>NC_090646.1:112114308-112450975 GCF_040937935.1 Hyperolius riggenbachi | reverse complement strand
TTTAAGTTTATTCATACATGTATTTAATTTAACAAATTCTAGTGTTCTAGTCTGTTATTTATATGCAGAATGTCTACCAGGCTTTTATTCTGACATATTTTGGTGAGTTACGATTTAAGACCCCGTCACGCTGATGGGCGTGAACGCGGTGGCTCCCCCAGGACCGCCTAACGCCAACCGGCGTAAAGTCCTGGGGGAGTGTTTTGCAGGGGATCGCGCATGCCCATGCGCGCATCCCCGCTTGGATGACGGAGCACCGCTCCGCCCTCAGTCTCCCAGCGGCGATCACCGCTCACAGACTGTTAGACAGCAAAACCGCCATTTTTTATGGCTGCACAGCAATGCGATCTACGGCAGCGCTGTACTGGGGACAGCCTTGTGACACGGCTGTCCCCTCCAGAGGCTAAGGGGTGATCGGCTTTGATAGGCTGAAGCATATCACAGCCGATCACAGTGATTGGCTGGCGGGGGAAGGGAGCTAGGGGGAAAAAAACACATTTTATTACAAAAATTATCAAAAATATTTACAATAAAATAAACAAACATCCTGGGAGCTCTGTTGGTGGGCAGAAAAGGGGGGGATCACTTGTGTGCTGAGTTGTGCGGCCCTGCAGCGAGGCCTCAAAGCTACAATGGCCCATTTACAGAAAAATGGCCTGGTCTTTAGGGGGGTTTAACACTGCGGTCCTCAAGTGGTTAAGAACTCTCCCACACCCTGTCCATCAATCATGCTGCAAGCCTGGAAACCTTCAAGCATACAGTACTCTCTAAACACACCTTTTCAGACAAGCCTATGATTTGCTATAGGCTGCATTGGAGGCTCACTGCCTCATCCGCTAACCCGTGCGTCTCTTTCCCTAGTGTCTCCACCCCACTACCCTCTAGACCAGTGCTGTCCAACTGGCGGCCCGCGGGCCGCATCCGGCCCGCCAGGCCACCTGCTGCGGCCCGCTCGTCTCCCTGGGATGCAGGCATGGCTTGCGCTATGGGCGCCATGCCTGCTCCCTCTTATTGTGTCCCCGCTGGCCTCTCCGGTGTCCCCGCTGGCCTCTCCTATGTCCCCCTGCTGCCGCTGCCTCTCCTATGTCCCCCCGCTGCCGCTGCCTCACAGATCAGACCTCACAGATCGCGGCGACTGATGTAAACAGAGGGCGCATGGTACCCGCACGGAGTACGTCACATGCGGAAGTGAATCATTAGTCACTTCCGCATGTGACGTTCTGCCGCGCGGGTGTCATGCGCGCGCTCTGCTTGCTTCAGTCGCCGCGATCTGTGAGGTCTGATCTGTGAGGCAGCAGCGGCATCGTCAGCGGGGACACCGGAGAGGCCAGCGGGGACACAGGAGAGGCCAGCCCCAGAGGTAACGGGCTCGCTACTGGAGGGGGCACCTGTCACTAGCTGGGGGGGCTCCTGTCACTATCTAACTGGGGGGGCTCCTGTCACTATCTAACTGGGGGGGCACCTGTCACTATCTAACTGGGGGGGCTCCTGTCACTATCTAACTGGGGGGGCACCTGTCACTATCTAACTGGGGGGGGGACACCTGTCACTATCTAGCTGGGGGGGGACACCTGTCACTATCTAGCTGGGGGGCACCTGTCACTATCTAAGTGGGGGGCACCTGTCACTATCTAAGTGGGGGGCACCTGTCACTATCACAGTTTATTTTCAACTTGGATTTTCCATAATGTTCATGTATGAGTTAAAACGTTTGTATGTAGTTTAAATTGCTGTTGCCACTTTGCGATAAGTGACTTTTGGGTTGCAGTTTGGACACTCGGCCTCCAAAAGGTTCACCACCACTATCCTAATCTAATGTCCCACATTGCTAAGTTCATGTAAATTTGTCTCCACCCGTGGCCACACCCGCATTCTGGTCCATGGCCACACCCATTTTTCGGCGCGGCGCGCTACGCTCAATGGTACCCTCGTGTTTTCTGGCGCGCCACACAACTTCACTATTATTTTAAATTGCATTTTGTGCAAAGTGCTGCCAATCTAATTATACTTTAATTGCATTTTTTCCGGGGGGGGGGGGGGGGGGGGGGGCTGCGGCTCTAGCAAGAACCTTCGGCCCTCCACCATGGGGTCTGAAAAAAAAATGGCCCTCCATGCCCATGAAGTTGGACAGCACTGTTTTAGATGAAAGCATTTTTTAGGCATTCTAACCTTAAATATCATACTACAGATATTGATAATAAACAATCACTTTTACTACTACACAGTGAGGTATAATTCTGGTATCATTACTGTCATGGGACAACACCGCTGCTATGGTCTAGACAGTACCTACACAAGGTTGCTCTAAACCACACACTGTCTGGGGTATCTTTCTCCACTTTATGGTAGGCATGTCTCAGACTGAGAATTAGAAATGTCAACCCAACTACGTATTTACTCACATAAATGGGCAAAGTGGTAAAGAACAAAAGAAAAAAAGTGTCATTTCCAATCAGTATGCAATCAGTGTATGTATATCACTGACACAGAAAAAGGCAGGTCAGGACTTTTATGGGTTGGCTATGTGGGTGCATTTCTTTATTTTTGAAAGAACTTGAAGGCAGAGTTTAAATTCTGATTGCAATTTTATACCATGCTGACTCTTTTCTCCATTTTTGCATCCTGTTATTCTGGCTCTCAAATTCTTTGTGACTGTATCAAGGTCAGTTAAAGGGGGTTGTAACATCCAAAAATAAGAAAATGGAAGAAAAATAGAGCCCAAAAATGTAAACTCCCTTTTATTAACTAAAATAAGTCCCAAATTTGTCTCCCTGGTTTTCTTTTTAATTTTTACCGGGTCTGGTTGCCTGTGCAGTGTCAGCAAATGTGTGGGAAGTTTTTTAAGCTACAGTAAAAAGATTCTTTTTGCATGCAAATAACAGAAAGCTTCCTATTTTGTATAAGATAAGGACACTGTGACCAGAAGGTAATTGCACCCTGTACCCTTAGGTCTACACAGTGATAGAAGCCTGTTGCTGCTGTATAGGGGATGTTTGCCATGGAAGAGACAATAAGCTGTTGCATTAGGGAGGGAAAATTAATACCGAGCTGGGTTAAAAAAACAGAGCAGAAGTGATGTCAGTTTTGGTATCACAGACAAACCATAAAAGCAGCAGAAATATTATTTTTCTTTTTTTTTTCACGCCTCCTAAATCTGACAGTGAACACTAAAAACAACAGGATAGGTAAGCTAAATAAAAGGATTTCTTATTGCAAGCAGGGCAGGGGATAAGAGTTACACGTGGTTCTTATAAACAGACGTGGGAAGGGTAAATGTCTTATTGCAAAAAGATGAGACTCTGATGAGGGCCGCAGCTAAAAAAATGTTTTCACACCACAATGTCTTGGCACCACTTAGCTGATGTGCTATTCGCTTACTAAACACATACATTAATTTAATTATTTAAGTATTTATATAGCACCAACATATTATGCAGCGCTGTACAGAGTATACTGTCTTATTACTAATACTAACTGTCCCTCAGAGGGGCTCACAATCTGGTCCCTACTATAGTCATATGTCTATATCATGTAGTGCATGTATCATAGTCTAGGGCCAATTTTCAGGGAAGCCAATTAACTCATGTGTATGTTTTTGGGGTGTGGGAGGATTTTGACTACTCTGTGCCTTCCGCCTGCACCAACCTCTGCCTAGATTTCGACTACTCCCTGCTGCCTGCACTGACCTCTGCCTGGATTTTGACTACTCTCTGCCTGCCGCCTAAGACTGATAGCAAAGGGGAAAAAAATTTCAGAAAGGAATCACGTTATTACTGTCCTGATTGTGATGTTGCCCTCTGTGCCATTCCCTGTTTCAAAATATACCACACACGGGAAGTGTTTTAGATATATATTTATATATAGATACTGCATAGTCTGGTGCCTTATTTGTACAGTTTCAATATTTTTTTTAGTTTTTGCATAAATTTAATTATTTCAACAATGTTGTGTTCTAGTCTTTTTTTTATATGCGGGATGTCTACAAGACCATTATTGTGACATATTTTGGTGAGTATAGGCGTAAGAATTGGAGGCCTAAAATTCTTGAAAAAAATGTACCGCTTTTAGACCCATAAATCCAGAAAGAAATGAGCCACCAGGGAGGTTAAATCACCAGCAAGCAAGAAAATAAACAAAATAATTTTGATATTACTTTTTCCACTTCCTTTTGGTGGTTTTTCAATTGATAAATGCTGAAAAGTTATTTTAAACAGAAGGTGAAAAACCTATATAGGCCCCTTGGCACATATGCAATTCCCTTTTTCTCCTGAGTTTTCTCCTAGGAGATACATTTTCATCTTCTATTTCGAATAACATTTTATCATTTCACAATTGAAAAAAATACCAAAAATAGTTGAAACAGGACTATCAAAATTATTTTAACTGCTTGCTGGTGGCTTCTAAGGCATTTGATTGACAAGTTTGAAAATATCACCTAGGAGAAAACTGAGGAAGTGAATTTTAAAATAAAAAAGGACACTTACCTATGGGGAAGGATGGCTCTGGGTCCTATAGAACCTTCTTTCCATGCCTTTCCCAGTGTTCCAGCACTGTCACCCGTTTCAATCTGCCGACACTGGAGGTTTCGGGAGCCTGAAGACGGGCGGCTCCGTACTGCACGTGTGCTCAGGAGAGTGTGCTCACACATGTGCAGTACGGAGCCACTCGTCTTCAGGAGCACTCGGACCCCTGAAGCCTTTCATGGCCTCTAACAGGGGTGACAGTGCTGCAACGAGGGGACCGTGAGAAGAACGGGAAGGCTCTATAGGTCCCAGAGCCTTCCCTCGCCATAGACAAGTATCTGTTTTTTTATTCACTTCATTGTTGCTTGAAGTAAATATTAATGTGTCCAGTTACTTACCTGGGGCTTTTTTCAGCCCCTGAAGTCCTCCTGCACCCTCATCATCATTCCACCCTGCTCTGTTCCTCTGCTCTCCCCCTCTGAAAGCTGGATTATTCAGCCAGTTGCCGTCTGCGCTTCCGCACACCTCTTTGATCCACCTCTTGATGCCTGGAGCGTTCTGTGCATGTGCAGTAGCAATTTTTTACTTGCATAAGAGCAGAAGACCAAGGGCACATGATAGAGGAGGCACGTGGCACGAGGCCAGGCATGCGGCAGTCGGAGGGGGGCAGCGGAGGAACAGAGCAGCACAGAATGAAGGGAGGGACCAGGAGGACTTCAGGGGGCAGGAAGAAGCTCCAGGTAAGTAACTGGCCACAATAATATTCACGTAATATTTACTTTAATATTATGGGCCTGATTCACAAAGCGGTGCTAACAGTTAGCACGCTGGTGAAAAGCCCTTTATCATGCCTAAACTCAGTTTAGGCATGATAAGTTTAGGTGTGATAAGTTTAGGTGTGATAAGTTTAAGCATGATAAGTTTAGGTGTGATAAGTTTAGGCATGATAAGTTAAAGCACCAACTGCGTTAGCACCGCAGTGCACAGCTGATTAAAAGTTTTGCGCTAGCAAAGTCTGGTGCACATCGCATAGAGTTTAATGGCGCTGCTTTGCGTGCGGGACTTTGCACGCTATCTACACTTATCTAAACTTAGCATGCCTAAACTTATCACACCTAAACTTAACACACCTAAACTTATCACGCCTAAACTGGCTTTTCACCAGCATGGTGCAATGGTTATCACGCCTAAAGTCTCCAACTGGGTTAGCACCGCTTTGTGAATCGAGCCCTATGTGTGTTTGTGTGTGTGTGGAGGGGTAACTTACTGTGGAGGGGGGGGGGGCATGAAACAAATTGTTACGGGCCCAGTGATTTCTAGCTACACCCCTGACCTGAAGTACCCCACAGAATCTAGATTCAGAACATCTTCATACTGTAAGGTTATCTTGTATACAGAAAGTCATACTTGCAGGGTGGCATTTGCATTACTAGATCATGTGCCTGATTGAAACATGAGTCAAAGTTTTCAGTTTTAGTTGATTTCCTCACATTTAGTCATAGAATTAGTCACTGTCTCCAGCAGTGTACTCTAGGGGAACTCACACAGGAAATCACTTTATGGCATTATCATTTTGGCATTAAAATCACAAGAAGGATTTTCTTTGGTATGTCCGCTACATAAGAAATGCATTATGAAATAATACATTAAGAATGATTTTATAGTTATAAGCTTGAGTGTGATATTTATATGTGCAAAAGATGCTTCCTCACGCAAAGGATGCGGAGCAATAGTGAAAGAGCAGAGCTACAAACAAATTACTCTAATATTTATTCAGTATTTGCACACACTATAATTATTATTCATTTATACAGCGCCAGCATCTTCCATAGCATAGTACATAACACAAAACCAATAGAGGGGAACATAGATACACGAGAAGTTCTGTAATATCAGGACATCCAACAATACAATTACAGGATATAGTTGATGTGTGGTTTGAGACACCACCAATACCGGTATCAGGGGCAGGGCCGTTTCTAGACTTTTTGCTGCCTGATGAAAACTTGTGAGGATGTGCCCCATCTCCCGGTTTAGAATGATCGCACCATAGGCAAACGCAGGGGTGGATTACAGCTGCCCAAAATTCCCCCTCAAACCAGGGCTGGTGCAGTGTCTGGGGTGGGACAGGCACAAGTTGAGACACTAGAATATCTGCAGGCATCCTGCAGCTCACAGCACTGCCCCCTTTCTTTCCCTGCTACAGTTTTGATGGAGCAGCAGCATGTGTACAGAGCATGGAGTAGCTCTGGGGAACATAACAGAGTCAGGTATGAGCACAGCCCCATGGCCTGCTGTGTGAATGCTTCACTTTTCCCCTCATTACCAATGTCGGCTGTCCTCATTAGTATCTGTATCCACAATGATCCTGATCGATCCCGTTGTCGGTCGGTCAGAAGGTAAATTGCATTGTGTGTACCCAGCATGATGTCCTACCATATTATTACACTGTATTGTGCATGGCTGAGGGAGACCTTTCAGGAATCCCCCCCTTGAAAACCCTGCAGCTCAACACAATAGCACACTGGCTGACTGTGAGTCTGTGACAAACAAATTACTCAACCTCAGCCACTCCATTCCTCAGTCAGGACAGCGGTGTCACCTCCTCCCTTCTGCTGTGCAGGTCAAATGAAACACTGCTGCTCTCCTGCCTCCTCCCTCCTCACTCACTGTCAGACTCCTCACATAGCACAACAAGCTGCTTTTCCCCGGTGATGACCTCTTCTCTTTGCTCTCCTCTCACTTCTCCTCCTACTCTGACTGCATGCTGTAAGTGTAAACACAGTACAAACATGCTGCCCCTGTAATCTCTGCCGCCTGAACCAAATGTTTCAACCTTGCTTCATGAGAGAACCGGCCCTGATCAGGGGCGTAACTATTGGGGAGCAGAGCTGTGAGGGGTCCCCAACTACTAACCTTCCCTCTCTTCAATAAAGACGTCCATCCTCCAGATCAGGTGCTTTTGTGGATGCACTTGATAAAGTGTGAAGATCAGGATGGCCACACTTGTTTTATGACCCTTTTAAGATGGGCCCTCAGACTGGGAGGATCACCAAGGGGAGGCAAGGGAAAGGGTGCTGGGGGGCCCCATTATTTGTAGCCTACTGTGCATGTCCATATGATAAATTACAGCAGAACAAGAAGCACTAGGAGGAGGTCCCTGCACTTGCGAGGTTACAGTCTAGAGCAGTGCTGTCCAACTTCATGGGCATGGAGGGCCATTTTTTTTTCAGACCCCATGGTGGAGGGCCGAAGGTTCTTGCTAGAGCCGCAGGCCCCCCCCCGGAAAAAATGCAATTAAAGGATAATTAGATTGGCAGCACTTTGCACAAAATGCAATTTAAAATAACAGTGAAGTTGTGTGGCGCGCGTAGCGCGCCAGAAAACACGAGGGTACCATTTAGAGCAACCTTGTGTAGGTACTGTCTAGACCATAGCAGCGGTGTTGTCCCATGACAGTAATGATACCAGAATTATACCTCACTGTGTAGTAGTAAAAGTGATTGTTTATTATCAATATCTGTAGTATGATATTTAAGGTTAGAATGCCTAAAAAATGCTTTCATCTAAAACAGTGCTGTCCAACTTCATGGGCATGGAGGGCCATTTTTTTTTCAGACCCCATGGTGGAGGGCCGAAGGTTCTTGATAGAGCCGCAGGCCCCCCCCCCCCCCCCCCCCCCCCCGGAAAAAATGCAATTAAAGGATAATTAGATTGGCAGCACTTTGCACAAAATGCAATTTAAAATAATAGTGAAGTTGTGTGGCGCGCCAGAAAACACGAGGGTACCATTGAGCGGCCGAAAAATGGGTGTGGCCATGGACCAGAATGCGGGTGTGGCCACGGGTGGAGACAAATTTACATGAACTTAGCAATGTGGGACATTAGATTAGGATAGTGGTGGTGAACCTTTTGGAGGCCGAGTGTCCAAACTGCAACCCAAAAGTCACTTATCGCAAAGTGGCAACAGCAATTTAAACTACATACAAACGTTTTAACTCATACATGAACATTATGGAAAATCCACGTTGAAAATAAACTGTGAAGATAAACAATTTCATCCATCCTACTCCTGAAAAATGTGGGGTTTTTTTTAGAACCTCCCAGTTTTATTTTCCGTTTTAAAAAGCTAAAAAAGTAGGTTTAATGCTATTGTCTCATGATGACGATTCAGCTTTTCCATAGTCTCACAGTTCGCAATCATGTGACCCCCAACAAGACAAATTCAGCAATCATGAGGCCCCCAACAAATCATGAGGCCCCCAACAAGACAAATTCAGCAATCATGATGCCCCCAACAAGACAAATTTAGCAATCATGAGGCCCCCAAAAAATCATGAGGCCCCCAACAAGACACATTCAGCAATCTTGAGGCCCCCAACAAGACAAATTTAGCAATCGTGATGCCCCCAACAAATCATGAGGCCCCCAACAAGACAAATTCAGCAGTCATGAGGCACATAAATAGACAGCATTTCACATAAATAAGCAGAATGCCCCTTTAGTGACAGGTGCCCCCCACTTAGATAGTGACAGGTGCCCCCCACTTAGATAGTGACAGGTGCCCCCCACTTAGATAGTGACAGGTGCCCCCCACTTAGATAGTGACAGGTGCCCCCCAGCTAGATAGTGACAGGTGTCCCCCCCCAGCTAGATAGTGACAGGTGTCCCCCCCCCCAGTTAGATAGTGACAGGTGCCCCCCCAGTTAGATAGTGACAGGAGCCCCCCCAGTTAGATAGTGACAGGTGCCCCCCCCAGTTAGATAGTGACAGGAGCCCCCCCAGTTAGATAGTGACAGGAGCCCCCCCCAGTTAGATAGTGACAGGTGCCCCCCCAGTTAGATAGTGACAGGTGCCCCCCCAGTTAGATAGTGACAGGAGCCCCCCCAGTTAGATAGTGACAGGAGCCCCCCCAGCTAGTGACAGGTGCCCCCACCAGTAGCGAGCCCGTTACCTCTGGGGCTGGCCTCTCCTGTGTCCCCGCTGGCCTCTCCGGTGTCCCCGCTGGCCTCTCCGGTGTCCCCGCTGACGATGCCGCTGCTGCCTCACAGATCAGACCTCACAGATCGCGGCGACTGAAGCAAGCAGAGCGCGCGCATGACACCCGCGCGGCAGAACGTCACATGCGGAAGTGACTAATGATTCACTTCCGCATGTGACGTACTCCGTGCGGGTACCATGCGCCCTCTGTTTACATCAGTCGCCGCGATCTGTGAGGTCTGATCTGTGAGGCAGCGGCAGCGGGGGGACATAGGAGAGGCAGCGGCAGCAGGGGGACATAGGAGAGGCCAGCGGGGACACCGGAGAGGCCAGCGGGGACACAATAAGAGGGAGCAGGCATGGCGCCCATAGCGCAAGCCATGCCTGCATCCCAGGGAGACGAGCGGGCCGCAGCAGGTGGCCTGGCGGGCCGGATGCGGCCCGCGGGCCGCCAGTTGGACAGCACTGATCTAAAACACGTTTTAACGTAGAATTATGCATGTAATGAATATTGGCTATAGATTACACAGCCCATAATATCCCGGTGCAATGTCAATATAATACAAAAAAGAATAAATAAATGAGACTGAGTCCCAGCAGCCCCCAGGCATTAAAATCTTCCAGGTAGAAAAGTTAAAGACTCCCTCCACCAACCACACTAATTGCTCAGTACGGTGTGTAATTGATGGCATGGAATATGGGGAAGGGTGCGGGGTCACCTGGGCCCGTATGCAATTCACTTTTTCTCCTGAGTTTTCTCCTAAAATATATTTTTACATATTTTGGGTACTTTTTCAATTGTAAAATGCTGAAAACATATTTTAAAGAGAATGTGAAAGGAGATAACCCTGGAGAAAAAGTCAATTGCATTTGGTCGCTGGGGCCATATTTTTCTCCTAGGAGATATTTTTAAACTTGTCAATAAAATGCCTTTGAAGCTATCAACAAGCAAGAAAATGCTCAAAATAATTTTGACAGTACTTTTTCACCTACTTTGTGGTACTTTTTTTAGTTGAAAAGTGCTGGAAAGTTATTTTAAATCGAACATATAAAATTATCTCCTATGAGAAAACTCAGGTGAAAAAGTGAAATGCATATGCCCCCTGGTGTCTTTGCAGTATTCATATTGCTATTGACATAAATATTTTTTTTGGGGGGGTGGGGCTGGTATTGGTACAATAGCAGGTTGTTGTTGTTGTTGTTTTTTTTGCTTTTTTAATGAAAAAAAACAACAACTATAAGGTATCCCGGGCCATATGCGTGCACAGCATGTTTACCCTACATGCCTTTTTAAATGAAATCTCTGCTTTCAGTAAAATGATTGCTTTCGGACGTATATCAGTACTTACTCCAAAATACCGTATTTTTCGCCGTATAAGACGCACTTTTTCTTCCCCAAAATGTTGGGGGAAAAGTGGGTGCGTCTTATGCAGCGAAGGTACGGATTTCGGGATGCAGAGGTGCGCAGGGAAGCACTATATACATTACCTGCTCCTGCCGCCGCGCTCCTGGCTCCAATCCTGGCTCCCCGATCCTCTTCTTCCATCTACTGCTGCCCGCTGCTGCCCCCGCCGAACATCGCTGGCCGGTCTTAATTAGCCGCAGGGATACGCTATCAGCACACCACGTACCGGGGTCACGCATGCCGCCGAACGCTGGCCGGTCCTAATTAGCCGCGCAGGGATACACTATCAGCACACCACGTGCGCCGGGGTCACGCATACGCATGTGTGACCCGGCGCACGCTGATAGCGTATCCTTGCGCGGATAATTAGGACCGGCCAGCGTTGTAAGGCGGCATGCGTGACCCCGGCACGTGGTGTGCTGATAGCGTATCCATGCGGCTAAGACCGGCCAGCGATGTTCGGCGTTGGCAGCAGCGGGCAGCGGTAGATGGAAGAAGAGGATCGGGGAGCCAGGAGCGCGGCGGCAGGAGCAGGTAATGTATGTGTACCTGCACAGGGGGACACCGGCACTGGAGGACACATGGATAACGGGGCCACAGGCACAGGGGACGCTACCACAGGGGACACTGCTACAACAGGGGGACACTGCCACAACAGGGGGACACTGCCACAACAGGGGGACACTGCCACAGGGGACACTGGCACAATAGGGGACACTGCCACAGGGGACACTGCCACAACAGGGGGACAGGGGGACAATGCCACAACAGGGGGACGGGGGACACTGGCACAGGGGGCTGCAGGCAGAACAGAGGGACACGGCAGGCAGAACAGGGGGACACAGCAGGCACAGGGGGACACAGCAGGCAGAACAGGGGGACACAGCAGGCACAGGGGGACACAGCAGGCACAGGGGGACACAGCAGGCACAGGGAGACACAGCACAGGGGGACACAGCAGGCACAGGGGGACACAACACTGTCCCCATATGTGGTGTAATAGTATGTAATGTAACTGGAAAGGGGGAGGTAAAAAGTCCTTAAGACACCCCTGCATCATAGACACACCTAGGTTTAGTTTTTTCTTTTTTTCCTGATTTTTGCCCTCTAAATCTGGGTGCGTCTTATATGCCGGAGCGTCTTATACGGCGAAAAATACGGTACATTTTGTCATTTACTTATATTAAAAAGCGTCTTTTCATTTTATTTGCACTGAGCTATGAATTTCCAAAATTTATTGAAGCTGATATTGCTCTTCTTTCCGGGCCTGACATCTGTACCCTGATGAGCTTCCCATTTTATTGCAATGAGTAATCAGCTGTACAGAGTAGGAGATTGCTACTTATTTTCCACAACTGGACCAATCAATTGACTGGCAGAAAACTCGAACACTCCCATTGCAAAACTGTGAACTAACTCTCTTTAACTATTGCAGCAGTACGTCGCGGACAATGTGGCCATGATTGACAGCGGCGCTTCACGCAGCCGCAGTAAGAACGACCTTGAGGTCAGCCTGAACAGCGTGCGGGGAGCCCGGGACGGAGGTGGAGAGCGGAGCGGTCAGCATGGGACAGTCGGCTGCAAGGGGCTGGAGAAAGCCCCAGGTGAGTAAAGCTGATTTTACCTTTTTTTCCTGATGTTTCATTTAAGAGGTAATGGCCTCAATTCACTAAGATCATGCTGGAGATAATAAGGCAAGAGAAAACTTACCTCCACACAGTGAGAGAGTTATCTTATCTCTTCATTCCTTATGTTACCTCCTCTGTAGTTATTTTCACACGCAGTTAATAAACAGCCTGTCTAGAATTCTGGAGTTATTTTTAGGATTGAAGAGTTAACTTAAAGACAGAAGAGTTAACTTTAGGTTTGCCTGAGGTAAAATGTTTCCTGAATACTACATGCCTCGTCACCATGGTGATAACTCTAGAAACGATATTAAAGACAGGAGATAAGCTTAGTGAATTGAGGCCAATGCATTGTATGTGTAGTAAAGGTTATAAGTAGAACATTATAGCCTAATTATAAACAATAACAAAGCCCTAGTCTCACCTCCCATCATCTTTAGTGTCTGGGGTTTCTGGTAAACAATAGGTGAAATACCAACTCCAATGTCCATAAGTCCTTGTGTGGCATTTTAGCTAGAAGATAACTGAACGCTGGAATCAAATTAATTACAGCATTTTGGCTACTCTTTTTAAACAAACAAGAAACAGTGAGGCCCGTTCATATTACCAAACGCAAATGGCCGTGCAATCAGAACACAACGCGTACGAACGCACACCATCTGCGTTTGGATGCGTTGCGTGGCTGATACCCATTTCCAGTGTATTGAATGGGTCAGCCATGCGTTTTGGGAAAAAATGCGTGCAGCATGCGTTCGTGAACTGCACTAGTCCAGAACGCATGCAGTGTGAACATCAGACAGTGCAGTCTATGCACTTTCTGATGTCATGCATGTCTGCCTCCCGCATGCATTGCCAAAACACGGATGGCAACGCGTGCAATGTGAACGGGGCCTAAGAGACAGGTTGAGATAAGTGCTTCAGAAAACAGCACTGTAGCCCACCAAGCATGGTCTAGAGGTGGCCATACATCGGGGACTTGTCGGCAGATTGACAATCCAATTCGATTATTATAATCGTATTGGATACAAATTGGTGTTGCCAAGTGCGTGCCCGACTGATAATGCAACCAATTTTGGGACAAAAATTGGTCGCATTCTCAATTGCGCATACTGCAAGATGTTGGGCCAACTTGCTCAATCGGGTGCATGGCAGGAACGACGTGAAATTTCCCATTTAAACCTCCAACGCTGTGCACCCCTAATGTAAATGTGTTCCCCCTTGTGCCCCGTGTAAATTATAATTTATCTGTCCGCGGCTTGCGCTTGTCCCTCCGCTGTTCCGGACGCATTCCCCTCTCCATACACGCATGCCACACATGGTTTCCTAGTAACGAAACCACTTGGGGCATGGGTGTATGCAGCGGAGCCAGCAGGGGACAAGCGGAGGCCGCAGACAGATAATATATACTTTACATTACTGCACGGAGGGGACATTTACATTACAGAGGGCACAGCATCGGGGCAGCGAAAGTGAAGCACAAGGCCGATTCCGGATCGATTTCAGCATGAAATCGCTCGGGAACCAGCCTGTGGTGTATGGGCAGCTGACAGATCTCTCTCTTATCAGATTCGATAAGAGACAGATTTGTCTCTCGGTCGAATCTACCCATCATCGCTAGATACCTTATGAGACTCATAACTGTGCTAATAATGTTCTTTTTCTTAGCTGAACTACACATACTAATCATAATATCATAAGTTTATTTTCACATCAGATTCCCTTTAACTTTCCCTCACAGGGGCTCACTATACAATCCCTAACATAGTCATAGTCTAATGTATGTATCATAGTCTAGGACCAGTTTAGGGGGAAGCCAATTAACTTATCTGTATGTTTTTGGGATGTGCAAGGAAGCCAGAGTGCCCGGGAAAAACCAACACAGACATGGGGAGAACATACAAACTCTGTGCAGATAGTGCTCTGGCTGGGATTTGAACCGGGGACTTAGCACTGCAAGGCAAGAGAGTTAACCACTACGCCACTGTGCTGCCCTGCATAATTCATTGGAAAGAATGTTTAATTTAAAAAAAAAAAAAGAAGAAAACATTATTTGGCACCCTCACAATAATTGTACTGTGCCTGTGTCAGAAGCCTGGCACCATGATTAATACTTTTATTTTCCTTATATTCATCCAGGGTGTCTCTTCAATGTCTCTTTAAAGAGGAACTTTAGTGAAAAGGAGAAAATAATAAATCAATACATTGCAAAGTGAGAAGTTAAAAAAATAGTAGAGAGTTCTAGAAATTTTTGATATTCACCATGTAATTTGTTTGATCCACGCTCAGCCTGCACATAATCATCTTTACTACTGGCAGACATGAAAAAAACAACACAAACTGCCACTATCTATAACCACACCCACTAGCGATGCGAAAAGCTAAAAGGTTTTTTTATATAGATATACATATGGACAGATAGAGATACTGGTTGCTTGGCATTTGGAAACAGCTGTTATTTCCCACAATGCAACAAGGCTCACAGACTGGAAACTGTCAGGACCTAGGTCCTGACATCACACTGTAGGAGGGGTTTCACCACAACATCAATCATACAGACCCCCCCTAATGATTTATTCGAGAAAAGGTAAAGATTTCTGATGGGAAAAGGGGTATCAGCTACTGATTGGGATGACGTTCAAACCTTGGTTACAGTTCCTCTTTAACCCATTAGCAGCTTCAACAGAGTTATCTTGTTTGAGACCTCAGTCGAACTCGCTGTGCTGTAATTATCTTGGAATGCCTTAATCTCTTCCTGCTAACATAAAATACAGAAACTGAAAACAGAAGTCCTCTATTATTGTCTCACACTGCCCCCTAGTGACAAGTGGCCATAAATACACATTTCAGCAGTACTAATTAGAAGCTAGGCAATCTAACAAAGAATAAATAAAAAAGTGCTAAAATAAATTGGCCTGGAGCACTTGCAAGCCTCTAAACAAATTGGCTGCTATAGGGTTAAGGTACTGCAGGTTCAAACAGGTACAGGATGTGCAATTATTATTTAGTGAAGAGGGAATGATTTGTTTACATTTTAATCAATGCTGAATTGATTTTTTTATTATTTTAAAATCAGTGTTTCATCCTGCTTTAAGTTGTGAATTCCCCTTTAACTTATTCAGTAAGGCCTGACTTTTAAATAACACCACTACACACGTGTCCCAACTTCCTTCAGTTGGTCTTCCTTCAGTCTGCATTCACGCTTTCCGTCCTTAAAAATTGCTAAATAAACCTTCTGTAAGAGTTTACCTCGTATGACTAACCTTCCTACAAACTTTTTTTTGAAGACTTAATTTTTTTTTTACGTTTAGCAAATCCTTAGAGCTTTGCTTTGAACTTCAACCAAGAAAAATTATACCCTATAAACAATGGCATTTGTTGATTGGACAAAGAGCTCTATCAATATTAGTTTTGGCTGGTGCAATTGGCTTAATTTCGTTTTAGAAATATGCTGCTTGTGGTGTTAAAATATTATGAGTTCCTCCACATGTGGCTCTTATTGTTGGAACGAAGCCTGCAGAGGCAGCCCAGAGTTTCCTACAGAACCCTACCTACAGGCTCGCTCCCACATCTGCTGTTGCAATGTCTCTCGTCCACAATCACCGTGTATTTGTCTGTCCCTTGTGAACCTGATCTAGGCAAGCCAAAGATAAACAGAGAATCCGAAAGTCCTATAAAGCCTTTGTCAGTTTATTTACCAGGATCAAGCTGCAATGTTTCACATCAGCACACACAAAACTCTTAATGCTCTTTTTAGAGGATAAACTCAGCAGGTGAATACGTTTTAAAAAGTCCTGTTTACTGTGTACGTTGGCAGAAATGTCAAGGAGGGCGATGGAATTGTCAAACAGCAGAACTCATTACAACAAATTACATTTCAGTTTACTTCAGTCAAATCTGGGAAACAAAAAATATTCTTGCTAAGCCCTCTACACTTAGGACTTTTATGAAAAACTGTTATATCTCTATGTGAAGTTCTGGTAATTCATAACTCCAGTTCTGCATGTAGTGAATGGGAAATTTTACATTTTAAACTAGAACAGGGGAATGAGAGCCTCTTAAAATGTATATAACAGCGATGGCGAACCTATGGCACGAGTGCCAGACCCGGCACGCGTAGCCTCATCTGCAGGCACGCCATCGCTGCTCATGCCCTGGCCACCGTCCAATTGCATTTAACTGGCCGCGGCGTCTATTATTTATCTATCTATTTTTTTTGCAGGTGAAATGTTGCCCACATTGCGTTTATTTTCTGCTGAGATGTTGCCCATATTGCGTTTATTTTCTGCTGAAATGTTGCCCATATTGCGTTTATTTTCTGCTGAAATGTTGCCCAAATTGTGTTTATTTTCTGCTGAAATGTTGCCCACATTGCGTTTATTTTCTGGTGAAATGTTGCCCACATTGTGTTTATTTTCTGGTGAAATGTTGTACACATTGCGTTTATTTTCTGGTGAAATGTTGCCCAAATTGCATTTATTTTCTGCTGAAATGTTGCCCACATTGCGTTTATTTTCTGCTGAAATGTTGCCCACATTGCGTTTATTTTCTGCTTAAATGTTGCCCACATTGTGTTTATTTTCTGGTGTCTGGGGTAACTGTTGCTGTTGAGCCCAGAAAAATCTGGTCACTGTAGGTTTGAGGGCCTGGTATTTGTCATCTCTTATGTTCTGAGGAGGGGGGGTCATTTTGTTCAAATTGGCATGTTGGCACTTTACAAGAGACAAGAGACTTTTGAGTTGAAGTTTGGGCACTCGGTCTCGAAAAGGTTTGCCACCACTGGTATATAATGTTTAAAGTGACACTGAAGCGAAGCAAAATTATGATATAATGAATTAGTTGTGTAGTACGGATAATTATTAGAACATTAGTAGCAAATAAATAGTCTCATATTTTTATTTTAAGTTATGTATATACAGTGGCTTGCAAAAGTATTCGGCCCCCTTGAATTTTTCCACATTTTGTCATATTTCTGCCACAAACATGGATCAATTTTATTGGAATTCCACATGAAAGACCAATACAAAGTGGTGTACATGTGAGATGGAGTTGTGTAGTACGGATAATTATTAGAACATTAGTAGCAAATAAATAGTCTCATATTTTTATTTTAAGTTATGTATATACAGTGGCTTGCAAAAGTATTCGGCCCCCTTGAATTTTTCCACATTTTGTCATATTTCTGCCACAAACATGGATCAATTTTATTGGAATTCCACATGAAAGACCAATACAAAGTGGTGTACATGTGAGAAGTGGAATGAAAATCATACATGATTCCAAACATTTTTTACAAATAAATAACTGCAAAGTGGGGTGTGCATAATTATTCAGCCCCCCCCCCCCTGAGTGAATACTTTGTAGAACCACCTTTTGCTGCAATTACAGCTGCCAGTCTTTTAGGGTGTCTCTACCAGCTTTGCACATCTAGAGACTGAAATCCTTGCCCATTCTTCTTTGCAAAACAGCTCCAGCTCAGTCAGATTAGATAGACAGCGTTTGCGAACAGCAGTTTTCAGATCTTGCCACAGATTCTCGATTGGATTTAGATCTGGACTTTGACTGGGCCATTCTAACACATGGATACGTTTTGTTTTAAACCCTTCCATTGTTCCCCCGGCTTTATGTTTAGGGTCGTTGTCCTGCTGGAAGGTGAACCTCCGCCCCAGTCTCAAGTCTTTTGCAGACTCCAAGAGGTTTTCTTCCAAGATTGCCCAGTATTTGGCTCCATCCATCTTCCTATCAACTCTGAGCAGCTTCACTGTCCCTGCTGAAGAGAAACACCCCAGAGCATGATGCTGCCACCACCATATTTGACAGTTGGGATGGTGTGTTCTGAGTGATGTGCAGTGTTAGTTTTCTGCCACACATAGCGTTTTTCATTTTGGCCAAAAAGTTACATTTTGGTCTCATCCGACCAGAGCATCTTCTTCCACATGTTTGCTGTGTCCCCCACATGACTTGTGGCAAACTGCAAACGGGACTTCTTATGCTTTTCTGTTAACAATGGCTTTCTTCTTGTCACTCTTCCATAAGAGCCAGCTTTGCGCAGTGCACGACTAATAGTTGTCCTATGGACAGATTCCCCCACCTGAGCTGTAGATCTCTGCAGCTGGTCCAGAGTCACCATGGGCCTCTTGACTGCATTTCTGATTAGCGCTCTCCTTGTTTGGCCTGTGAGTTTAGGTGGATGGCCTTGTCTTGGTAGGTTTACAGTTGTGCCATACTCCTTCCATTTCTGAATGATCGCTTGAACAGTGCTCCGTGGGATGTTCAAGGCTTTGGAAATCTTTTTGTAGCCTAAGCCTGCTTTAAATTTCTCAATAACTTGATCCCTGACCTGTCTGGGGTGGTCTTTGGACTTAATGGTGTTGTTGCTCCCAACATTCTCTTAGACAACCTCTGAGGCCATCACAGAGCAGCTGTATTTGTCCTGACATTAGATTACACACATGTGCACACTTTTTAGTCATTAGCACTCATCAGGCAATGTCTATGGGCAACTGACTGCACTCAGACCAAAGGGGGCTGAATAATTATGCACACCCCACTTTGCAGTTATTGATTTGTAAAAAATGTTTGGAATCATGTATGATTTTCGTTCCACTTCTCACATGTACACCACTTTGTATTGGTCTTTTACGTGAAATTCCAATAAAATTGATTCATGTTCGTGGCAGTAATGTGACAAAATGTGGAAAACTTAAAGGGGGCCGAATACTTTTGCAGCCCACTGTATGTAAGTATATATATATATATATATATATATATATATATATATATATATATTATAACATTGCATCATTCTCTAATATTTGCAGTTTACACACTACAGTCAGAATTCTAAATGATTACAGGCTAATGACCTTTTTAACTTTTCTTTGCAGAAAAAACAAAATACAGTGACAGACAGTTGAGGTAATAAGCTTCAGAAGACAGAGCTCTCTGCTACTTTGAAAGTCGGAGAATTCAGTGAAGCTTTTTTGCATAGATAACAACTGGAGTTTCTTAACTCTTCCTGTACTGCAAACAATATTAGACTTATGTGTCTGCTCCTAATGTTTTATTTCTTAGCAGTACTACACATGCAAATCTTTATTTCATAAGTTTATTTTCACTTCAGATTACCTTTAAAACATAGGAATTATAATTAATAAAAAGTAAGGTAAGAGCTTTTTACCCAGTATTGGAAGTCTACGCCTGAATGCTTGAAAGAACAATTTATGGCACAAAAGACAACGTGTTTCATGGGCTACAATTCCACTTCCTCAGGTCAATAACATGCCTGAACAGCAATAAATGGAGCTAAGAGCATGTACAGTGGCTGTGCACCAATTGCTACAGATCCAGCATGTTGGATTTTTAGCAATGCCGGACACCCAAACACTGCATGACTTTATTGGTCTCCTCACTCCCCCACCCACCGGAAGCTGCTCCATCACTCTCCACCCTCCACCCCTGGTCCCTCCAGCCCACTGCATAGCGACAGATGCATTTCAGCCAGGAGGCGGAACACCATTGTCAGTGCTTTGTCGCCCAGCAGGGATCAGTATGTGGATCTTGGATGGCCAAGCCCGTCACCTGCTTTAAATGAGAAGCTCTGCATTTGTATGAGGCAGCTTTCACAGTGCCGCTTTGCACCATACAATATAATTGCATTGCTAACACAATGCAATTATATTGCACTGGTACTGTTCACATTGGCGCCTCAGGAGTGCGGTGCGACAGATCAGTGAGGCATAATGCAGTGCATGCAGTGCGTTACCAGATAAAGAGAGTCTGAAGTAATTCAAAATTCTTCTTTTTACTGTTCATTTATCTTCAGCAATATGAGCAGCAATATGAGCATAGGTGAAATGCTGTGTTCCCGTGGCAGAACAATGTATTTAAACCCCCCGAATCCCCGGGGCAAAATTCAGCGATCGCTTCCTGTTAGAGGCAGAGCTTTGTGCTGTAGCTCTGCCTCAGCTGGAGTCAGTCTCCGCTGATCGCTGCCTCTCCCCGCCCTTCTCAGTCTTCTTTTACCGAGAGGGGCGGGGAGAGGTGGAGATTGGCAGTGATTGACTCCAGCAGAGTCCTCGTAATTCTAAATCCGGAATTGTCATTGGTTCCATGGGGGTTCTTGGTAGTTCTCCATGTGAGCCTGGTGATTGTTCTGCCCTCTTGGGATCTCTGTGGAGCTTCAAAAGTTTCTGGGAGATTCCGGGAGAAATTTTGCTTGGTACCCTGGATAAGATCAACGGTGGCTTTTGTGTTGTAAGGGACACTTCGAACAGGTATTGTGGCAAGTTTGGTATTTTCGGACGCTCCTTGGAAGGTGGTGGGTATTGTCTGGAGGGTGTCGGTGGCTTCTTCTCTGGTATCCACAGTCCTGATGGGTGTTACGCTGAGACTTGTAGTGCTGATGGGCATGTTTCGGTGGCTTCTGTTTCCGATGAGGTTGGTTTCGGGTGGACTGACTCTGGAATTGGACCTTGTCGGGCTGTCCCGACCTTCATGAGTCTTCAGTTTGAGTCTGTTGCTAATAGCACTTTTGAGGGTCGTCTGGAATTCGACCCTGGAGGGGGGGGGGGGGGGGGTACTGTGATTATTTGCTCAGCTGCCTGTGCAGGCAGGCAGCTTTTTGACCATTGTGTAGGTTTGCATGCTGCAGGACTCTGGAAAGAAGAGCTTCTGTCAGTTTTGCAGCTTGTGCTTGCTGAGAAATATGCATACGTTGTCATGCAAATTGCCTGGCCACATTCATTGGAGGTGTGTACTATAAGTACCATGTGTGTCCCACAATGCTTTGCTGTTCATAAGGATTTCGTCCTATGTAACACTCCTGGTGGGGTGTCAGCCTTACTCTCTGTTTGAAGATCAGCTTAGAGTAATTCCTGAATCTGCGCTAGGCAGGTTTTCCCTAGTGCAGTTAGGATTGTTTATCTGTTTGTTTGTTCTGTTGCCATTGTCCTGTCCCAACGGTGGTCGACAGGAAATGGTTCTGATCTCTGTTCTTGGAGTATAGCTGGTGCAGCGGTTGCTACCAGCTATCTCTTCTGATCTGTCTCTTTGGATCGCGCTAGCCACTTTTCGCTAGCGCTGTGGATCCTTCTGTTCTGTCTCCTTGGATCGCGCTAGCCACTTTTCGCTAGCGCTGTGGATCGTTCTGTCTCCTTGGATCGTGCTAGCCACTTTTCACTAGCGCTGCGGATCCTTCTGTTCTGTCTCCTGGGATCGCGCTAGCCACTTTCCGCTAGTGCGGTGGATCCTTCTGTTCTGCTACTCTGTACCTGGATCGCGCTAACCACTTTCGCTAGTGCTGTGGATCCTATCTCTCGCTTGTCCCTGTTTTCGTGTGTCTGTCTTGTCTGCTACGCTTGCTGGAGGCTCGGTGAGGTAACCGTTAAGCAAGCGCTCGCGTCCTCTGTTTCATGTTTGTCTGTTAATGGTTAGTTAGGCGTGCTTGTCTCTATTGTGCTTATTACGTGGAGACCGCGCATAACCGCGTGCACTGTTGCGAATGAGTGCAGTGTTCGCGGTTAGCTAGCGTTTGTTATTTTCCGTATCTCCTCATTGTATTATTTGCTGTACCTTTGCTAACCTCGTATTCTATCCTGATCTGCCTTGTGTCACGTCTGGCGATCGCACCTCTCGCGATCGCGTTCCTGTTTCATATCTGCTGTTGTGTGTGCACTGTTGCGGGGTGGCGACTAGGTTGGCGCACACAGATACAACCTGTCCCTTTGCTCGTCTCATTCGCAATCGCCTCTCTTGCGATTGCGTTCTGCGCTTCGTACAACTCCTGTCTGGCATTTGTGGAGGTACAGAGGATTGGTTCCTCTGCACTCCCCAGCGCCATCTGCCGACAGGAATTTTCCCTCTACGGGTGCGTAGCACCTTTTGCTGGGTGCCTGCAAATATACGCTTGTGGAGGATTTCCGCCGTGTCAGCGCACGCGTTGTGCGCTGATCACGGAGAAAGTTCCACAATCGTTACACCGTGGCGTCTATTAGAGTGAGTAAATTCTTTTTTTTTTTGCAGGTGAAATGTTGCCCACATTGCGTTTATTTTCTGCTGAGATGTTGCCCGTATTGCGTTTATTTTCTGCTGAAATGTTGCCCAAATTGCGTTTATTTTCTGCTGAAATGTTGCCCACATTGCGTTTGTTTTCTGGTGAAATGTTGCCCACATTGCATTTATTTTCTGCTGAAATGTTGCCCAAATTGCATTTATTTTCTGCTGAAATGTTGCCCACATTGCGTTTATTTTCTGCTGAAATGTTGCCCACATTGTGTTTATTTTCTGCTGAAATGTTGCCCACATTGTGTTTATTTTCTGCTGAAATGTTGCCCACATTGCGTTTATTTTCTTCTGAAATGTTGCCCACATTGCGTTTATTTTCTGCTGAAATGTTGCCCAAATTGTGTTTATTTCCTGCTGAAATGTTGCCCACATTGTGTTTATTTTCTGCTGAAATGTTGCCCAAATTGAGTTTATTTTCTGCTGAAATGTTGCCCACATTGCGTTTATTTTCTGCTGAAATGTTGCCCACATTGCATTTATTTTCTGCTGAAATGTTGCCCACATTGCATTTATTTTCTGCTGAAATGTTGCCCACATTGTGTTTATTTTCTGGTGTCTGGGGTAACTGTTGCTGTTGAGCCCAGAAAAATCTGGTCACTGTAGGTTTGAGGGCCTGGTATTTGTCATCTCTTATGTTCTGAGGAGGGGGGTCATTTTGTTCAAATTGGCGTGTTGGCACTTTACAAGAGACAAGAGACTTTTGAGTTGAAGTTTGGGCACTCGGTCTCGAAAAAGGTTTGCCACCACTGGTATATAATGTTTAAAGTGACACTGAAGCGAAGCAAAATTATGATATAATGAATTACATGTGTAGTACGGATAATTAATAGAACATTAGTAGCAAACAAATAGTCTCATATTTTTATTTTAAGTTATGTATAAACAGTGGCTTGCAAAAGTATTCGGCCCCCTTGAATGTTTCCACATTTTGTCACATTACTGCCACAAACATGGATCAATTTTATTGGAATTCCACATGAAAGACCAATACAAAGTGGTGTACACGTGAGAAGTGGAACGAAAATCATACATTATTCCAAACATTTTTTACAAATAAATAACTGCAAAGTGGGGTGTGCGTAATTATTCAGCCCCCTGAGTCAATACTTTGTAGAACCACCTTTTGCTGCAATTACAGCTGCCAGTCTTTTAGGGTATGTCTCTACCAGCTTTGCACATCTAGAGACTGAAATCCTTGCCCATTCTTCTTTGCAAAACAGCTCCAGCTCAGTCAGATTAGATGGACAGGGTTTGTGAACAGCAGTTTTCAGATCTTGCCACAGATTCTCGATTGGATTTAGATTTGGACTTTGACTGGGCCATTCTAACACATGGATACGTTTTGTGTTAAACCATTCCATTGTTGCCCCGGCTTTATATTTAGGGTCGTTGTCCTGCTGGAAGGTGAACCTCCGCCCCAGTCTCAAGTCTTTTGCAGACTCCAAGAGGTTTTCTTCCAAGATTGCCCTGTATTTGGCTCCATCCATCTTCCTATTAACTTTGACCAGCTTCCCTGTCCCTGCTGAAGAGAAACACCCCAGAGCATGATGCTGCCACCACCATATTTGACAGTTGGGATGGTGTGTTCTGAGTGATGTGCAGTGTTAGTTTTCTGCCACACATAGAGTTTTTCATTTTGGCCAAAAAGTTACATTTTGGTCTCATCTGACCAGAGCACCTTCTTCCACATGTTTGCTGTGTCCCCCACATGACTTGTGGCAAACTGCAAACGGGACTTCTTATGCTTTTCTGTTAACAATGGCTTTCTTCTTGTCACTCTTTCATAGGAGCCAACTTTGTGCAGTGCTGACTAATAGTTGTCCTATGGACAGATTCCCCCACCTGAGCTGTAGATCTCTGCAGCTGGTCCAGAGTCACCATGGGCCTCTTGACTGCATTTCTGATTAGCGCTCTCCTTGTTTGGCCTGTGAGTTTAGGTGGACGGCCTTGTCTTGGTAGGTTTACAGTTGTGCAATACTCCTTCCATTTCTGAATGATCGCTTGAACAGTGCTCCGTGGGATGTTCAAGGCTTTGGAAATCTTTTTGTAGCCTAAGCCTGCTTTAAATTTCTCAATAACTTTATCCCTGACCTGTCTGAGGTGTTCTTTGGACTTCATGGTGTTGTTGCTCCCAAGATTCTCTTAGACAACCTCTGAGGCCCTCACAGAGCAGCTGTGTTTGTACTGACATTAGATTACACACAGGTGCACTCTATTTAGTCATTAGCACTCATCAGGCAATGTCTATGGGCAACTGACTGCACTCAGACCAAAGGGGGCTGAATAATTATGCACACCCCACTTTGCAGGTATTGATTTGTAAAAAATGTTTGAAATCATGTATGATTTTCGTTCCACTTCTCACATGTACACCACTTTGTATTGGTCTTTTACGTGAAATTCCAATAAAATTGATTCATGTTTGTGGCAGTAATGTGACAAAATGTGGAAAACTTAAAGGGGGCCGAATACTTTTGCAACCCACTGTATATATATATATATATATATATATATATATATATATATATATATATATATATATTATAACATTGCATCTTTCTCTAATATTTGCAATTTACACACTACAGTCAGCATTCTAAATGATTACAGGCTAATGACCTTTTTAACTTTTCTCTGCAGAAAAAACAAAATACAGTGACAGACAGTTGAGATAATAAGCTTCAGAAGACAGAGCTCTCTACTTTGAAAGTCGGAGAGTTCAGTGAAGCTTTTTTGCATAGATAACAACTGGAGTTTCTTATCTCTTCCTTTACTGGAAACAATATTAGACTTATGTCTCTGCTCCTAATATTTTATTTCTTAGCAGTACTACACATGCAAATCTTTATATCATAAGTTTATTTTCACTTCAGATTACCTTTAAAACATAGGAATTATAATTAATAAAAAGTAAGGTAAGAGCTGTTTACCTAGTATTGGAAGTCTACGCCTGAATGCTTGAAAGGATAATTTATGGCACAAAAGACAACGTGTTTCATGGGCTACAATTCCAGTTCCTCAGGTCAATAGCATGCCTGAACAGCAATAAATGGAGCTAAGAGCATGTACAGTGGCTGTGCACCAATTGCTACAGATCCAGCATGTTGGATTTTTAGCGATGCCGGACGCCCAAACACGCCATGACTTTATTGTTCTCCTCACTCCCCCACCCACTGGAAGCTGCTCCATCACTCTCCACCCTCCACCCTGGTCCCTCCAGCCCGCTGCATAGCAACAGATGCATTTCAGCCAGGAGGCGGAACACCATTGTCAGTGCTTTGTCGCCCAGCAGGGATCAGTATGTGGATCTTGGATGGCCAAGCCCGTCACCTGATTTAAATGAGAAGCTCTGCATTTGTATGAGGCAGCTTTCACAGTGCCGCTTTGCGCCATACAATATAATTGTATTGCTAACACAATGCAATTATATTGCACTGGTACTGTTGGCGCCTCAGCAGTGCGATGCGACAGATCAGTGAGGCATAATGCAGTGCATGCAGTGCGTTACCAGATAAAGAGAGTCTGAAGTAATTCAAAATTCTTCTTTTTACTGTTCATTTATCTTCAGCAATATGAGCAGCAATAATGAGCATAGGTGAAATGCTGCGTTCCTGTGGCAGTACAATGTATTTAAACCCCCGAATCCCCGGGGCAAAATTCAGCGATCGCTTCCTGTTAGAGGCAGAGCTACAGCACACAGCTGGAGTCAGTCTCCGCTGATCGCTGCCTCTCCCTTCCCTTCTCAGTTTTCTTTCACTGAGAGGGGCAGGGAGAGGCGGAGATTGGCAGTGATTGACTCCAGCAGAGGCAGAGCTACAGCACAAAGCTCTGCCTCCCCCGGGCAGCAAAATCCACGACCTGGAAAGTCATGGATTTTTGTATCGGGATTTGGGGGGTTTAATTACATCGTTATGCCATGGGAATGCGGCGTTTCACCTGTGCTCATATTGCTGAAGATAAATGAACAGTAAAAATAAGAATTTTGAATGGCTTCAGACTCTCTATAACGTGCCTGTTAGCAGTAGCAGTGAAGTTTACTGATATTCTACAAATAGTAAAAGTAGATAGTAAAATATTGGTAAATTTACAGATATTCTACTAACTACTAAATCCACGCCCATTTTAACTTGTGAATATCTAAATGCCTGTCCCCTACCTTTATCAGTTAAGCTGGTTTATCTATTACTTTTAATGAAATACACATTTTGGTGGTGTTAACATAGCATTCATTTCTAATACTGTAAATTTGCTATACTTAAAGGGGAACTGAAGAGAGAGGTATATGGAGGCTGCCATGTTTATTTCCTTTTAAGCAATACCAGTTGCCTGGCAGCCCTGCTGATCCTCTACCTCTAATACTATTAGCCACAGCCCCTGAACAAGCATGCAGCAGATCAGGTGTTTCAGACTTTAAAGTCAGATTTGACAAGACTAGCTGCATGCTTGTTTCTGGTGTTATTCAGATACTACTGCAGAGAAATAGACCAGCAGGGCTGCCAGGCAACTGGTAATGATTAAAAGGAAATAAATATGGCAGCCTCCGTATACCTCTTACTTCAGTTCCCCTTTAACTATATAATTTCTCCTAGTCATTTAAGCACAATGAATACTTGGAGTCGAGTCAATAGAGTGTTTTCCCTTCTCGCAATCACTAGCGGAAAAACCTACATGAAGTAAATAGTCTGGAGAAATTTTCTATGTGGAAACATTCCTGTTTCAGGTTCTGGCCGCCTGACAAGAGGAACATGGAATTCCTGTATTATAATTTGGATGATTGCAGTTTAATAGCAGCTCGTAGTATCTCTATGCCAGCTGGAACAAAGAGCAAGAAGAGGTGCCTGCTGTACAAAAATATGATCAGCGCTATTCAGCCAAGTCTCCTATTTAATGCACTTTCCCCTAGACCAGGCCTGGGTTTTATTAATATTAAAGCAATAATGACATTTACAGGCAGCTCCCTTCAGGACTTAGAACTTCTTCCAAAGATGAGACACAGCAGGATTAGATGGGCAGGCTGATGAAGAAATAATACAATTAATCATTATAGAATATATTGTGATTGTTTCCTGCAGCACGGCTGACAGCAGAGCAGCCCTGATGGTCAAAGGAAATCCCAAACATTGGAAAATGGTTCTTGAGTTAAGAATCCCCCTACGATGAAGCTGGGAGGTCCAATATATATGTGGGTTTGCCAATACGGAAGTATTTATGTAACTGAATTACTGTAAATTCTTGTTTACTGAGTATGAAAATCATTAGCAGTTTCTATTAAATGACTTTAGTGTAACTGGAATGCATGAAAATCTGAAATCCAGGCAAATACATTGTACAGAGTCTATTTGAATTGCCCCCCCAGGAGGGGCTAAAAGATTTGTAAATATGAAATCTATCTTGGCTGTTGTACATGTCTCTCCAGACAGATCACAACCGTGCCGTTGCTAGGTTCCCAGAAGGCGTACATTTGAAACGGCCAAATTTCGCCACAGACTAACTCCTGGGTGGCGTCAATGCTATTCCCCCTCTGAGATGCCGCAACTCAGGGGGGAATAGGTAATACAGATACCTGCTAATGCCGACGGACAAATTATAGCTTTTTTTTTTCTAATTTGCGCTCTGGCTAATGCAAATTAGTCACTGAGCTCCTCTATAGCTGTATACAGGATCTTCTCAAAAAATTTGCATATTGTGATAAAGTTCATTATTTTCTGTAATGTACTGATAAACATTAGACTTATATATATTTTAGATTCAAATACACACAACTGAAGTAGTTCAAGCCTTTTATTGTTTTAATATTGATGATTTTGGCATACAACTCATGAAAACTATAATTTCCTATCTCAAAAAATTAGCATATTTCATCCGACCAATAAAAGAAAAGTGTTTTTAAAACAAAAAAAGTCAACCTTCAAATAATTATGTTCAGTTATGCACTCAATACTTGGTCGGGAATCCTTTTGCAGAAATGACTGCTTCAATGCGACGTGGCATGGAGGCAATCAGCCTGTGGCACTGCTCAGGTGTTATGGAGGCCCAGGATGCTTCGATAACGGCCTTAAGCTCATCCAGAGTGTTGGGTCTTGCGTCTCTCAACTTTCTCTTCACAATATGCCACAGATTCTCTATGGGGTTCAGGTCAGGAGAGTTGGCAGGCCAATTGAGCACAGTAATACCATGGTCAGTAAACCATTTACCAGTGGTTTTGGCACTGTGAGCAGGTGCCAGGCAGTGCTGAAAAATGAAATCTTCATCTCCATAAAGTTTTTCAGCAGATGGAAGCATGAAGTGCTCCAAAATCTCCTGATAGCTAGCTGCATTGACCCTGCCCTTGATAAAACACAGTGGACCAACACCAGCAGCTGACATGGCACCCCAGACCATCACTAACTGTGGGTACTTGACACTGGACTTCATGCATTTTGGCATTTCCCTCTCCCCAGTCTTCCTCCAGACTCTGGCACCTTGATTTCCGAAACACATGTAAAAGTTGCTTTCATCCGAGAAAAGTACTTTGGACCACTGAGCAACAGTCCAGTGCTGCTTCTCTGTAGCTCAGGTCAGGCGCTTCTGCCGCTGTTTCTGGTTTAAAAGTGGGTTCATGCTTCCATCTGCTGAAAAGCTTTATGGAGATGAAGATTTCATTTTTCAGCACGACCTGGCACCTGCTCACAGTGCCAAAACCACTGGTAAATGGTTTACTGACCATGGTATTACTGTGCTCAATTGGCCTGCCAACTCTCCTGACATGAACCCCATAGAGAATCTGGGGGATATTGTGAAGAGGAAGTTGAGAGACGCAAGACCCAACACTCTGGATGAGCTTAAGGCTGCTATCGAAGCATCCTGGACCTCCATAACACCTGAGCAGTGCCACAGGCTGATTGCCTCCATGCCACGCCGCATTGAAGCAGTCATTTCTGCAAAAGGATTCCCGACCAAGTATTGAGTGCATAACTGAACATAATTATTTGAAGGTTGACTTTTTTTGTTTTAAAAACACTTTTCTTTTATTGGTCGGATGAAATATGCTAATTTTTTGAGATAGGAAATTTGGGTTTTCATGAGCTGTATGCCAAAATCATCAATATTAAAACAATAAAAGGCTTGAACTACTTCAGTTGTGTGTATTTGAATCTAAAATATATGAAAGTCTAATGTTTATCAGTACATTACAGAAAATAATGAACTTTATCACAATATGCTAATTTTTTGAGAAGATCCTGTATTACTCCCTGTCACTTAAACCTGTAATTATAATCCAAGATCAGTGTACTTACCATAAGTGTTTGAGGCATGGCCCCTGAATAATACAATAATGCCACTGGGTCACTGGGAAGAGCAGCAGCACTTGAGTCATCATTGTCGTTCCTTCTTATCCAGGCTCACAGTGCGAGATTGGCCATTTCGCTGTATCACTATATCCGAATGCTGCTGTGCAGGGCATTGGAGAAAAGATTCAAGTTGTTACACACTAGTTATTAAAATGTATTTGACCACTTCAGACCGCGGGTTCTTTTCACCTTATGGACAAGAGAAATTTTCACATTTCAGTGCTTCTCCCATTAATTCCCCAATAACTTTATCACTACTTATCACATCGAAATGATCTATACCTTGTTTTTTTTGCTACCATTTAGGCTTTTTTGGGGGTAGTACATTATGCTTAGTATTATTTTATTCTAAATGCATTTTAATGGGAATAATAAGAAAAAATGGCAAAAAATCATTCTTTCTCAGTTTTTAGCCATTATAGTTTTAAAATAGAATGTAAAACTGTGGAGAAAAGCCACACATTTTATTTACCCATTTATCCCCGTTATTGCAACGTTTAAATTATATCCCTAGTACAATGTATGGTGATAATATTTTATTTGGAAATAAAGGTGCATTTTTTCAGTTTTACATCCATCACTAACCACAAGCCCATAATTTAATAATAATATACCCACTTGAATGTATTCCCTAATGTATATAGGTGTCCTTGAGCATTATTTCCTATTTGCGTACAATAAGTACGCTAAATAGGAAGTAATGCGTGGCTGTGTTACTTCAGAAGTGGTGCAGACATCTAATTAATGCCAGTGATCACGGGGGACTAGAGTGGAGAGGATTGAATGGGAATAAAGTTCCCATTCATTAATCTAATGATCGGCAGTGAGATCAGCGGGAACGAGCGAGTGGGAGGGAGCACGGCGGCACCATTTGACAATGATCACTGTTTTTTAACAAAAACAATGATCGTTTTCATTAAACCTGAGCTGTAATTTTGATTTTAACTAAGGGTTTAGTATGTCCAATGCTTCATTGATAAAAGCTTTTTCTTGAGTAATCCACTCCTTTGAGAGCATTTTAGTTCTGCTCACTAGCATGAGTGGGCACATACTAAGTGTAATCAATACCCCCTTTCTCATGAGAAATCTTTACCTTTTCTCGAATAGATCATCGGGGGGGGGGGGGGGGGGGGGTGCGGGATCATGACATTATACCCCCAGAGTGTAATGTCATGACCATGGTCATGACAGTTTGCTTTCTGCAAACCTTGTTGCATTGTGGGAAATAACAGCTTTTTCCAACAGTCAAGCAACCAGTGTCTCCTCTGTTCGCCAAAATATCAACCCTACAGACCCCACTGATGATCTATTCGACAAAGGATAAAGATTTCTAGCTGGAAAGGGGGTACCAGCTACTGATTGGGGATGAAGTTTAATCCATGGTTAACGTTCCTCTTTAAAACAGAACTGAAGACAACAGTTTCACTTACCTGGGGTTTCTGCAAGCTCCCATCAGCCATCCTGTCCCACGCCGGTCCTCCACGAGCCTCTGTTCTCCCGCCACCAGATACTTTCTGTTTCTGCTGCTGGGCCACTGCGCCTGCGTGGCTCTGCCCACACGTATCCTTCTTCACTTTCCAGTCTGCAAATATCGCTATTGCAGACGGGAACGCATAAAAAGATTACGCTCGTGGCCCCCTCGACTTACAAGTCGAGAAACGAAATGGAGCGGCGGCAGGAGAGCGGAGGCTCGTGGAGGACCGGTGCGGGACAGGACGCCCCCAGGTAAGTGAAACAGTTTTGTTTTAAAATACTCTTCAGTTACGCTTTAAGTAAGCTGGGCCATGAGACTTGTTATCAGTTAAATTCAGCGTACAAAAAAAAAATGCAATTATTATGCAGAATCCAGCTGTGTACATTGCATTGTCCCACTCCGCAATTGTTAATGTGAATGGCACCAGGTCTTCCCTGGCAAGGCGTTCATTGCAATGCTGCTGAATTTATAATGCTGCCTTTGTTGCCGGCGCTTCTCTGTGCTGCTGCTTTTCCATTTAGTTTTATGCTCAAGTTTCTCCCGTTTCAAGCATGATTATATTGCTTGCTGGACAGAGAACAGCTTCTGTGAAATTTCTGCCAGTGCTAAGCTGCATGAACTCACTGCCTATCCCTGAAATGTAAGACTGGAGTGTGGTTACATAATTCATGTTTTCACATTTTAATCCCAGCACTGGTGATTTTACAGTTTGGTATTATTCTTAGACATGTTAGAAAAGAGGAGTTTAATCCGTAAAGTTCCAGATTTGGGAAATGGAGGCTTACTACTTCTTAAAGCAATCCTGAAGCGGAAATAAACTTGTGAGATAATGAATTGTATGTGAAGTACAGCTAAGAAATAGAACATTAGTAGCACAGAGAAGAGTCTCATATTCTTTTCCAGTACAGAAAAAGTTAAGAAACTTCAGTTGTTATCTATGCAAAAGAGCCACAACACAGGAAGTACCTCCCAGGTCGCGGCTTAGCTTCCGATTGGAGGAAGGTCATGGAGGCGGGCAGCGGCCGGGACAGAGGCGGGGGAGCTCAGTTAGAATGACAGGATGAACGTAAATACACGGCTAGCGACAAGGAGATTGTCGCCAGTCTATCGCTTTTTACAGGGGGGCACAGCAGACCCCGGGCAGGGGGGGGGGAGGACTTGAAGGTGGCAATACAGAGACACAGGCAAGTCATAGCGCAAAGGATATGCCCCTGTGTTCTCTTAAAGGGGAACTGAAGAGAGAGCTATATGGAGGCTGTCATGCTTATTTCCTTTTAATCAATACCAGTTTTCTGGCAGCCCTGCTGGTCTGTTTCTCTGCAGTAGTATCTGAATAAAACCAGAAACAAGCATGCAGCTAGTCTTGTCAGATCTGACTTTAAAGTCTAAACAACTGAAACACCTGATCTGCTGAATGCTTGTTCAGGGGCTATGGTTAATAGTATTAGAGGCAGAGGATCAGCAGGGCTGCCAAGCAACTGGTTTTGCTTAAAAGGAAATAAACATGACAGCCTCCATATACCTCTATCTTCAGTTCCCCTTTAACATTTCTCTCTAAGGAGGACTGAGGTCCAAGGTGAGATACCAGCTTGAACTCCCTGCTTGCCATATGAACTTTCTAGTAAGGAATCTGCCAGGAATCGAACAAGAAAATGGATACGTGTACAGCCATCCTATCAATCCTCAAATAATCAAAAATGTTTGTCAGTTTTGTAGAAAAATGTATACAGGTGTATGTAGCAGAGACACAGCTTCTTATGTAGTTCCTATATCTGAGAAAAGGCACAATGATTTAACATAAAAACTGCAGGTAAACTACATACAACTCTCTTGGTTCACTAGGTGCAATGTTATATATTTTCCAGTAAGAGGAAGTTAAGCAAAAAAGGGGAAAAAAATAAAATCAATACATTGCAAAGTGAGAAGTTAAAAAATAGAAGAGAGATCAAGAAATGATTGATTTTCCCCATGTAATTTGTTCATATTGTGAGCCTGCAATGGGCCTGCATGTCATCATCTTTACTACTGGCAGACAAGAAAAAAGCTAGGCAGCACATACTGCTATTTTTTAGAACCACAACAACTAATAATGTGATAGGCTAAAAGGTCTTGTTTCTAGATATACATATGCATAGAGGGAGATACTGATTGCTTGATAGTTGGAAACAGCTGATATTTCCCACAATGCAACAAGGTTTACACATGGATTCTCCAAAGGCTTAACGGGTCCTCCACAAGACCTTCCGCTGCTCAGAACTCTCCAGTAGTTGGCGAACGCAGTCCTCTTCATATAGGAGCGTGGCTGTGCTACACCCAAGTGAGTACAGCGACCCTACTCAATAGAAAGGAGACACTCGTGCATGAGTGACTCTGGCTTACTCCACGGGGTGGTTGTACTTACACAGACGCAGTATGGCCACACTCATGCGTGAAGAGGAGCATGGTACCAATCAGTAATACCACAAGTTCTTGCCGGATTTCTTTCGGGGGTCCACGTGTCACAGTGCCGCAGTGGTGGGGGCCAGGAGGACACGGGAAGCCTCCGCAGGATCCAGAGGCTTCCTTCTTCTTAGGTATTTGTTTTTAAACCTTTAGGATCGCCTCAGGAACACTTTACAAAGGGAAGTTTTACCAGGCTAAAATGGATTTTTTGTCTTATTATTTAACATAGCTCAATATTGTTGAGAAACAGTCCGTCTTTTGGAAGAAAATCCTTCCGTTCCTCTTTCTTCTTCCAGTGTGCCACTGTATCCTCTATGGGACTGCAGGCAACACTCTTGTTTTACCTATATTCAACACTTTAAAGGGACTCTGAGCAGTGCAGAAACTATGGAAAGATGCATATCATTTTAAAGCTCTCTTTCTCCTCTTTCCAATGATATATACACCGCCACCCTACACCTTTTAGTTTTCGCTATTTTCGATGGCGAAAATAGAGAAAACTAAAAGGCGTAGGGCGATGATTTAGGGGTCGTCAGAGGAGAAAGAGAGCTTTAACCTCCCTGGCGGTAAGCCCGAGCTGAGCTCGGGCTATGCCGCGCAGGGGGAGATCTCAGCCCCTGGTGGGGCGATTTTCATTTTGTAAATTGCTGTGCGCGCAGCCAGCACTTTGCTAGCCGCGCGCACAGCTTGATCGCTGCCGCTCTGCGGCGATCGGCCGCACGCAGCGGCTGAAGAGGGCCCCCCCCCCCGACCAGAGCCCTGCGCTGCCCGGATCAATGAGTTCCGGGCAGCGCTATGGGCTGGATCGTGTGTCCCTGACGTCAGGACGTCGGCTGACGTCCATGACGTCATCCCGATCGTCGCCATGGCGACAGGAGAAGCCAAACAGGGGAACGCGTTATATACGCGTTCCCCTGTTTGCTATAGATGCCGGTGACGATCGGACTAGAGGGCCACATGCGCCCTCTAGTGGTGTTTCATGTAGCTACCACTCTGGTAGCTTTACATGAAACATTAAAAAAAAAATAAAAAAAAATTGGAATTCTGCAATTTTTGCAGAAAAAATTAACCGCCAAGGAGGTTAAAATGATATCCATTTTTCCATAGTTACATTGTATTACACATGGCGACTTTTTCTCAAAGTCAGCAGCTCCATTCAGTAGAAAAAGTCGCCCTGTGAAATACAATGTAACTATGGAAAGATGGATATCATTTTAAATCTCTCTTTCTCCTCTTTCTGGCGACACCTAAATAGTAGCCCTACGCCTTTTAGTTTTCTCTATTTTAGCGATCGAAATCGCGTTTGCGCCAATTTCAATCGCGGAAATAGCAAAAACTAAAAGGCGTAGGGCGGCGCTTTATAGATCATTAGAAAGAGGAGAAAGAGAGCTTTAAAATGATATGCATCTTCCCATAGTTTCTGCACTGCTCGGAGTCCCTTTAATAAGAGAGACACTCCAGGCTGGCGTTTTACAGGCCGTGGCCATCTTTATTGGATTAATATAAAGAAAACTGTGAGGTCCAAAATAACTTTATTCAAAGATGAGACTTTGACTTGCAAATAAACCATCATAACTAGGCCCGGATTTACCTCTCAGGAGCCTATAGTCACAGATATCCTGGCACCTTAGACTTCGTCCTTCATGAACCTACAAAACCGCACCAAACCACACAAAAGTGTGCTGGGTGTCCCGGCTGTCACTTCTCCCTTACTTTCCTTGCCCATCATAAGTAGCTACCGGTGTCCCTTAATATTGAGGGTACACCTGGCTACCTAATACTAAGTAGCTAGAGGTGCCCCCAAGTATTAGGTAGGTGAGTAACCTCTCATTTGCACTCTAATCTGGACTCTGCATTGGGAAGGAGGGAGGGAGGTGCTCGGGGAGGGGTGAGAGCCGCCTTTCCATTATCAGGCCGTCTGTAGACACATGACTACAGTGCCTTATGGTAAATCCAGCCCTGATCATAACATATAAAGTTGGTTTTGATCGACCACCACGGTTCAGATCAAATATATACACCAGGAATACAAAAAGAACCCCACATTGGAAAGCTTGTCCAAACCTTCAGAGCGTGACTTATTGCAACAAAGATTGACCACAACGAATCCATGTAGATTAGGGAGAGGTGGGTGGGGTGCTCGTCCCAGACCACGCTGGACAAAAGGCAGCTAACACAACAGAAAACCCTCTTTATATATGCCTTACTTACCTTTGATTTGCTGCTGCAACAATGTTTCACCCTAGCAACACCTGGCAGAAAACTATACCTCACCTGAGCTGACCAATCAGCTGATGAGCTACACATTTTCATCTTACAACCTGCCTGACAGGAATCAGCCAATCACACTCAGAGAGGGAAAATTGAAAAAACACTTCATGACAGAACTCAAATTTACCTAACAAGGTTGCCACATTCCCATGTAGGGCCTATTTTATGCAATATGGCCCTTTTCATTCTTACTGTCTCCTCTTATAAGAAGGCCCTCTCCATGTCCTTTTCAAGTTCCTTATTAAAAAACTATTAATTATGACAATTGTATGACGGACACAATAGGAAGTGCTCATTGTGAAACACTGGCTTGTGGTGTTAATGCAGAATACAAAAGAAACCACAAGGGAAAACTCTAAATATATATTATGCTGCTGACATTGAAAATACATATTCATTTATAATGTTCACTTCAGAGGAACACTATCCAAAGTGCAATCTTGGTTTTATTTAATCGTTTTGCTGTTCTGTCACTAAAAGGTCAGCTGTAGTTCCTTCATTTGGATCAAGTCACATCTGCCCTCTGCTCTCTTCTCATGGCAAGTGAGCTGACTGGCAGAATCAATAGCATATAGAAGATTTCATACGTTTTATTCAGTAATAGCCTATATATCCATCATGTTTCTATGAGAAGGAGGTGCAGCTATGCCCAATACCTGCACCTACTAAATGCTATAAATATCAGGGACATTCACATGTAGCAAACATGAGTTCAAATATTACATTTGTTGTAAAATGCTGTAAACAGTTGCTCTGTGAGGAGCAAAGTGTCCCCCCCCTCCCACAGCCCACGCTATTTAATGCCGCAATTTGCATATCGGCAAGCCCCGGTGCCTGCGATTTATTGGGCGCCTCCGGGCACCCAAATTAGCCACAAATCACAGATTTGCAGGTGGGTGGGTTAAGGTTAAGAGGAGGGGGGTTAAGTGTTAGGCACCATGGGGGGGGGGGGGGTTGGGGGGGTTAAGGGTTTAACATAGGTAGAGGAAGAGGTCTTAGGGTTAGGCATCGGTAGAGGGAGGTCTTAGGGCTAGGCATCGGTAGAGGAAGGTCTTAGGGTTAGGCATCGGTAGAGGGAGGTCTTAGGGCTAGGTATCGGTAGAGGGAGGTCTTAGGGCCAGGCATCGGTAGAGGGAGATCATAGGGTTAGGCATCAGTAGAGGAAGGTCTTAGGGTTAGGCATTGGTAGAGGGAGGTCTTAGGGTTAGGCATCGGTAGAGAGAGGTCTTAGGGTTAGGCATCGGTAGAGGGAGGTCAAAGGGTTAGGCATCAGTAGAGGGAGGTCTTAGGGTTAGGCATTGGTAGAGGGAGGTCTTAGGGTTAGGCATCGGTAGAGGGAGGTCTTAGGGTTAGGCATCGGTAAAGGGAGGTCTTAGGGTTAGGCATCGGTAGAGGGAGGTCAAAGGGTTAGGCACCAGTAGAGGGAGGTCTTAGGGTTAGGCATCGGTAGAGGGAGGTCTTAGGGTTAGGCATCGGTAGAGGGAGGTCTTAGAGTTAGGCATCGGTAGAGGGAGGTCAAAGGGTTAGGCACCAGTAGAGGGAGGTCTTAGGGTTAGGCATTTGTAGAGGGAGGGTTCTATGTGAGAGTAGGGTTAGGTTAAAGATTACCAATATTTTACATGGGAATTAAGTAGTAGAATATTGGCAATTTTACAGATATTCTGCTAGCAGCAATCTCTGGCACCCTTTTTTCCAGGCCTTTTTTTACATGAATGCCAGATTAACCATGTTCTTATCCCTCCTGTTAGTATGCTGACCAGGGGTTGACAGGTAGCATCTCTGCCATGCAGTGATTATCCTCTTTGTGATACAATTGTCTCTATCACTAAACCAATGACCATCCTCTTTCTGTGATGCAAGTGCCACCATACCTGCAACCAACAAACATGTGTAATGTTGATATCTGCATGAAGTCATAGCTCTCATCTTCTTTGGAAATCCAGTCCCTCTGTCCCTCTTTGTTCTTCTTTTATCCCTCCTTCAGGTCTGATGTACAGATTTATCTAAATATATGTATTTTTCTTCTGAAGAATGTGTTTCATTGACTTAAAATTGTATTCCCTTCAATTACATTCAATTTCTTATTCTTAAAATAAAGGCAAACTAATGATAATAGAGAGGACTAGTATGGTTTGGATGATAAAACAACATGTTTGCTTCTATTTTCTTTGTGGTATGCATGGCGAGGGGTGTGGTGGAGGCGAGGTTAGGGTGTGGCAGGGGCACATCTTAAAGTGAATGTTTACCGAATTAAAAAAAGAAAAAGTCAGATACTCACCTAAGGAGAGGGAAGGCTCGGTCCTAATGAGCCTTCCCCCTCCTCTCCCGGTGCCCGGTCCCGCGCAGGATCCCCCGTGGCAGTATTTGACCAGTTCGGTCAAATACTGCCACTTCCGCATGCCTTCGGGAGCTTTCGGAAGCCTTCGGGAGCACTCGGGCTCCCGATGACGCGGCTGCTCCATACTACGCATGCGCAAGCGCCCTCTATGACGCACTCGCGCGTACGTAGTATGGAGCGGCCCGTCTTCGGAAGCCCGAGTGCTCCTGAAGACCTCCGAAGTCCCTGCGGCGGCGGACGCGAACGGGGGAGCCAGCGCAGCACCGAGGGCACCGGGAGAGGAGAGGGAAGGCTCATTAGGACCGAGCCTTCCCTCTCCTTAGGTGAGTATCTGACTTTTTCTTTTTTAATCCGGTACCCATTGGCTTTAAAGTATCCCTCTTACCAATTAGCTCTTCTATGTATAGACCTAGATAAAATAGATCTACTCTCACAGATGCATATCTGTCACCTGATTATGGCAACACAATACATGATTACCACCTCCTGGAAATCTTCTGACCCAACTGAATTCCAATGTCTATTATCCTATTACAAGCGTAATATGATCCTGGAGACAAACCTGAGAGCAAATTACACGACTACCAAACCAATCAATATAGATAGTTCCACCAAGAGAACGGGTACACAATCAGAACATTCATAAAGACTCGAAAACTCCTTGAGTTAGAAGCAGATAGAACTAGGTTTTGTTATAGTGTTTTTCTGTGTTATTGGTTATACATGTTTTAATAAGACTATTTAGTGTACTAGACATCAGTCAATGCAAACCGTCTTCACCTCTTGTATTGAGAATCGTATATTATATGACATACCTAAATTAATAAGCAAATCTATACTGTATCAAGACAAATTTATCCTTATGACATCTACCTTGCAATCTAAGCTATTGGATGGCAATCAGCCACTGCTCCAGTAGCACAAATCTACTGAGTGACTTTTTTCACCTCATCCAGCCGGATTAGGCTAGTGGATGTAGGTGGACCTGGTTTACCAGTTGAGGATAAGAATATCTCCTAATGCTGAATATCCTTCACAATATATGTCAATAATTTCACCTCTAAATGTACCGTTTACTACAACTGTTGTAATTTTTTTTTATTGGTGTATAATACAAATTTATTGTTGGAAAAAAAAAAAAAAAGTGTCCCTCTTACTTATCTCAAAATGTTGGGAGGTATGATGACGTGTACCTTTAAGGTTTATCACTCTGTTCTGTTGAGGCTACAACTACCCAATGGTATAATCCGCTGCTTTACTAGAGCACCCTCAAACATATAGGGATTACTTTTGAAACATTAGAGTGTAACAAGTGGAAACCATCTGTTATTATCTTGAGAGGTGCAGCAGCTGTGAGTCAGTCAAATGCAACCTGTGTTTCTATTTCACAAATGTAACTAAGAAACACTGACTTTCAAACCTGCCGCAAACACCAAGATGCCAGGATGGGGAGAAGTTTTGGTTTCTAAGCCATTCTGCCTGTTTTTTGTTATTATTTTCATTGTTTTTTTCTAAAGTACACTGTTCCTCCTTGCCCAGTCATATTTTCCAATGTGGTCCATTTTATGACTGCAGAGAGATAAGAACAATTTTAAGAAGGTCTTTATCCTAGGTTTTTAACACATGGTGCACGTACCTCTGGGGGTACTGGGGTCAGATTCAAAGGGTACTTGAACTTGTTAGAGCCAATGTATTACAGTGAGCTTGGGGGGAAAAAAAGAAAAATCACATATAAATATGCCTGAATAAGTATTTTTAGTTCTTTAAAAGTCTAAATGAATGTTTGGAAAGCACATTTGGCGTAATCCCACCAAATACATAAATTCCAGAGGTACATATGCTCTACCTTAGGCCAGTTTCCCCTTTTGACCTCTGGCCAAGTTGTTCTCCTACTAGATAACCTAAAACATTCTTCCTCTAGGTATGACTAATGTATACTACTTGTTTCCTACCTATTCCTTTAGATTGTAAGGCTGCAAGGGCAGAGCTCTCTCACGCTTTTGTGTCTTGGATTTTGTTACGTATTTATTCATATTAATTTTGTCACTGTAATTACCAATTCCGGTTCTGTATTTTGTGCCAACTCTGTATTTCGTACAGTATATTGGTGCATACTGTTATAAACTGTTCTTATCACCTTGCTTCGACACCAGTAACTTCTTACAGTTACGTCTCACAGACTATTGAGATCACATGACTCTCCACACAGCAAGCAGGAGATAGACTTCCTCAGGCTTCTTCAAGGTTTACGTTATTTATTCAAGTAACAGAAATACAGATAGATACAGTTTATCATCTCCTGGCAAAACAGACTTCCATGTTGCGTTCCTACTGAAGATACCCAGGTCTTCTTGTATCTACTCTATGTTACATCTAGACTACCTATGTACAGCAGACATTATATCAGATTACAGAAAGGAAGAGCATACTTAGAGGTCCCAGTCAGCCTTGCGAGCTAGTGTGAAAGTAAAGAGCAGAATGCTTTCTCCATCGCTCACTCCGGGTTTAATACCAACTAGGAAAGAGTTAAATATGACATCATCTTCACCACCCCCTAGATCAGATTATTGGTGGACCCACTCGTGGTGTCATCATACACACCTACTTGATTAATAATCAATGAGGCATTTGACCTATATGCAGGACTGTGGATGTTTAGTAAATATGGCTGATGTTTACTGTTCCTGTGGTGTACGTGTGGAGGTCAGAATAGGCCGATGGCCTTCTTTTGGGAATATGTTCTCAGTATCTGCGTGTATCCTCTGCTACACGCAGACCCTGAGATGCCTCTGCGTGCATCACAAAACCTCTATTTATTTTAAAGGCATACACTGCGGACAAGCCTTTTACATAAAACTCAGGCCAAGTAACTGAGGCCTACTTAAATTATAACAATCCCCCCTAAAACGGCTTGACCCGCAGATCCCAGCGTCTGAACCTCCCAGTACCTGGTTTCTTTCTTTTATGTTTCACTTTTCGATGTTCGTGCTCACACAACTTCTCTGCTCTCGGTGGTTACCCCTCGAAGAGAGAGAGCACGACCTCTTGGTCTTCCTGTAACCAGGCTCTCTGGGGAGGCCCTACTTCTAAATCCCTCTATACCACATGCTCAGCATTTGCGTCACTTGCGTATCACTCACAAACTTGCATGACCACAGAAAAGTGAAACTCGTTTGGTTGTTACTCAAGGGAGCTGTGCCAGGTGCCTTCTAAAAGAACGCCTTTATACAATCAGCTCCATCACAGGTACTACTAAACCTATACCCGTAACCCTGTATATCCCTTAATTTGAAAATATCGGTTCAGGAGATTGTTTATGAGGCACCAATCTCTGGACCAGGTTAATTTGTTTTACGTAATTTTAACACGCAACCTCACCTGGATAATGATGCCTAAAGTTGTCATCCCCATTCAGACGACCAGTGGGTGTAGAAAAAACTTTGGAACTGCAGAGGCCCAGTCCGAGTGTCCCTGGAACATCACCGGAACCTTTGTCCACCAGGTCAGACTGGCACTCACCTGCTCATTCTTGTGTTCTACCTCGTTAAGATCACCTGTATTATGGTGAAATCTTACCTCTAACTTAGTGTACTGTTTGTTTAACCTTTGTAACAAAATGTGGTCGTCTTGGATCAAACCCTGTTCCCCTTTGTCCCATGTCGTGTTCTCTTTCAGGACGGGAACTACCCATGAAACTTTGCACTTTAGAGTTCTCTTAACAATTTGAGAAACAACGTCATCCAACCTGGATGACTGGATCCATATGGGATCTCCGCTCCCACAATATGTTCCCCTTGGAAAATCTCCCTTATCGGAACAATTATGAGAATATACCTTGAATGTATCATTAGACCTTATGTTAAAAAAACAAACTTTTCCTTCAGCCACCGGAACTATCGGTTGGGCTTCAGGGTGGATCTTTTGAATGGTATCCTCGCATTCTGCGTTCTTGAGCCTGCAGGCTTCTTCACTAAATTTGACTTGCCCCGGCCAACGCAGGTACTTCTGCAAGAATTGCCCGCATGAGGACAACTCTACTTGCTTCACCTCCCCGTCTAGCACCAAAAAAGGTTGACCTCTCAGGTCCTGGTGTGAGACACGGGTTGAGGTGGGAACTAAGGAAGTGGCGGTGCCTAAAGGAATCTTGCACCGTTTCCATTTGTTCACCCAAACATCTCGAAGCTGCCATGCAAAAGATCCTTCTCCAGAAAAATCAATATACCTCCCCTTGTCCAATCTCAGTTGGACAGGATCTTTAAGCATCTCCCTGACAACATATGCCCCCAACTGTCCTGATTGGACCTCTTCCCCCCTTACGTCCTGAGGCACAATATGTACCTGAGGTCGGGAAGACAGTACTCTCTGCAATCTTTCAATTAAGAGTACCTCTTCACTTACCCACCTAGCATGAGGATAAGCGGCTGCATATGGACTGTGTAATATCGTCCCCTGTGGTGACCCGTGTGGTGTGAATGGGGTTCCCTGTGTTGGCTTTCCCTCCCCCGGCCGCTCTCCCCACCCTCTTTGTCACCTGGAAATGTGGCTTGATCTCGATTTTTACTTCTTGTTTCGAGAACCACCCACCCTCGGCTTTCCAGCCTTTACGTGTGTATAGTGCACTCTCTGTTGGTAGCTCCAGAGTGTGATGTTGTCCCCCGCGTCTCTCCGGCAGGAGAATTGACGCCTCTTACTCGTTCCTCTCCAATCTGGAACCATCTCACTCTGCATAACCAAGACAAGGTACCCCTGAATCACACACTCCACCTTTTGCACGTACCCATTGTACTGCAATGTACCTTTTAACAAACCTTTGGATCGGTGCGTCTGGGAGTGTGACCTTCAATAGCAGATTTACACTGCCTTTCCAGTCACCCTGCCAGCACACCTGACCTTTCAGACCTTTCACCCACATTGTGCCATGAAATTTGTTTTCTCCTGGCACAAGTGCTCTTTTCCTCCATCCCTGCTTGGTCCATCTGTGCCAATCAGAGGGAGGTGTGAAAGGATCAGTACCTTTGTCACCCAACATCAACATGTTTGGGCCTTGCATTCTCATTAACCCCTTATTATACATGAGAATGTCCTCTCTTCGTTCTCCTAGGACGAAATGGAAACCTAGGATCACCATCAGCACGGTACTCTTCATTATAAAAGCACCACCTTGAGAAAGAAAAACATTAGCAATTTGCACTATGCTTTGCTCAGTCAGTTTTTTTAGACGTTTTCCGATCTCAGGAACCTCGGTTTGTAGTCTCTTTCCAATTTCAGGAATCTCGTGTTTTAGTCTCTTTCCAATTTCAGGAATCTCGTGTTTTAGTCTCTTTCCAATTTCAGGAATCTCGTGTTTCTCCAAACTTAGATTGGCATCTGGAACCTTTCGCTTATCCGACTGACATCTCCAGCTTTGCTGCCAGCACTGCAGCTGTCTCGATTCCATATTGCCCAACTCCTGAAATCGAAATACAAACAAATCAATTCTTATTAATGATTTGGGATTCGCCCTGCGGCTTGTACTCTGTACACTTTAAATTGATCAATATATATCGTAATTGATCTCGTTGCTTTATGGTTCTCATGAACTCTGTTTACTCTTTTTGGTAGATTGGAGTTAAACTTCACCCCCCTACCTCAGTACTATCCTCAGTACTTACCTGTTTAAAATATGCTCCCGCAGACTTCACCTTTGGAAGCTCTCACCTCATTGCAGCTCCTTCCACATCCCCCCCCATCTGTCCATGCGCGGCCGTCGCATGCACAGATTACGGATGCCACACCTGTTGCTGCTTTGCAGGTGAGCCTGCAATGCTCTTACTCATTTTCGCATAAACTTATCTAGAACTTCATCGCGATACCAGCTCTGCTAGAAGTTCTGTGTGTTGTACCCTCTGATCGATGTTTGCCGTGCCACCACCCCCAGACTTAACAAAAAAATGGCTGCCTCCCTGTAGGAAGGAGCATTTAAACAACACAGGGTGCAGGGCTAAGCATACCAGCGTCACATGCCCGTATGCAGATCCCTGAATGCCCACATGGTAGGTAGTCACATGGCAAACACCGTACTGATACACTGTCACTCTGTAAACGGCAATTCTATCATCTGTATAATTGCCCCATGAACTGCTGTCAGTCCTTGTTCTATGTGCTACAATTGATAGGAGCTGGGAAAAAACATATTTGACCAATCAGTGGACGAAAAAAAAACACACAAAAAACAGCCCCAGCCCAGCATAGACCTCTTAGTCAAGCTCTGGCCCTGTCCACGACAAAAAAACGGAAAAAACGTTACCGCTCTGCAGCAGCGGCGATGGAAACCCGGATTGGTCATCTCCCTTTTTTCCACCTCCGGCACCCCCCTGATGCACTGTCCCCCTTTCCTTCTATTGGGAACTCATGCTGCACCACCCATTAAGGTGCCCCACTTACAGGAATAATCCCGTAAGCAACTCAGTACAGACACTTTCCTGACCTGCACTGCTACGTGTGTCCCTGCACCTAGCTGGGACACTCTTCCTGTCCGTGCTCCTGCTAATCTTACAGTAATAGCTTGGTGCACGTATTCTGGCATTCTTTTCCATGGACCCAGGGAAAAGCTTCTGGGGAAATACTTCGAGAACCGAGACACTCAGTAGAATGTCTCTGTATTTCTACCCCCCTCCCTTACAGCTGCTCTGCCCGGAGCCGCGAGCACAGCCTGACGTGACGTGGATCCCCCAGCCCCTCCTCCCCCCTGCCATGAGGTGTGGGGACCATGACTCTCGGGGGCGGGCTCTCTCCACTGCCGCCATTTTGAGTCCTGGACTGCCAGCTAAGATGGCTGCTCCCATAGCAGCCTCTCGTTCCTATACCTTAGGAGAGAAACAAACTCACACAGAACATACATTTTTTATGCATAGTTACACACAGCATCGATACATTTTACCGAGAGTCAGCCTTCCGCTACCTATATTCTCTGGGATGCTTGCCAAACTTGAGACAAACCGCGTCACAGCTGCAATGCTAAATATTTTACATCTTAGCATCACCCAGGAACGTAGAAACCTCTCTCTCCTCACAAATCATCTGCACCATATCTCCGCCATAACCCAGAACTACTCAAGCGCACAGCGTAACTCTAAACCATATTAACAGCTAGTACTTCTGAGACGCACATTTATCAGTCTGACATGACTACAACATTAAACCTATATATACATTTAGAACTTTTAGCGGCCCTGACTGGAACTAGATAAGCTTGCACCTCTCACTACGCTATCCACTACGGACAGAGAGGAAAAAAAACACGCTGATCGGCTCTGGAAAAACGCCAGCTCACCGAAGAAAAAACTTACTTCTAAGTTTTACAACTGTCTCAACTCCCCTCTCCTGTCTACTCAGCTATCTCTCTCTTTCTTCTATCCCCTCACCTCTCCCCCCATCCATTCCGCGGGGCGCTCTCTGCTAGGCTAAAACACAGCTGGCATCACTCCCAGTCTCTGGACGGGGAGAAAAAAAACCAAAACCAACAAAGGAGGAACAAAAAAAGAAAAAAATGAAGCACGCAGCCTCCACGCTGCAATTAACACAGAATGTACATATGACCACATTATCCTCTCCTTGTTATAACACCAAATACAACACAGATAACGCCATATAACAACGTAAATCATACTTGCCTGAGCAGAGGACTTCGTAAGCCTGCCAATTCGACCAGCTTTTGGCAACTCCACGAAACTGAGTGGATCCCTGGAACTACTGAGCGTCATCTCTGTGTACCCACACTGGCTCAGCGGATCGATCTCCAGCGGCAGCTGCCAGCCGGCCTCGGAGCCTTCCAGTCACCTGCGATCCGGTTTAGGCTATGACTGCGTGCACTTACAGTCAAAGTTTAACATCCACGAGTTTCGCCGCTGGTTTCCTCGAATTGCAGCCCATGTGCTCGGCTCCCACACACTCACACCAGCTTATCAGTCTCAGCTTGATAAGCTTAACAGTCCGCGTCTATTCCGCTTGTTTTGCTGTGGAATATCTTGAAAACTTCTTCGGCCCCGGCCCCGTCTGCCTGTTTTGCTAGGCAGGGAAGGGTTTCAGCACAGTTCTTATCACCTTATAAACTGTTCTTATCACCTTGCTTCGACACCAGTAACTTCTTACAGTTACGTCTCACAGACTATTGAGATCACTTGACTCTCCACACAGCAAGCAGGAGATAGACTTCCTCAGGCTTCTTCAAGGTTTACGTTATTTATTCAAGTAACAGAAATACAGATAGATACAGTTTATCATCTCCTGGCAAAGCAGACTTCCATGTTGCGCTACAGCGGCGTGAGTATCTTCCTACTGAAGATACCCAGGTCTTCTTGTATCTACTCTATGTTACATCTAGACTACCTATGTACAGCAGACATTATATCAGATTACAGAAAGGAAGAGAATACTTAGAGGTCCCAGTCAGCCTTGCGAGCTAGTGTGAAAGTAAAGAGCAGAATGCTTTCTCCATCGCTCACTCCGGGTTTAATACCGACTAGGAAAGAGTTAAATATGACATCATCTTCGCCACCCCCTAGATCAGATTATTGGTGGACCCACTCGTGGTGTCATCATACACACCTACTTGATTAATAATCAATGAGGCATTTGACCTATATGCAGGACTGTGGATGTTTAGTAAATATGGCTGATGTTTAATGTTCCTGTGGTGTACGTGTGGAGGTCAGAATAGGTCGATGGCCTTCTTTTGGGAGCATGTTCTCAGTATCTGCGTGTATCCTCTGCTACACGCAGACCCTGAGATGCCTCTGCCTGCATCACAAAACCTCTATTTATTTTAAAGGCATACACTGCGGACAAGCCTTTTACATAAAACTCAGGCCAAGTAACTGAGGCCTACTTAAATTATAACACATACCATTGTTTGTGTAATATTGTACCATGTGTTTGTTTCTTACTTTGTTCAGCACCATGGAATATGTTTGTGCCTTATAAACATAATAATAATAATAATGTTATTAACAGTAGGGGCTACTTGTCAATCGCCATAGTTCATAAAGAGGTACATACTGAAATAATGTTGAGAAACACTGCTCTATATAAACAAATATACACAGCATTAGCAGTGAAGGAGCAGGTTGACCATAGGCATAACTATAGGAGGAACAGTCCCTGCAGTTGCTGGGTAGCCCAGGGCTGTGGGGGGCTCCAACATCTTTCCCTCAATCCTTAAAATGCAGGGGCCACCCCTCTAGACCTTGTGTTTTTGTAGCCTACTTTTTTAGGGGGAATTATATTGGCCATTCCTTTTATATGATTCGGTATTCCTTTAAGATTGCCTATAATGTTTTAATGTGATTGCACTTTATGAAATCACTTCAATAGACATGAAGAACTTCTTCAAGAATTTGTATTCCAAACATGACAAAGCATGCCATATGAGAAGTGGGGAATTAATTTCTAGGTAATTATTATTATTATGTGTTAGCGAATACTAAGAATTAGACTTTTGAATCAAGGTTAAGGCTAATCATTATCCAGCCAGATCTAGGATTAATGAATAGCTATAGTTAGGGATGGAAAACTTAGTTGGTTAATAAAGAAGACTAGAGGGTTGAGGTTAGTTATTGACATGTTTGTTCATCCCTGGCCAAATAACATGTTTAATTAAAAGTAGTAAAAAGTAGTGAACAAATACAGTGGGAAACAGTGTGTCGAAAAATAAGTAAAATAAAACTTTAAAAGATAGGAACGAAGTAGGGATGCCCAGCCCACACATTGGCATACAACTATGCACAAAATCAGCTACAACATTAAAACTACAGGTAGGTGAAGTGAACAACATTAAATATCTTGTTACAATGGCCTGATGCACTAACTAACAGTAATATAACCATGTGGAGACAACACACGGCAATATTACCATTACTACCACAGCAGTGTACCATAAGTTATGCTATTAGAATGGCCTATGTTACTCACGTTCCAAGGGTCGCGCTAATAGTGTAACTTACGGTACACTGCTGTGATAGTGCCAGTAATACTGATGATAGGGCATCAAGTCCATTGGCACTTATCAAAGGGTGGTATGTACCCTCTATCCCCGAAATTAAGACATTCCCCCATAGTAAGCCCTAGCAAGAATTTTGAGCATACTTGAAATATAAGCCCTACTCCGATAGTAAGCCCTAGCGGCAGTAAGGGTAAAAAGTATGGCCTCTTGTGTTATTACTGGAGCCCAGAGACACAAGTTGCCATACGTCTTCCCCATAGTCTGATGCTCGGGGACACAGCAGCATGGAGCTGGCAGAAAGAAGAGGATGCAGGGGATACCGGTGGACACCAGGGGACAGCAGAAGATACAGCGGAGGACACAAGAGGACAGGGGGTAGAGGAGGACACTGGTACAGAGGGGGACACCGAGAGGACACTAAAGGTACAAAGGGGACACAGGGGCACACAAGAGGTGGATCCAGAAGCTCAGTGGAGAAGGCAGGATGACACTCAGCACAGGAACTTGTGTGTTCATGGAAATATAACACATGCCCTGAAAATAAGCCCTAGCACATCTTTTGGTGCAAAAATTAATATAAGACGCTGTCTTGTTTTCGGGAAAACATGGTATCAGGTAGCAATTGAGCAGTAAGTTCTTGAAGTGCTGTTTTGAAAGCATGGGAAATAGGCAAACTGGAAAGGCAAAGGATCTGAATGATTCTGACAAAGATCAAATTTTGATGGCTCCTTGACATGGCCTGAGCATCTACAAAGCTGCAAGTCTGGGCCATTTTCAGGATGCAGTTACTAGTACCTAAGAAAAGTGGTCCAAGGAAAGACAACTGGTCATCCCGCGATAGGATCACACAAGGCTTATTGATGTGCATAGGTAGTGAAGACTTGTCTGTCTAGTCCAATCTCGCAAAAGAGTTATCGTGGAACAGGTTGCTGAAAAACATCATGCTGAACAGGAGAACATGTTGAAAGATGACAGAGCACACAGTGAACCCCATGTTAATTGGTCCACTACTCAGTAAACATGAGAATCCTTCCTGGGGAGGAATCATTCCCATTGGTCTATTGCAAACCAATGGGCGCCTGATACTTCTGATGACACTGTGGGATTGGTATACCGGTGTTTCTTCTATGCAGGGACCTGAATGGATGACAGCAGGTAAGTATTTTGCACAATATATGAGGCGAGCAGTCTAGTGAGAATGGACACCATCCGTTCTCATAAGCATTGATTCCATCACCATCTGCTTCATCTGGCCAGTCCAGAATTATCGTGCAGGATCCAAAATCCTGCATGATATGGATCCACTCCACTGGGACTGATGTGAACTGATCCTATTCCTCTTCCTAGGATATGTTCTGTTTGTTATTCTAAACAGAATGTATTTAGTGCCAGCTAGAGATGGCTCGAACCTCCGATTTTCGGTTTGCGAACCTCGAACTTCCGAAAAAGTTTGCGAACCTGCAAACTTTTCGAACCGCAATAGACTTCAATGGGCAGGTGAACTTTAAAAACTACAAACACTGTTTCTGGCCACAAAAGTGATGGAAAAGATGTTTCAAGGGGTCTAACACCTGGAGGGGGGCATGGCGGAGTGGGATACATGCCAAAAGTCCCGGGGCAAATTACGGGTTTGAAGCACAGCAGGGTTATAATCCCTAAAAGGCAGAGATCAAATTGCATTGCTAAAGTGCAGGCGATGGCGGTTTTCAAGCCCATATGGTCGGCCTGAGGTAGCTCAATGACAGAACAACTGTCCACAATAAAGCACAGACCTTATTATCTTGGGTCAGGTGTGCCCCCCAACACACTCATATAGCCGGGCATTGCTTCATTGTGATACACTAGCCCCTTCACCGCGGCAAGGTAACGATCACAAAGGGGAATTGAGACATGTGCATGCCTTTTGTTTTGTTGTTGCAGCTGCAGTTCAGCCAGAAAAATTAGGCAGGCATGTACACACACCAGAAAAATTATTATTATGTTTGGTAGCAGCCGCTGCAAGCAGGAGCGGCCATAAAAATTCAGGAATCCACCTGGAGTCCTGGACCCTGTTGGTGGTGGCGGAGAAGGCAGTCAAGTGGCTTTCAAGTAGAGATGCTGTGTGGGGACTGACTTAGTCTTGGGGCAGGCAGTCACATGGGGTGCAGGCAGAGATGCTGTGTGTGGGGACTGACTTAGTCTTCGGGCAGGCAATAGACCTCCGGGATCCATGCCTCATTCATTTTGATAAAGGTGAGTTACTGAACACTTTTTTGACCTGACTGTTGGTGGTATAATACAAAGTGCAGTCACACAGAGGCAGTGAAAGGCATGCACTGAGTGTGCTGGGCCTGGCACAGTACAGCAATTAGCAAGGGCCAGCTGCGACACGCAGGGCTGTATATGCAAGTGTCAGTGACACACACACACACACGCACACGCGCACACACACACACACACACACACACAAAACACATCAGAAGAACATTAGCTCTCAAAAGAGCAGTTTTGGAGTGCTTTTCATCATCAAATATCAGCAAGGAGCAAGCTAACAGACCTCCTAACTATCGCTTTCCCTATCTCTCCAATGTCTCTCCCTTCTCTCACTAAAACAGCAGCATACAGAGTGACAGAGTGAGAACATTGCCGACACTGCTGTCTTTTATAAGGGGGGGGGGGCTTCAGGAGGGAGTGTAGCCTGATTGGCTGTCTTGTGTCTGCTGACTGTGAAGTAGAGGGTCAAAATTTAGCCCAATGATGTAGAATAGGGGGCAGGTCGAACTCGCTAAGTGTTCTTGGTTCACCGCAAACTCGAACCAGTTAATTTTGCACTAACAAGTTATCCGGCGAACCGTTCGGGCCATCCCTAGTGCCAGCATGAATGCATGAAGACTGCAGAAGAGAACAAACACAATGCTGGCAGAAGATGAACCATCACATGACAGGACCTAAGGAAAGTCACTTGTAGATGTGCAGAAGGGCTGAGACAAGTGATGCTGTACAGTGATACTGTAGTCATCACAACAGAACATATTCTAATGCTCAGCAAGGCAGGAGTTCTGGAAGCACTTACTTAGCATGTAGTAATGTGTGTTTAGCAAGGCAGAAAAAAAGAGGTCATGGATGCTACTGATACATGTGGTGTGTTCCTCTTTAATCCTAAACTGCACACTTCTGGCATCTTGTGTAGCATTTCCTCATTTTACACTTCCGCTGCCTCAGCATCTCTGTATCTATTCCTGCACTGTGGCCTTTGTTGTTCTTCAGATGAAGCAAAAAAGTGATGTGGTTTTTGGATCAGAAATTAAAATAAAGAGTTATTTACTTTTGTTATCATTAGGTCGTTAAGTTATATTTTATATATATTTATCTTTAGCCCTTGTGCGCTTTAAATGGTCAGTCAATCCAAAGTTGATTTTTACCCCTTAAGGCCCATACCCACTGAACGATTTCCACGGCCAAATTTGCACAATGTACGATTTTTTTTCACGATATTGCGCATTTTCTTTGAATGATGTTTAACGATGCACGCCACCCCCAGACGATCATTAATTTTTGAACGACTGGGTATATCTAATTAAGTCATTGAGGATCAGATTGATCCTCCTTGACTTGCAAGGGATTTGCCCCAATCGTGTAAACAATCGTTTACATGATCGTTAGTTTTCAATGACGCTTACCGATTCGGCCTGATGGGTCAGGGAACAATCGTTCATCTGCAGAGATCCCCAATCCATCTGGCCCTGATCTGCAACTGAGTATTTAGCTTTAAGGTTCTTGAAATTGATGGCACTTAAAGAGACACTGAAGCGAAAAAAAAATGATGATATTATGATTTGTATGTGTAGCACAGCTAAGAAAAAAAACATTAAGATCAGATACATCAGTCTAATCGTTTCCAGTACAGGAAGAGTTGAGAAACTCCAGTTGTTATCTCTATGCAAAAAAGCTATTAAGCTCTCCGACTAACTTGGTCTTGGAGAGGGCTGTTATCTGACTTTTATTATCTCAACTGTAATTGAACTGTTTACTTTTCCTCTTCTAGAGGAGAGTTCATTACTTCACAGACTGCTCTGAAAGACTCATTTTGAATGCTGAGTGTTGTGTAATCTGCACATATTATAGAGGGAAACAGTAAATTCGGGCGCCTGAGGCTAGTGGACAAATCGGGCGCCGCCATTCACTCCTATAATAAATATCGTTTAATGGGCGCCCGATAGGAAAAAAGGGCGCCGGTGAAAAATAACGTTTTAAAAGCGGCGCCCGGAGACTTAATGTTTTATTACTGCTTCTCATGATTACACATTATTTAATGATTTATACATTTTTAAATATTATTTTTAAACGAAAAACAGTACAATATTTTTTTCAAACATTATTTTTAAACGAAAAACAGTACATTTTTTTAACATTATTTTTAAACGAAAAAACCAACAGGGGGGTCTTAGGTTTAGGCACCAACAGGGGGGTCTTAGGTTTAGGCACCAACAGGGGGGGTCTTAGGTTTAGGCACCAACAGGGGGGCTTAGGTTTAGGCACCAAAAGGGGGGTCTTAGGTTTAGGCACCAACAGGGGGGTCTTAGGTTTAGGCACCAACAGGGGGGTCTTAGGTTTAGGCACCAACAGGGGGGTCTTAGGTTTAGGCACCAACAGGGGGGTCTTAGGTTTAGGCACCAACAGGGGGGTCTAGGGGTTAGGGGTAGGTACAGGGAGGGTTACTTAGGCACCAACAGGGGGGGTCTTAGGTTTAGGCATCAACAGGGGGGTCTAGGGGTTAGGGGTAGGTACAGGGAGGGTTACTTAGTAATTTTTTTTTTTACGTTATTATACGTTTCAGTATTTAAACGAAAGATTAACGTTTTTACAATTGCCGATTTAATGCACATTATTTAATGATTTATAACTTTATAAAACATTAATTTTAAACGAAATACAGTACAATACATTTTTAAACGTTATCCATGCTTATTGTTAAAAACCCGGCGCCCTTTTTTCCCAGCGCCCCTTTTAAACGTACGCATTATAGAGTGATGCAATGTTAGAAAAAACACTATATACCTGAAAATAAAAATATGAGAATATTTTCTTTGCCGCTAATCTTCTAGTAATTATTCATAGTACACAACCAATTCTTTATATCATATATTTTTTTTCGCTTCAGTGTCTCTTTAAGCTGTGTTGCTTTTGATACAGCAGTAACTTTTTAGTTACTTATACCATAATAGTGATGTTTTTTTTCAGTACAATCTTGGCTTTCTGTGGGTCATTTTTTTCCTAAAATTTTAATTTATAGTAATTTTATAGGGCATAAATGCAGAAAAGACAATTTTTTTCCACATTTACCCTTCCTAATTTTCACATGACAAGTCCCACAGTTATAAAACTCATAAAGACACATAAAAATGTATTCTTTGGCCCTTCCCAGATAAAATTATACCACATATGCCATATTTTATTTCAAACTGGGCATGTGGTGGACCGTTATCCCCAGCCTGCATGTCTGCAGTGATCAGATGCATTCACTAGGGCGACAGTTTGAGGGGCCCAGTGCTGTACAGATGCTTTGCTAACCAATGGCAGAGCAAACTGTCGCTCTAGCGATCACATCGCTACAGGCGACAGTTATTAATAGTGTGTATGTTGGAGCAGAGTGGTCTGTACACGCAGATAAGCACTCAGCATAACAAGTTAGAACTCTTTACTGGAGAAAATGTGCAGACATAAATCATACACAACCATCTGGAAATGCAGCTTGCTTAGAACAGAGAGAATTCTGAATGAATACAGGAAATTACAATCCCATTAAGATCATCATCACGTTTAACACAGTGACATCTTGTGGTTGTTTTACTCTACTGCAGTTTAAGGTAATCGTGTTGGTAGACCTCCAACAGTATAAACACTGAAGTGTCTACTCTATCTATAATTCCCTTTTATGAGCAATGAGAAGAGAAGTCCATCTCAAGTAACTCAGGAGCACTTCTCCCCCTCCGCATATATATCCCACTGCTGAGGCAAACCCACATGAGCTGTCCCCCCCCCCACCTGTCACAGTCTTATAGCAGACAGGCTTCGGTCCAGCTCTTCCATTAATCCAGTCATATATTGTTGATCTCGCCCTTTAGAGGGAGTTAGTTGAGACTTACATCTCTCATTAAAATCTTGTTATGTTGTTCTAAGACTGAGAAGTCTCAAACCCTCGTAGTTTTGTAGTTATTTAATGTTTCATTTATTTTTAAAAATTGCTTGAAGTTAAGTCAGTTTGTAATTTCTTGTACCACACGTAATGTATCCACGTGTTATTTGAACGCACTGTAAGTTATTTGTCTATTTTTGGGAAAATTTAATAATAAAAACTCATTGTTAAAGCGGTATTGTCACCATAAAAATTTTATTTCAACAGCAACTGGTCTGAGTGTATTAAGTGATGAAGGTGCTAATCCTGCATTCAAAACTTGCAAAACGTTTTCTACTGTTATGGTTTGGCGTTATCACATACTTAAGGAGCATTGGCCCTTTAGTAGTCAGTGCCAAACAGTTTAATGCTGGGGGTTCTTTTTATCTATAATATATTCCTCCTCTTCCATTTATTTCCCTGCTTAGCTTCTTATCTGAGACACCTCTGCTCACTCAAATTTACAAACAAGGCTGAGATGACTCAGCTATTGGATAAGAAAAAAAAAAAAAGACAGTGCAGTTGCTAGTATACACCTCAGTGGGAATGTCTGAAGACTCTGGGAGGAGGGCAGCTAATGAATACACAATTAGCAAAAGAAGGGAGGGGGGGAAACAAAAGTCACTGATGATATGATGTCAGCATTAGCTTAGCAAGATGGCCACTGCCTAGAATAGGATTTTCTGTTTTTCCTTTATAAAATTCACAGGAATCATTACATGGATAGCACAATACATCTGCCATGTAAGTAGAAGTAGTATTTATCTACGTATATATGTGTTTTTTATTTCTAGGTTAGCATGGGTGTCGCTTGTTCTTTAAAAAAAAAAGTGTATAAACAGGTATATGTATTGCAGGGGTTGTCAAGGGGTTAATAGGCTAGGCTAGGTAAGGGTTAAAACTTAACGGAGGGGAGGACACTTTATATTTTATTGAGACCTTGTCACTTTAATTTTTTTTAACTAAATTTGTTTTTTGTTTTTTTTTTGCCTAACAAATAGCGGATTTTTTAATCTTGGATGTAAATTGTATGTCCAAGAACCTATAGTAGCATGACCTACAACAGCAACCAGGTGAAGTGCAGCTGAACCCAAAAATTGAAGAAGGCAAATTTTCTAAGTAATTATGTTGATATAAATTATGAGTTGAAGTTTTCATATTCAAAAACTCACTGTGTATTCCTGCTTTCCCATAGTCATGCATCTGTCCATATAGGTCTCATCTGCCTGGCTAGTTTCCTCTTAGCAGATTGAAGTCTTAGACTTTTTCTCACCTACTTCCTGTGATGTACAAGTCTTGGCTCATCACGGAGACAGAATTTTTACAATTACGCAGGGATTCTGGCAAATGCTATACGGTTTCCACAGGTCTTTCCACTTTGGTTGTTCCATCGTCACATCTGATTGACCAGACTACAAACGGAATCCAAAGATGGGAGAAAACAATGTAGCAAGCACATCTGACTCATGAAATACAATTCATTGTATTATTTTTGTTTTCTTTTGCACTTTTTAGTCAGCTTGTTTTTTTTTCCAAAAGATTTTCGCTAAATATTCATATTTATTATAAAAGTAATGTGAAACAGAAAACTGGAAACATATAATGATATCTACAAACACAAAATCCCCTTTCCAAGATTTTTTTTTTACTTACATCCTCCGTTCCCCTCTAACTTTTGGACCACCCATTCTCCAAACCCCCCTGTAACACTTGGTGGTGTATTCTCCACAGTCAGCATGCAACGCATGAGCTGGCGTGGAGGAGGTACACACACTAGCACCAGGAAACAGGCTATCCCTAGTATAGTGGAGGGGAGGACTGACTCCAATAGGAGATTGTGGCGCACAGAGCCGGTGCAGATCTGACAGCCACAAACAATGCTTTCGTTATAACGTCTCAGCGCAAAGTAGCGCTGAGCGCATAAACCAGAACTGAGGAGATCAGGACAGGTAGACAGAATGAACGCTTGCTAGCTAGCGGCTACTTAGCGACAGCAAGCGTCCAAAACCAGACAGACTGGAATGAGGCAGCCAATGCGATGCAGCGATGGCGTGCCTCACAAAGACAGGACAGGATAGTCAGAAAATAGCAGGATTAAGATAGATGAACGTAACACAGATAAATATACAATAAGTATGTTTTCCTAGCGTATTACAATTACAGCTATCAAAGAAACTATTTGTAACGTCTGACTAACATATGTATATATCGGCAATGAACCGATATATGACATAAGCAGGAACGCTGACTAGGACTGGAGTAATACAGGGAACAGGACTCAGAAGGATTCGCTATCTCTTCGCAGAGATGAACGCAATCCACAAACGGTAACAGAACAGGATTCAGAAGGATTCGTTATCTCTTCGCAGAGATGAACGCAATCCACAAACAGTAACAGAACAGGATTCAGAAGGATTCGTTATCTCTTCGCAGAGATCAACGCAATCCACAAACGGTAACAGGACAGGATTCAGAAGGATTCGTTATCTCTTCGCAGAGATGAACGCAATCCACAAACAGAACCAGGAGCAGGGTAACTACCTCAGCACGGGTGGTCACGGTACGCGCAACCTACCAAAACGTGCTGGAAAGCTGACTAACTGCACACAGGATATAAACAGTTCGTGTACGTATACATCAGCGACACTGATGTATTAACGTAACACAAATACAAGGAAAATAATAAACGTGCTGGTATGCATATATATTGGCAATGAACCAATATATGATGCAAAGACCAGCAAAGTATCTTTATAACAAGAAACACGATCGGGGGCTAAAGCGACAGCAAGGCAGGCTTAAGCTGACGCTATGAAAACCCAAGGAAACCCTGCAGGAAGCAGATCTTTATACTGAGGTCATCCAATGGGAGCAGACATGCAGATTCCCACACAGGTGAATGATAATCAGTCACAAGCTGACAGCAGGGAAAGACAGACAAACCTATGCAGCTTGCATGGAAAGACATCAGAACTGCCTGAGCTGCAGCACTACTTCCAGCAATAGCTGCTGCAGCAGCGATCATTACAGTACCCCCGCCTTTAAAAGCGGATTCCAGACGCTTTTCAAAACTGAAATTTCCAACAAAACAGTCTGACTGATAATTCATGATGACCGGGACAGCCCGGCAAGACCGAATTCCAGAATCAGTCCCCACAAGACTGGACCCATCAGAACCAGAACCTACAGAACCATGCCCATCAGTACTACAAGCCCCAGTGTGACACCCATCAGAACCATGATTTCCAGAAGAAAGCCCTCCGAAACTCCCTGAGCGATACCCACCGCCTTCCAGAAACAGTTCAGAAACGCCAAAGCCTTTGCAATGCCCACCGGTACTGTCTTTACCAAGACAAAACCCACTGTTGAACCAATCCAAGGCACCAGGACAAGTTTTCTCAGAGACCTCCCAGAACACCTTGAAGCTCCAAAGAGATCCCCATAGGTCAGAATGCCCCTTAGGCTCACATGGAGAACTATCAAGAACCCCTATGGAACCTAGGGCAATTCCCGAGTCAGGGCCACAAGGACAAACATCAATATCAGGGCTTTCAGGGACCAGAACCATCTCTGGGCATGCAGGCAGACTGGCAACATCAGAACATGTTCCCACTAAGGAAGCATCAGAGCACGCTAACACCTTAAACACACTTGGGCATTCTGGCACACAAAGAACATCTGGGCACACTGGCACAAGAGAAACCTCTGGGCATGTCAAGGAACTGTGAGCCTCAGGGTCAGCCAAGACAGGACCAAAACCAGGACTGGCCAAAAAAAAATCATCATGACTAAACTTCGCAACTACTGGACTTTTACACGAGAATGCTGGATCAGACTTAGATGTCGCTGATTCCAGCAAAGTCAGTAACAAATCAGATTCAGGGGCACTAACAAGACAGGACAAATCTTCTGATGTATGCACTGAACCAGACAGGGACTCCTTTAATACACTGGATTGGAGCTCATGAGGCGCTGCAGAACAAGTCAGTATTGCAGCAGCCCCCACTGGACTAGGCAAAACTGAGGAATTCCCTGGACAGGAAGGGGACTCTGGAACCTCTGCCACAGCGGCCAGAGAACCAGAATCTTTCAGGATACAGGGCTGGGTTTCAGGAACACTCATCAGACCGGACTGAAATTCTGAGATTTCTATTATTTTGACCAGAGAATCAGAATTATCCATGTTACAGGGCAAGACTTCTGAAACATTCAGAGGACAGGGCTGGAGTTCCTCGGCTGTTACAACACTGGAGAGGGACTCAACAACATTGGTTAAATCAGACTGTGTACAGGACAAGGTATCTGACACACTTGCTGACGAGGACAATATTTCAATGGCTTCTGCTTTGCTGGGCAGAAATTCATCAAGTTTTATTAGAGCAGACTGTAATTCCAAAACAGCTGCTAGACAAGTGAATATTACTGCAACACCAACTGAGGTAAGCAGTGCTTCAGCCTCCTCTGCTAGAGGGTTTAAAGTATCCAAAGTACTGGGTGAAGCATAAGACTCTGCGACCACAGCTTCACTGGACAGGATCACTGAACAGTCCATATTGCAGGGCAAAACCATGGAAGCACCTGCTGGACAGCATAATGATTCTGTGACCTGAGTTTCATTGGAGAGATCTACTGCACAATTCATGGTACAGGGCAAATTTATTGGAAAATTTTCTGAACAAGGTAATAATTCTGCGATTTCAGGTTCACATAGCAGATGCTCTGAGCTATTCACGAAACTAGAGCGAGGTGTAGAAACAGGAAGATCAAGACACAATGTTTGCGCATCTGAATCACCATTCATTTGTAAAATTGGAAAATTCAGATGCTGGGGTTCTGAGTTTACTAGACAGGATTGCTGGGACTCGGAAACTGATGTAGTGCATCTATTGGCATCTGCTGGATCAGACAGGAGTTGAACTTTATTAACACAGGTAATTTCTGCAGAAGTGTTTGCAGAGATAGGCAAGATTTTTCTGGTGTCTGTTTCACTAAACAAAGAGTCAGGAGTACTGGCTAGGCTGGACTCGGAAGTCAGCAGGACCTCTGGATTCTCTGCTGAGAAATTTGCGCAGGGCAAGGTTAAGAATGTATCAGTGGCTTCTGTTTTACTGGGAAGTAACACTGAGTTATCCATGGTACAGGGTGGAATTGCAGGAACTTCAATTTCACACAAAAAGAGCTCCGAATCACCTGCTGAATCAGCCAAAGGTGCTGAAGCAGGCGGGTCAGAACGCCAAATTTGCGAATTCGGAGTCACATAAAAATCATCCAAAATCAGTTCCCACACATCAATCAAGGGAGCCACACAGTCATACCTACACACACCAGCCTCTATTAGGTTATAGGCTGACTTAATGCATGCGTTCAATACCATTTCACTTTTTGCACTGTAAAATTGACAAAATGAACTTGAATCATTCTTCCATTCACAGACCAGGGCTTCCATCTCTCCCCTCTCGAATGGAGGATCCCATGCATACTTAACAGCGAAACATTCAGGCTGATCACAGTCTGCAGATATGATTGTGGCAGGCACATGTATAGGGTTAATTAGCAGGTGATTGGCAGATTCCTTATTCTTAAGAATCTCCAATACCTGTAGCAAGTGTTGAACTGTAGTGTATGCAAACTTCCCTTGGTTCACAAATAAGTTGATTTGTTCAATACTCTGTAATATCTCATCATAATCATACTCAGATAATTCTTTTAAACAAAAATCTTTATTTTCCCTAGCCAGGGAGGAAAGTTCATTAGTAGTTTCATAAGTCCATTTAACTCCCCTGAAAGACAATTGCATTTCATTATCTGTTAATGGCAGAATCTCATTATAGGTCTCAGTCGCTAAGGATAACGATTCTGCAGATTGGACACGTTTCTTAGAACGTTTGCGTTTTGCCTTTGACCTTGCGGTTTTTGGTGATTTATTCAAAGCTGCAGGAAAATTATCAGTAACACTTTCTGCTTGCTGCTCATTCTTGCAAGCAATTGAAGGAGCAGCTGATTGGCCTGCTGCCAGGAGTTCATTAAGAGGAAAAGGCAATGGATCTATGCGCAACCAGTTATGGATCACAAACGCTAGAAATTCCAGCGGTCTATCTTTCAAATCGGAATGATTGAGAACATCAAATGCCCACTGGAATAATTCCCCTTTAAACAAAATATAACTTAGTTGGAGTGCCCAGGTTGAAACAGGAGTCGCTTGGAGATCAGGATTGGTCAGGAACCTGGCACATTCAGAGAAAAACTCATTTTCTGTTTCAGAGCTAAGTTCTTCAAATTTCTTAAAGGAACAGGAACCATAATTAACAGTGTCATACTTTCTGGGAATCCCCCCCACAATGGGGATTGGTAATGGGGTTTTCATAATGTAACGCTTGGTGGTGTATTCTCCACAGTCAGCATGCAACGCATGAGCTGGCGTGGAGGAGGTACACACACTAGCACCAGGAAACAGGCTATCCCTAGTATAGTGGAGGGGAGGACTGACTCCAATAGGAGATTGTGGCGCACAGAGCCGGTGCAGATCTGACAGCCACAAACAATGCTTTCGTTATAACGTCTCAGCGCAAAGTAGCGCTGAGCGCATAAACCAGAACTGAGGAGATCAGGACAGGTAGACAGAATGAACGCTTGCTAGCTAGCGGCTACTTAGCGACAGCAAGCGTCCAAAACCAGACAGACTGGAATGAGGCAGCCAATGCGATGCAGCGATGGCGTGCCTCACAAAGACAGGACAGGATAGTCAGAAAATAGCAGGATTAAGATAGATGAACGTAACACAGATAAATATACAATAAGTATGTTTTCCTAGCGTATTACAATTACAGCTATCAAAGAAACTATTTGTAACGTCTGACTAACATATGTATATATCGGCAATGAACCGATATATGACATAAGCAGGAACGCTGACTAGGACTGGAGTAATACAGGGAACAGGACTCAGAAGGATTCGCTATCTCTTCGCAGAGATGAACGCAATCCACAAACGGTAACAGAACAGGATTCAGAAGGATTCGTTATCTCTTCGCAGAGATGAACGCAATCCACAAACAGTAACAGAACAGGATTCAGAAGGATTCGTTATCTCTTCGCAGAGATCAACGCAATCCACAAACGGTAACAGGACAGGATTCAGAAGGATTCGTTATCTCTTCGCAGAGATGAACGCAATCCACAAACAGAACCAGGAGCAGGGTAACTACCTCAGCACGGGTGGTCACGGTACGCGCAACCTACCAAAACGTGCTGGAAAGCTGACTAACTGCACACAGGATATAAACAGTTCGTGTACGTATACATCAGCGACACTGATGTATTAACGTAACACAAATACAAGGAAAATAATAAACGTGCTGGTATGCATATATATTGGCAATGAACCAATATATGATGCAAAGACCAGCAAAGTATCTTTATAACAAGAAACACGATCGGGGGCTAAAGCGACAGCAAGGCAGGCTTAAGCTGAAGCTATGAAAACCCAAGGAAACCCTGCAGGAAGCAGATCTTTATACTGAGGTCATCCAATGGGAGCAGACATGCAGATTCCCACACAGGTGAATGATAATCAGTCACAAGCTGACAGCAGGGAAAGACAGACAAACCTATGCAGCTTGCATGGAAAGACATCAGAACTGCCTGAGCTGCAGCACTACTTCCAGCAATAGCTGCTGCAGCAGCGATCATTACACCCCCTCACACTATACCCACAGAACCCAACAGACCAGCCAAGCAGACATGTGGCCAAAAAGCAGAATATTAGGACATTATTTTTTTGTTTGTTTTTTGTTTTGTTTTGATGCATATCTATAAAGGCAGAATATTGGTATGTGTTGGTATATTGATGATTTAATATTCAAACAAGAAGGTAAATTTAAAATATTTTTTATATTGCATATAAACACATTTTTAAGCTTTTTTTTTTTTTTTGTTAAATATCCAAGGGAGTCAAACTAATGTTTATTGTATTAACATTATTAATACATATTATTTCATTTGAATTAATATGTTATTATTATTATTATTATTATTATTATTATTATCCTATTTCTATAGAGAAACCTAAATGCCATTTAAAAAAGCATGCATATTATATTGTAACCTTACCCTTCTTTTTCCATGTTTTTCTGATTGTGTTAGTGTCATAACTTTAACACTCCTTTTTTTCAAATAATGGTGCCGAAGGATGTATTGGGATTTGTAAAGAGTAACCCTGATAAAGTCAATAGAATTATAATAGCAAATACTAAAAAGCAAAAAATAGTCAATAAGAATACAATTTTTAAGTAACATAACCTAACCTGTGTCTTCCTGTGTACCTATCGAGATATCAAGTACAGTTAACATAAATATATAAGTGAAGTCTAGGATTGCATTGCAGCTGATGGAACATGTTGCGGTGTCTGTACATTAAATGACTAAAGATTGGAGAGCTATTTGTCATTACATGTCCTCTGTAGTGTTTCGGTAAGGAGACAAACTATATCACCCATGATATACAGGAAATATTCAGCGAGGTGTTTCCTATCATCTCTAAAAAACCTGGGCCAGTTGTGCAATTTAGGCAGATTACTGAAAATGTGAAGCGAGAAAGAGATAGTGAAAGATGGAGAAAGGCGTGTTATGGCTCAGAAGGCTGGCTTCCTGACTTGTCACTTTGTCTATGCATAATAACTGATGTTGTGCCAATAACAGGGGGTAATAAAGGATTCCTAAAGGCCCATATCCACAACACGTTTTTTTATGGCAAATTCTCACGATATTGTTTAACAACGCCTCATTAAATGTTTGCTCATTTTTAACCACTCAGCAGCAAGCCGCCGCATTAAAACATCCAACCAATCGCAATGCCTGGAAAGAATGGACATGACCCCGATCAGGGAAAATGTCCATTCATAATTCAGTAAGTAGTAAGAGGCTTGTAAAATGAAAAAAAAAAGTGAACACCAGGATAGTGTTTGCAGCGTCATCTAGTGGCAACAAAGTCAAATTACACACACATCATACATTTATAATTAAAAATTATAAAATTGATCCCTTCCACTTCCACTTCCAAAAACAAAAACAGAAAAATTATTTCCAAATAATATATTGTCGGCATACATTATGATAGGGACTTAATTTAACCTCCTTGGCGGTAAAGCTCAGCTCGTCCATTACCGCCGGAGGGCGCCGCTCAGGCCCCGCAGAGCAGATTTTTAAAACACTTTGCTTGCTGCGTGTCTACTCTGATCGCCGCCGCCCGCTGCCGATGCGCCGCTACCCGCCACGTTAGAGGCCCCCTCCCCCCCCCCCCCGAGACCCCGTGCGCAGCCTGGCCAATCAGTGCCAGGCAACGCTGCGGGGTGGATCGGGACTCCGGATGACGGGACGCCGGATGACGTCACGACATCGATGACGACATCACGATTGTCGCCATGGCGACGGGGGAATCCCTAAAGGAAATCCCATTCAGAAAGGGATTTCCTTATGGGCGAGTGCGCCGGCGGCGATCGGAGGGGTGAGAGGGATAGCGCAGGGAGGGGGGGCATCATGTAGCTAGCGCTAGGCTAGTAACATGATGGGGGAAAAAAATCAAAAAATACTGCTGCGCATCCACCCTGGCGATCTTAATAGAACGCCAGGGTGGTTAACCAATTCCTCTCCCCCGGGATGAGTAACTACTGTACGTTCCTGCAAAATGCCATAACTGCTTGTAGGGGCGTAGCAACTATGTCCCTCCCCGCCGCGCCTTCCCGCTTTCCCCCAGGCTCATTACCGCCGGCGATCGTCAGCCACTAGATCGATGAATGGAAACACAGTTCCCATTTATTGATCTAAATCCCCATGTGAATGACCGCAGCCGTCTATGAGACGGCGCCGTCATACACAAAACCTGTCCATACATTGCTTCCTGTTTGCGTAGTAATACTATGCATAAGGATGTGTGTGAGGAAGTGAGCAGTGAGGACATCTTGTGGCCAAATAGTAAAATCATAAAATGTAATTTTTTTTCCCAATAAAGGACCTATTTTTAACTTATTTTTACATATTAAATTAACCCCTGACCTCCCACACTCCCCAATAGCTATCAAATTTTTTATTTTTGGAAAAGGAAGTGTCAGCCCGACACTTGGCCCTGGTGCGGAGGGACTGGGAGAGGAGCCAGGAGGATGCTGGGGGACCTACGGTGGGCTGGAGAAAGCCCCAGGTAAGTTCCGATTTTGTTTTTATCTACTCCTCGGAGTCCCTTTAAAACTGAGAAAGAATGAATTTTGTTTTCCATTGCAATGCATTTAGAATAAGACAATTCTTAGCAAAATGTACTACCCAAAGAAAGCCTAATTGCTGGTGAAAAAAACAAGGTCTAGATTATTTTGTTGTGATAAGCAGTAATAAAGTTATTGACAAATAAAAGGCAGGAGCGCCGACAGGTGAAAATTGCTCTGGTCCATTAGGGTAAAAACCCCTTGGGGTTGAAGTGGTTAAACCATAGTCATAACCCTGGTAATTGCTGTCATTATCTTGCAGCATTAGGAGAGGATGCAAAGCATTCAGGTTATGTACAACGTACTCGTACTGTATGTCCTGGACCACAGTATCTTACAGCTGCATTATGTTAATTTTACATGGAAATACATCCTCTGGGGACATATGAACAAAAAATATCTGAAAGCTAGAAATATCCAGACCAATGATGTCTTAAATGTTTAGTTCTTTGTAAAACTTTATTTTCAGACGCAGCTCCAGGTTCTCTGGATTTTAAAACACCATAAATTCTAGGTCAGTCGTTATCGTCCAAATAATGTATTATAATAAAGAGGAGCTCCAGAAGGAATTTGTATATAAAAAAAAAAAGTTGTCTTCGGTCTATACCATTATGCTTAAACCTGTGGCTTTTCTGCAGGCCCTTTATTCTCTTGTCCTCAACCTTGGAATAGAAAAAGCATTTAAAGAGGATCTTTAACCAAGGATTGCACTTCATTCCAATGAGTAGCTGATATTTATTTTAATTTACACACAGTATTTTATGAGTATATCTCCACATAATCACCTCCTTTATTTAAAGAGACTCCGTAACAAAAATTGCATCCTGTTTTTTATCATCCTACAAGTTCCAAAAGCTATTCTAATGTGTTCTGGCTTACTGCAGCACTTTATACTATCACTGTCTCTGTAATAAATCAATGTATCTTTCCCCTGTCAGACTTGTCGGCCTGTGTCTGGAAGGCTGCCAAGTTCTTCAGTGTTGTGGTTCTGCTATGAACTCACCATTCCTGGCCCCTCTATGCACACTGCCTGTGTGTTATTTAGATAAGAGAGAAGAGAGAAGCTGCTCTAATCAGCTGGATAAATCGTCCTCTGAGCTGGCTGGGCTTTCACATACTGAGGAATTACAAACAAGGGCAAAGCTGTTTGCAGGAAGAAAAGAGCAGCCTGAAACTTCAGTGCATGGGGGAAAGAAACACACAAATGATCTCTTGAGATTCAAAAGGAATGCTGTATACAGCCTGCTTATGTATGGATGTATTTTCTATGTGTGGACATACTGTACATCAACCTACTTCCTGTTTTGGTGGCCATTTTGTTTGTTTACAAACAAACTTTTTAAAACTGTTTTTAACCACTTTTAATGCGGCGAGGAGCGGCGAAATTGTGACAGAGGGTAATAGGAGATGTCCCCTAACGCACTGGTATGTTTACTTTTGAGCGATTTTAACAATACAGATTCTCTTTAAGCATCTATAATATATTTTTACAATGCTTTTAATCCATGTTTGTTGTAATAGCATCACACTCCTTACCTACAGGTTGGAGGGACTGGGGATAGGGAGGTTCAGGTTAATGCCTGTGAACAAACTGTTACCAGCATTCTGCAGTCATGTAACAAGTGGTGCAGGGAGAGATGAGGTTAACCTGACAGATGCAAATGAAATTAAATGTGTTAAATTAAATGCATTTTTCGTATGCAGAAAAAAACAACTCATGGTATCATTTTGGACACTGTTTGCATTTTCTCACTGACAACCATTAGCTGCTGTGGAGAAAGTGTGCATGTTGTGTACATTTTGTATATTATGTAACCTGAAGGTCCCTACATATCATAGGAAAAACATAATTTTTAAATTAATAAAAAAGTTTGACACCAGACATGCAGCACAGCTAGCTCAGCCAGAATGCAGGGAGTTATGGAAACCAGTTATTGAATTGCTTCTTGAACTGTGGTCTGAGTGTAAGAAAAACAAAACGTAACAGCAGTAGAGCGCCACCTATCAGTGGCAGAGATAAACAACAGCTGAAGGCTGTTCAGAAAATGCAGGACCTGCATTAGGTTCTCTGAGGGTAGGAACACACTAGGCAGAATTGCATATGCATTTTCCATAGCGCATAGTGGAAAACACATATGCGATTCTGTCTAGTGTGTTCCTACCCTAAGGCTGTCATGAACTCGATTTCATCAATGAGGTTCTAATTTTATCCAAGCTGATAAAAATTGTGTTGCTATTTGCATGCAATAGAAACGGGACCAAAGCACATGAGCATTTTTAACATGCATATAAAATGCAGTAAAGTTTGCATTAACTTGGAAACATGTCCAATTCATAGATCACCTCTAGTGCTGAATTAAAAAAAAAATCTCAATGCATGTCCAGGTATGGGACTAATCTACTAAGCCTTCAGAAGCATGCACTATGGCCCATTAAAGGGTTAGTAATGTTTATGTCTAGAACTCATGGAGAAATTTGATTTGCATATTAGCTGATAGATTTGCAAAACATGGCTAGCAAATCAGAGGCTTACACATTTATCACCTGACTAAATTAATCACATGCTTCTCCATGAGTTCTCGTAGACATGACCATTACTAAAATTGGGTAAATGTTTGGCACCAAAGAGCTGTCGATTTTGCATAAATCCATATCATGCCAGAAGAAAATATTTGGCTGCCCCTGATCATGCTAGTAATTTAGCTAATTTGGTAAGTGAAAAGTAGACAGACACAAACCGAATAGAAAATGTACCAGGGAAAATATTTCAAACACCACTGTCAATATGACAACCCTATTAGTACTGAGTCAGGTTCTATTTACCTGCTAATATATTAGTTAGTTAATCTAAAAATAGCAGTACGCTATAAGTATTGCTCACGCAGTGAGATCCATAAATATGTCTGCACAGTCATATACTGCAGGGGTCCTTGCTGATCCCCCTCCACTCATTCACAATATGTATGAGTGGGGTGTAGCTATCCCACAGAGCGACTGGGGTAATCACTGCAAAAGGTGGTAAGGACCGGAGTGTGGTCGCTTACTGTGAAACTATAATTCACCCCAGCTAACCCCTCATTAGTACTGGTCCTAGATACCACCCTTTCAAAGGAGGGGGGCTATTTACAAAGTGCTAGAAAATGTGCATCGTGCTGTACATAAAGACCCTAATGAGATCACATTTCACCACAAAGGCTTCTTCAGAAGGTGCTATACATATGTTACATAGTGCTATACATCATACACATCGCCACAAAATTAAAATCAAAAATTGCCCCCCATGAATCAGCCCAAGTCAGAGCTAGATGCGCCGTGTTCAGCGACCAAATATATACTAAGGAAGCAGGAAGAGGAGGGGTTCATACCCTTAAGCCACGCCCATAGTCCTCAGAGAGTTTCCGATCCTAAATATATCTTATCGGAAGCTTTTTGTAGGTAGGGGACCTTAGTCCCCGCTCTAGCTTACCTCCTCCCATAATGTACCTACATATGGGACCTGTGTTGAGCCCCTATATCGTCCCATCCGTGCGGTGGACGCTATGATGCGTTCCACCCGCAGTAAAAGGGGTGGGGCATGCGTGTCAAGGCCGTCCGCGTCACTTCCGCATTCAAAGTTCCGTATTTCACGTGAGCGCGGACGTCATCTGCGGCGCTGCCCATTCCCTTACTACGCAGGGTCCCTGTGACGGGGAGCGGGGGGAGGCGACCAAGTGCCTCCCCTCCTCATCAGGTTCCGCCCCCGTTGTCATGGTGATCTGTGTATACACGCATCTCCCAATAGGGATATATCATATAAGATGTATAGATAGGGACGCCTAGGGGATAGAAAAGGGGGGGGAGAAGGAGGAAGGGAGCATAGGACAATATCTATGTGTGGGTACATATATACATAAGCGCTGTATTAGAGGATACATACAGTTATATGGATAAGACCATCTAGCGGGATAAAGTTGTCCCCTCTATATCATATAGAGCGCTATGGACCGGGGGAAGGGTTTTAAGTTCAATAATGTATTCTACAGATATATCAGAAAATACACACATCAATAAACTTAGAATAAGGACATGGGTACATAGACCCGTTAGGCGAGGGGGGCCATAGAGATATCAATCTATAAAAAACAGGCAAGATTGAAGTCCTCGTTTAGTCCTCTCGGTGAGATTGTATCTAAACGAAAAATCCACTGGGACTCGATCTGTGTTAATTTCTGATCGAAGTTGCCCCCTCTAAAGTCCCTTCTCCAGGTCTGTATCCCCCGAAACTGTATATCAAAACGTCTCGGGGAATGTAACTCATTCATATGTCTTGCAATGGGTGTATCCCTTCTGTGTTTGATGTCCCCCACATGTTCCAGCACCCGGTCTTTAAATTGTCTGGTCGTCTTTCCTACATACCATAAATTACAGGGGCACTTGGCCCCGTATATAACTCCCCTACTTTCGCAGTTGATAAAAGATAGTATATTGAAAGCAGTGATGCTCAAATACCCCTTTTTAAAATTCGAGTTTGGTCGAATTCGAATAGTAAATTATTCGAGGTCAGTCGAATATTCGAGTCGAATAATTTTTACTATTCGATTCGACCTCGGACTTCGAGCTCACTATTCGAGTCGGTATTCGAGCTCACTATTCGAGCTGACTATTCGAATTGGCCTTAAATAGCTTCCAACACTTGTTTTGAGGGTGAATGATGCAAGAAACATCTTTTTTTCCAAGTAACAACAGCAAGTGATTATGTGGGGATGTTCCTTTAAAAAAAAAGGTGGAAAGAGAAGTTGTGTCCTTAATTTTGTTCAGTAGTGTTACTGTATATACTTGTTCTTCTTCTTCTTTATCTTTCTTCTTCTTCTTCTAGATCTTCTTCTTCTATATCTTCTTCTTCTTCTTCTATATTGTCTTCTTCTTCTTCTTCTTCTTCATCATCTTCTTCTTCTTCTTCTTCATCATCTTCTTCTTCTTCATCTTCTTCATCTTCTTCATCTTCTTCTTCTTCTTCATCTTCATCTTCTTCTTCATCTTCATCTTCTTCATCTTCTTCTTCTTCATCTTCTTCTTCTTCATCATCTTCTTCTTCTTCTTCTTCTTCATCTTCTTCATCTTCTTCTTCTTCTTCTTCTTCATCTTCTTCATCTTCTTCTTCTTCTTCATCTTCTTCTTCTTCTTCATCTTCATCTTCTTCTTCTTCATCTTCTTCTTCTTCATCTTCTTCATCTTCTTCTTCTTTTTCATCTTCTTCTTCATCATCTTCTTCATCTTCTTCTTCATCTTCTTCTTCATCTTCATCTTCTCCTTCTCCTTCTTTTTCAATATCGTCTTCTTCTTCTTCACGTATTTCTCTTTTCAATTTTTTTTTTAAAGAAATGCAGCTATTTTTGAGCGTAACAAATAGCTGGTGGGCGCACGCATGTTGGAAGCGCCATTGTATGTGCTCCCTGGCAGTGGAAACACAAAGACAGCAGGAGGTAAATTCAGCAGCAGGAGGAGGAGGATGAGTGTGTGGCAGCAGGCAGTCAATGAGGCAGGCAGCTCGCCGTGACATAATAGCCCTGGTACCTAGCGGTGATACCAGGGCTGTAAATAAACACAACAGGAGGTCCCAGACAGCGGTCGTGCAGCCCACATTGTGTCCAATACACAACTGGGACAACACAGTTTTCAACCCGGGCACCTCAGAAAAATTAAACCTTTTTTTTTTTTTTTTAATGGTTTGTTTGGTTTTGGTTTTGCAACCAATATAGCTATTGTTTGACGTAATAGCTGGTGGCAGAGTGGCAGCAGAAGGTAATTCTGTGTACCCTGGCAGTGGGAAACACAGACAGACAGCAACAGCAGCAGGAGGAATGGAGGAGTAATGTGAGCAGCTATTGTTTGACGTAATAGCTGGTGGCAGAGTGGCAGCAGAAGGTAAATCATCTGTGTACCCTGGCAGTGGGAAACACAGACAGACAGCAGCAGCAGCAGCAGGAGGAGGTATGGAGGAGCAGTGTGAGTGTGGCAGCAGGTAGGCAGCGTGACATAATAGCCCTGGTACCTAGCGGTGATACCAGGGCTGTAAATAAACACAACAGGAGGTCCCAGACAGCGGTCGTGCAGCCCACATTGTGTCCAATACACAACTGGGACAACACAGTTTTCAACCCGGGCACCTCAGAAAAATTAAACCTTTTTTTTTTTTTATGGTTTTTTGGTTTTTGGTTTTACAACCAATATAGCTATTGTTTGACGTAATAGCTGGTGGCAGAGTGGCAGCAGAAGAAGGTAATTCTGTGTACCCTGGCAGTGGGAAACACAGACAGACAGCAGCAGCAGGAGGAGGAATGGAGGAGTAGGCGAGCAGCTATTGTTTGACGTAATAGCTGGTGGCAGAGTGGCAGCAGAAGGTAAATCATCTGTGTAGTGTACCCTGGCAGTGGGAAACACAGACAGACAGCAGCAGCAGCAGCAGGAGGAGGTATGGAGGAGCAGTGTGAGTGTGGCAGCAGGTAGGCAGCGTGACATAATAGCCCTGGTACCTAGCGGTGATACCAGGGCTGTAAATAAACACAACAGGAGGTCCCAGACAGCGGTCGTGCAGCCCACATTGTGTCCAATACACAACTGGGACAACACAGTTTTCAACCCGGGCACCTCAGAAAAATTAAACCTTTTTTTTTTTTAATGGTTTGTTTGGTTTTGGTTTTGCAACCAATATAGCTATTGTTTGACGTAATAGCTGGTGGCAGAGTGGCAGCAGAAGAAGGTAATTCTGTGTACCCTGGCAGTGGGAAACACAGACAGACAGCAGAAGGGCAGTACACAGCAGCCCACTGTAGGTGTAAAATGTGTGGCTGCAGGCGACGTAATAGTCAAAGTGAACCAGGCTGGCTTAGTGAGCAGGAGCCAGGAGGTGGTAAAGGGTGGTAAGGCACATTAACGATGGTTCCGGCAGCCAGTTCATGTCCCCCTCTCGCCGACAACAGGGGCCAGGAACTCGCCTTCCACCCACGCCTGGTTCATCTTGAGAAACGTCAGTCTGTCCACAGACTTGTGAGACAGACGTGAGCGTTTCTCGGTGACCACGCCACCAGCTGCACTGAAGCAGCGCTCGGACAGCACGCTGGAAGGGGGGCAGGACAGCACTTCCAGGGCGTACTGCGCCAGCTCGCTCCAGATCTCCATGCGCTTGACCCAATACTCCATGGGATCAACAGGGGCATCGCTGTCAAGCCCGCTGTACGACCCCATGTAGTCAGCCACCATGCGGGTCAGGCGCTGGCTGTGACCGGAGGAGGATGCTGCTGCATGCATCTCCTCTCTAGTCACTGCTGCCGGAGCCTCTACAGTCCTGTAGAGCTCGTGGCTGAGAGACAGCAGGTCTGTGGGGCGCTTGCTGCTGCTGGATGCAGGCACCTGCTGCTGCCTCTGTGCTGGCTGCTGGACAGTGGGGGTGGAAGGCTGGGGGAAGGCTTCCTCCAAGCGCTCAACAAGGGCCTGCTGCAAGCTCCTTATTTGTTGCGCTGGGTCTCCTCCTGCAGGCGGCAGGAGCTGGCTCAACTTCCCCTTGAGGCGTGGGTCCAACATCATGCTGATCCAGATGTCCTCCCTCTGCTTCATCTGGATCACCCTGGGGTCCCTGCGCAGGCACGTCAGCATGTGCGCTGCCATTGGGAAGAGGCGGGCCACGTCTGCTGGCACATCGACGTCAGTGCTGTCCTCATCCTCCTCCTCTGCCGCCTCATCCTCTCTCCACCCCCGCACCAACTCAGCTGCGCTGTGCTGATCCCCCTCATCAGCAGCCAGGTCAGGGACCTCCACCAAGTCCTCCTCCTCCTCCCCTTCAGAGGTGGACTGCGCAGCTGGTTGCCGCTCCTGCTGGTCCAAGGCTGCCGCTCCCTGTTCCAGCAAAGCATCGAGGGCCCTGTTCAGCAGAGAAACCAGGGGCACCCACTCGCAGACCATAGCATGGTCCCTGCTCACCATGTTTGTGGCCTGCAGGAAGGGAGCCAGCACTAAGCACACCTGCTGCATGTGCCTCCAGTCATCATCGGGGACGATGGACGGGATGTTGCTGGTCTTGTCCCTTCTCTGAGCTGCGGAAACAGTGGCCAGGGCAAGGTACTGTTTGACAGCGTGCCTCTGTTCAACCAGACGCTCCAACATCGCCAGGGTGGAGTTCCAGCGAGTCGGAACGTCAAGGATCAGCCGATGGCGTGGCAGATCCAGCTCCTTTTGCACGTCTTCCAGGCTCGCACAGGCTGCAGCCGAGCGCCGGAAGTGACGCACAACATTCCTTGCCGTTTCCAGCAGTTCGCCCATCCCCTGGTAGGTGCGCAGGAACTTCTGCACCACCAGGTTCAGCACGTGGGCAAGACAGGGGATGTGGGTCAGGTTTCCCCTGTCTATTGCGGCAACCAGATTGGCCCCATTGTCGGCCACCACCTCTCCGACTCTGAGGCCTCTGGGGGTCAGCCAAATCCTCTCCTGCTCCTGGAGTTTGGCCAACACATGGGTTGCCGTCAGCTTGGTCTTCCCAAGGCTGACCAAGTGCAGCAGCGCTTGGCAGTGGCGGGCCTTCACGCTGCTGCTGAGGCGGGGGGTTTGGCCAGGTGTGCCGGAGGATGGCAGAGGATCGGAGGAACCTGCTGCAGTTCCCCTGACCCTGCGGGGTGGCACCACCCACTGTGTTGCTGCTGCTGCTGTGCCCGCTGCTGCTCTCCCATCCTCACCCCCTTCCACCAAGCTGACCCAGTGGACAGTGAAGGACAGGTAGCGGCCTGTCCCGAAGCGGCTGCTCCAGGAGTCCATGGTGACGTGGACCCTTTCACCAACCGCGTGCTCCAGCCCTCGCTCCACATTGGCTATCACAAAGCGGTGCAGTGCAGGAATGGCCTTGCGGGCAAAGAAGTGTCTGCTGGGGAGCTGCCAGTCTGGGGCTGCGCAAGCAAGCAGCGCACGAATGTCGCTCCCCTCCTGCACGAGCGTGTACGGCAGGAGTTGGGAGCACATGGCCCGTGCCAGCAAGCCGTTCAGCTGCCGCACGCGACGGCTGCTGGGAGGCAGAGCCCTAACCACCCCCTGGAAGGACTCGCTCAAAAGGCTCTGGCGTGGCCTTTTGCTGACACGGGAATCAGCAGACACAGCAGAGGAGGCCACTGAGGACTGGCTGCCAGAACAGGCCTCAGTGTCGGCGGCAGGAGTTGCAGAGGTGGGAGGAGCAGTGCGTTTCCGCACTCCTGCTGGTGCTGCTGGAGGAGCAGGAGGGCGGGTGGCTGCTGTTGCTGCTGCTGCTGCTGAAGGCTGTGCAGTGATGGGTGTGGTGCCACTGCCAGCAGCAGATGCCTTCAGCCTCTGGAACTCCTCATGCTGGTGGAAATGTTTAGCCGCAAGGTGGTTGATGAGCGAGCTGGTGCTGAACTTTAAGGGGTCTGCACCTCTGCTCAACTTCCGCTGACAGTGGTTGCAAGTGGCGTACTTGCTGTACACAGTGGGCATGGTGAAAAACCGCCAGATTGGTGACAGAAACTTCCCCCTACGGCATGGAAGCGCTGCTGCCTGTCTCCCTGTGGTGGTTGGGGGGGGGGGCTTGGGTGCGGCTGGTGGTGGTACTGGCTGATGCTGCTGCTGCTGCTGCTGAGCCTGAGACACCAGCAGGCTGTGGGACGCTGCCAATGCTTGCAATGATGCGCCTCCTTGCAAGGCCCACAAGCGCATCCTCCTCCTCCTCCTCAGAGCTGCTGAGGACGACATCCCCTGGAGGTGGTGGCACCCAGTCTCTGTCTGTCACCGGGTCATCATCATCCTCCCCCTCCTGAAACATGTCCTGCTGGGATGAGGACCCCCCAAACTCCTCTCCTGATGCATGGATGGGCTGCTTGACTGTCGCCACAGTCTTGCTGTCCAATCCCTCATCCCCCAAAGTGCCCATCAGCATCTCCTCCTCAAGATCGCCAACAACAGCAGACAATTTACTCATGATGCCTGGGGTCAAAAGACTGCTGAATGACAGGTCGGCGAGTGACGGTGAACTGGCCTCCTCCCCAGACCCTGCTGGGCGGCTGCTGCGAACAGGGGTGGTGGTGGTGGTGGTGGTGGTGGTGAGGGTGGAGGCCTCGGATGCAGAGCTGATGGCGGGCTGCTCATCCTCCGTCATGAGTTGCACCACAGTGTCTGCATCCTTTTCCTCAATGGGACGTTTCCGACCCGGCTGGAGGAAAATGGGAGCAGGTGCTACACGCTGCTGCTGCTGTGTCTCTGCAGCGTGAGTTGCAGATGCTCCTGCTGGGCGGCGCCCAAGGCGTCCACGGCCAGTGGCTATGGGAGGAATGTTAGCCACTGACGCTGCTGCTGCTGCTGCTGCGGAACTGTGCATGGTGGCGCGCCCGCGGCCGCGGCTTGCCACAATGCTGCTCCCTCTCCTCCTGATTCCCTTGCTGCCCTTCCCCTTGCCCAAACCGCGCTGGCTGCCACTTCCAGACATCTTCAATGTTTTGGGTGTATAGACAAAAGTTTTTTAAAAGGGCGGGTGAAAAGTGGGGTACTTTAATGGAGTGGGTTGGTTGGTGAGGTGACTGAGTGAGTGTCCCCTAGTACAGTAAGTAAGTAGTAACAGTCAGGAAGTACAACTAGCAGTTACAATAATCAGTAGTAATCACAAGTAAATTTAGTGTGTGTACACTCAGACAGTGAGTGCACGCACGCAGGAGCTAGTAGCCTATGAACACAGTGACTGAGTGTCCTAGACTCCTAGTACAGTAAGAGTAAGTAGTAACAGTAAGTAGAACTAACTAATTACAATAATCAATCAGCGATCAGAAGGAAATGGAGTGTGGGTGGTGTGTGTACACTCAGACAGTGAGTGCACGCACGCAGGAGCTAGTAGCCTATGAACACAGTGACTGAGTGTCCTAGACTCCTAGTACAGTAAGAGTAAGTAGTAACAGTAAGTAGAACTAACTAATTACAATAATCAATCAGCGATCAGAAGGAAATGGAGTGTGGGTGGTGTGTGTACACTCAGACAGTGAGTGCACGCACGCAGGAGCTAGTAGCCTATGAACACAGTGACTGAGTGTCCTAGACTCCTAGTACAGTAAGAGTAAGTAGTAACAGTAAGTAGAACTAACTAATTACAATAATCAATCAGCGATCAGAAGGAAATGGAGTGTGGGTGGTGTGTGTACACTCAGACAGTGAGTGCACGCACGCAGGAGCTAGTAGCCTATGAACACAGTGACTGAGTGTCCTAGACTCCTAGTACAGTAAGAGTAAGTAGTAACAGTAAGTAGAACTAACTAATTACAATAATCAATCAGCGATCAGAAGGAAATGGAGTGTGGGTGGTGTGTGTACACTCAGACAGTGAGTGCACGCACGCAGGAGCTAGTAGCCTATGAACACAGTGACTGAGTGTCCTAGACTCCTAGTACAGTAAGAGTAAGTAGTAACAGTAAGTAGAACTAACTAATTACAATAATCAATCAGCGATCAGAAGGAAATGGAGTGTGGGTGGTGTGTGTACACTCAGACAGTGAGTGCACGCACGCAGGAGCTAGTAGCCTATGAACACAGTGACTGAGTGTCCTAGACTCCTAGTACAGTAAGAGTAAGTAGTAACAGTAAGTAGAACTAACTAATTACAATAATCAATCAGCGATCAGAAGGAAATGGAGTGTGGGTGGTGTGTGTACACTCAGACAGTGAGTGCACGCACGCAGGAGCTAGTAGCCTATGAACACAGTGACTGAGTGTCCTAGACTCCTAGTACAGTAAGAGTAAGTAGTAACAGTAAGTAGAACTAACTAATTACAATAATCAATCAGCGATCAGAAGGAAATGGAGTGTGGGTGTGTGTACACTCAGACAGTGAGTGCACGCACGCAGGAGCTAGTAGCCTATGAACACAGTGACTGAGTGTCCTAGACTCCTAGTACAGTAAGAGTAAGTAGTAACAGTAAGTAGAACTAACTAATTACAATAATCAATCAGCGATCAGAAGGAAATGGAGTGTGGGTGGTGTGTGTACACTCAGACAGTGAGTGCACGCACGCAGGAGCTAGTAGCCTATGAACACAGTGACTGAGTGTCCTAGACTCCTAGTACAGTAAGAGTAAGTAGTAACAGTAAGTAGAACTAACTAATTACAATAATCAATCAGCGATCAGAAGGAAATGGAGTGTGGGTGTGTGTACACTCAGACAGTGAGTGCACGCACGCAGGAGCTAGTAGCCTATGAACACAGTGACTGAGTGTCCTAGACTCCTAGTACAGTAAGAGTAAGTAGTAACAGTAAGTAGAACTAACTAATTACAATAATCAATCAGCGATCAGAAGGAAATGGAGTGTGGGTGGTGTGTGTACACTCAGACAGTGAGTGCACGCACGCAGAAGCTAGTAGCCTATGAACACAGTGACTGAGTGTCCTAGACTCCAAGTACAGTAAGAGTAAGTAGTAACAGTAAGTAGAACTAACTAATTACAATAATCAATCAGCGATCAGAAGGAAATGGAGTGTGGGTGTGTGTACACTCAGACAGTGAGTGCACGCACGCAGGAGCTAGTAGCCTATGGACAGTGACTGAGTGTCCTAGACTCCTAGTACAGTAAGAGTAAGTAGTAACAGTAAGTACAACTAACTAATTACGATAATCAATCAGCGATCAGAAGGAAATGGAGTGTGGGTGTGTGTACACTCAGACAGTGAGTGCACGCACGCAGGAGCTAGTAGCCTATGGACAGTGACTGAGTGTCCTAGACTCCTAGTACAGTAAGAGTAAGTAGTAACAGTAAGTACAACTAACTAATTACGATAATCAATCAGCGATCAGAAGGAAATAGAGTGTGTGTTGTGTGTGTACACTCAGACAGTGAGTGCAGTGCGCACACGCAGGAGCTAGTAGCCTATATGAACAGTGACAGTGAGTGTCTCTACGGGTACAGTAAGAGTAAGTAGTAAGTAAGTACAACTAACTAACAATAATCTATCAGTAATCAGAAGGAAATAGAGTGTGTGTACACACAGACAGTGAGTGAGTGCACACACGCAGGAGCTAGCTAGTAGCCTATAAACAGTGACAGTCAGTGAGTGTCCTACTCCTAGTACAGTATAACTACAATACTATTAGTAAAGGACAGCAGAAATACTGGTATAGATGAGAGAAATAAACAGAGGACAGCTGCCCACAGAGGCAAGGCCCCCCTGAGGCCTAAACCTGTAAGCTTGCAGCAGCTGCCTGTCTCTAATGTAACACACAAGCTACTAACTAAAATACAATGTCTAAATAACTAACAACAATATAGGTGTGTATAGGAGGTGTATGTGAGCAAAAACGCTAGGTAAATGACCACAATAGAGCTCTTGCTAAGCCAAAGCACAAAGGAGCAACTCTCTCTCTGTACAAGTCTCAGGCAAGCACGGAGAAACAGAACATGGCGGCCGCTATTTATAGGGTAGGGGCTGGCCAGGGTCCCCCTCTGTGATTGGCTGCCGTCAGAGGGCCTGGGAGCCCTCTGATTGGCTCTAAGGACATCAATCTGGGCTATGACGCTATTCGAGCTCGGTACCGAGCTCGAATAGCGCCGGGTTGCTCGAATAGCTCGAATAGTGAATGGGCTATTCGAGTGTACTCGGATAGCCCATTCGAATAGCTCCAGCTATTCGGAGCTCGAATACCGAGCTCGAATAGCTGAAAAAGAGCTCGAATATTCGAGCTACTCGAATATTCCAGCTCTGCTCAGCACCACTAATTGAAAGTTCTGCCAGTGGAGGGTACTGTAAATTGCTTCAAGGTAGGTATATATTTACAAGCCTTACAGTGGCCACATCTAAAGGACCCTACTGGTTTTGGTGGAAGCCAGGTTTCTCTTGGGGCGGAATAGGGGGTGTAGGTGCTGTGAACTAGTATGTCTCGTAAGTTCGACGACCGTCTATAGGTTATGGCAGGAGTGTCAGGGAGGTGTCTTGATAGATCCTTATCCTTCTGCAGGATGGGCCAATAATGTCGTATTATCTCAAAGACTTTGTGTGAGTCATCAGTGAACGTCCCAATAAGACGGGGTATTCTTAATGCCTCCTTGGGGGATGCCCCAAAACTACGGTCGACTCTCTCATTAGAGTTTCTCAGAGTAACTTCACGTGGGGTCTCATATGCTCGTTTGTATGCATGTTCAATAACATGATCTGGGAAACCTCTTTGTCTGAAGCGTTGTTTAAGGAGTGTACACTCTCTCTCAAAAGACTCAGATGTTGAGCAGTTCCTCCTGGCACGGAGAAACTGTCCAATTGGTATACTTTTACGCAGAGAGCTAGGGTGGGAACTTTCCCATCTCAACAGGGAGTTCGTCGATGTGGGTTTCCGAAATATCCCGGTCTGTATTTTTCCCTTCTCCACCGTAATTTTAAGGTCCAAGAAGTTGATCGTATTGCTATTGATCTCATATGTGAAGTGCATACCGATCTGGTTGGAGTTCAAGATTTCCACAAAGTCAATGAACACATCTCTGTCACCATCCCATAGTATAATGATATCATCTATGAATCTCCCCCAGTATAGAATGTGGGAAGTGAAAAAGGCAAGATCCTCAGTGAACACATGGACATCCTCCCACCAGCCCAGGAACAGATTTGCGTATGAGGGGGCACAAGCCGTCCCCATAGCACTGCCCCTGAGCTGGTGGTAAAAGTGGCCCCCAAACAAGAACACAGTCACAGCATTCTTCAATATTGTACAAAGATTCTCGGCATGTCGTTTAATGGGATTTTCCCGAATAACAGTATATTGGGTCCCAATATACTGTTATTCGGGAAAATCCCATTAAACATATTGTACAATATTGAAGAATGCTGTGACTGAGGGTTGCCTCGATCCAACTGATTACACTCGGTTGGAAACCTCTACCAAATTTCCACGACTAGCTGTGTTTTATGCACTACCGAAGATACATAAAGAAAAGTTACCTCCGCCTGAGAGGCCGATAGTATCAGGTTGTGGCAATTTGACAGACGAAACCAGCAAATATGTAGATAGGTTTTTGAGACCCTTTGTGGAGGCCTTACCCTCCTATCTAAGAGATACTAAGGACCTGTTGACAAAATTACAGGACATTGAGGTACCATCAACCACCCTGCTGGCTAGTCTCGATGTCGAGTCATTATATAGTAATATTGATCATGGACTAGGACTGGCAGCAGTGCAGTATTTCCTGAGAACCAGAGGACAACACCTCGAGTCACACAATCGTTTGCTTACCAACCTTCTCAGTTTTATCTTAACACATAATGTGTTCTTGTTTGGGGGCCACTTTTACCACCAGCTCAGGGGCAGTGCTATGGGGACGGCTTGTGCCCCCTCATACGCAAATCTGTTCCTGGGCTGGTGGGAGGATGTCCATGTGTTCACTGAGGATCTTGCCTTTTTCACTTCCCACATTCTATACTGGGGGAGATTCATAGATGATATTATACTATGGGATGGTGACAGAGATGTGTTCATTGACTTTGTGGAAATCTTGAACTCCAACCAGATCGGTATGCACTTCACATATGAGATCAATAGCAATACGATCAACTTCTTGGACCTTAAAATTACGGTGGAGAAGGGAAAAATACAGACCGAGATATTTCGGAAACCCACATCGACGAACTCCCTGTTGAGATGGGAAAGTTCCCACCCTAGCTCTCTGCGTAAAAGTATACCAATTGGACAGTTTCTCCGTGCCAGGAGGAACTGCTCAACATCTGAGTCTTTTGAGAGAGAGTTTACACTCCTTAAACAACGCTTCAGACAAAGAGGTTTCCCAGATCATGTTATTGAACATGCATACAAACGAGCATATGAGACCCCACGTGAAGTTACTCTGAGAAACTCTAATGAGAGAGTCGACCGTAGTTTTGGGGCATCCCCCAAGGAGGCATTAAGAATACCCCGTCTTATTGGGACGTTCACTGATGACTCACACAAAGTCTTTGAGATAATACGACATTATTGGCCCATCCTGTGTATCCCAGCCAGGACATTATCTGCAAAGAGTTTGTATGTTCTCTCCGTGTCTGCGTGGGTTTCCTCCGGGCACTCCGGTTTCCTCCCACATTCCAAAAACATACAGATAAGTTAATTGGCTCCCCCTAAAAAATTGGCCCTAGACTACAGTACTTTACACTACATAATATATAGATATACGGCAATGGTAGGGATTAGATTGTGAGCTCCTTTGAGGGACAGTTAGTGACAAGATATATATATATACATTGTACAGCGCTGCGTAATATGTCGGCGCTATATAAATACTAAATAATAATAATAATAATAAAATCCTGCAGAAGGATAAGGATCTATCAAGACACCTCCCTGACACTCCAGCCATAACCTATAGACGGTCGTCGAACTTACGAGACATACTAGTTCACAGCACCTACACCCCCTATTCCGCCCCAAGAGAAACCTGGCTTCCACCAAAACCAGTAGGGTCCTTTAGATGTGGCCACTGTAAGGCTTGTAAATATATACCTACCTTGAAGCAATTTACAGTACCCTGCACTGGCAGAACTTTCAATATACTATCTTTTATCAACTGCGAAAGTAGGGGAGTTATATACGGGGCCAAGTGCCCCTGTAATTTATGGTATGTAGGAAAGACGACCAGACAATTTAAAGACCGGGTGCTGGAACATGTGGGGGACATCAAACACAGAAGGGATACACCCATTGCAAGACATATGAATGAGTTACATTCCCCGAGACGTTTTGATATACAGTTTTGGGGGATACAGACCTGGAGAAGGGACTTTAGAGGGGGCAACTTCGATCAGAAATTAACACAGATCGAGTCCCAGTGGATTTTTCGTTTAGATACAATCTCACCGAGAGGACTAAACGAGGACTTCAATCTTGCCTGTTTTTTATAGATTGATATCTCTATGGCCCCCCTCGCCTAACGGGTCTATGTACCCATGTCCTTATTCTAAGTTTATTGATGTGTGTATTTTCTGATATATCTGTAGAATACATTATTGAACTTGAAACCCTTCCCCCGGTCCATAGCGCTCTATATGATATAGAGGGGACAACTTTATCCCGCTAGATGGTCTTATCCATATAACTGTATGTATCCTCTAATACAGCGCTTATGTATATATGTACCCACACATAGATATTGTCCTATGCTCCCTTCCTCCTTCTCCCCCCCCCCCTTTTCTATCCCCTAGGCGTCCCTATCTATACATCTTATATGATATATCCCTATTGGGAGATGCGTGTATACACAGATCACCATGACAACGGGGGCGGAACCTGATGAGGAGGGGAGGCACTTGGTCGCCTCCCCCCGCTCCCCGTCACAGGGACCCTGCGTAGTAAGGGAATGGGCAGCGCCGCAGATGACGTCCGCGCTCACGTGAAATACGGAACTTTGAATGCGGAAGTGACGCGGACGGCCTTGACACGCATGCCCCACCCCTTTTACTGCGGGTGGAATCCATCATAGCGTCCACCGCACGGATGGGACGATATAGGGGCTCAACACAGGTCCCATATGTAGGTACATTATGGGAGGAGGTAAGCTAGAGCGGGGACTAAGGTCCCCTACCTACAAAAAGCTTCCGATAAGATATATTTAGGATCGGAAACTCTCTGAGGACTATGGGCGTGGCTTAAGGGTATGAACCCCTCCTCTTCCTGCTTCCTTAGTATATATTTGGTCGCTGAACACGGCGCATCTAGCTCTGACTTGGGCTGATTCATGGGGGGCAATTTTTGATTTTAATTTTGTGGCGATGTGTATGATGTATAGCACTATGTAACATATGTATAGCACCTTCTGAAGAAGCCTTTGTGGTGAAATGTGATCTCATTAGGGTCTTTATGTACAGCACGATGCACATTTTCTAGCACTTTGTAAATAGCCCCCCTCCTTTGAAAGGGTGGTATCTAGGACCAGTACTAATGAGGGGTTAGCTGGGGTGAATTATAGTTTTACAGTAAGCGACCACACTCCGGTCCTTACCACCTTTTGCAGTCATTACCCCAGTCGCTCTGTGGGATAGCTACACCCCACTCATACATATTGTGAATGAGTGGAGGGGGATCAGCAAGGACCCCTGCAGTATATGACTGTGCAGACATATTTATGGATCTCACTGCGTGAGCAATACTTATAGCGTACCGCTATTTTTAGATTAACTAACTAATATATTAGCAGGTAAATAGAACCTGACTCAGTACTAATAGGGTTGTCATATTGACAGTGGTGTTTTAAGTGAAAAGTAGTACATAACTACTGCAGAAAATGTGTTAAACCCTCCCCCCCCCCCCCCCCCAAAAAAAAAAAAAAGTTGTTGTTCTTTCTATTATGTTTGCACTCCTAGAAGAGTTTGTATAAATAACATTTTGTATAATTTAAAAAAGTTTGGGTTTTCTATTAAAAATCATAGCAATTGGCTGGCAGTGGCTCCTGTCCCTAACACACTACTACTGCCTACTGAAGAATTCAGTATTCTGTCCTTTCTAGGATAACCTGTGACACAGTGGAATATGCAGCAGTGGTGGTGTGGTGACTTAAAGATGTATCCTCTACAGTATAAAGGAATCTGGCAATGATCGGCCTTCTATGGCTATTATTCATAAAGCATTACCGCATGCAGTAATGCAGAAAACAGCTGACTTTACCGAGCGAGCACATAACAAAATGTCAATTCATAAAAGCAGTTACCATATGAAAAGCTGAAATTCCCGAGCAGTGAGGTAAATTACCACCTTATGCAGTAATTAACTCAACACATGTCAGTAAATGTCAGTAAGTGTCAATTCATAAAGATAACAGCAGGCGGACGCGGTAATGGCACGGAGAATACCGCCTGCTTTGAAGAGGTGATGAGAGAGCGCTAACAGCAAAGTTAATGGAAACAGATCTTCCAGGCAGCAGCAGAGCGATCGGAACAAACAAGGCTTCCCATAAAGACCCCAGGCTGTGTTTTTAACCTCTTGGGTAACTGTTTTTAAATGTTTTTCACATCAGAAAGCCTGCATGTGTAAAGTTTCTTGAAGTTCTTCTAAGCTGTGGCAATTAGATAGATTGTTTAGAAAGACTAATAGACAGATTCAGAGCAGATTGAGGGCCCGTTTCCACTATCGCAAATTCTTGCATAGCCAATACAAGTGGATGGGGCTGTTTCCACTTGTCAGGATTTCTGAGCTTTTTCGTCCGCGTGAAAAATTTGCATGGCAGAGCCATCAGAATTTGCATACCGCATACCACTATGCGGGTGTATGCGAATTCGCATGGAATCAATGGAAAAGCACACAGGCACTGCCATGGTTAACTTTGCATACAGCGTCATTCATGCGAATTCGCATGAAAATTTGCATACAACCGCATGCAAAATTCGCATCCGCATGCAAAATTTTTCCGCACCGATTCGCACCGCACAAGTGAAAATGGGCCCTGAGGGTAAGGAAAGGCAGTATAACAAAAATGCACATCTAAAGGGAAGTTGGGGATGCCTCTTTTAGGGCTGGTTCACACGGACGGCAGGAGGCATTGGGGCGCCCGGGAAGCCATGTCATCCTGTGACGTCTCATTCGGGGGCGCGGTACAGTGATCGTCGGCTTCCTGTCGCAAAGGGACATGAAGCCGCGGCGGCTAGCCGACCCTGGACCTCGCATACGGCTTCTAGGGCCAGCCGAAATGACGCATTAAATCGGGATCGGAAAGCTGCGCTTGCGGAATCAATGGTAATTGACGTTAACCACGCGAGGCTTAACGCTCCCATCCACTTGAATGGGAGCGTTTAGCCGACGAGTCCCGAACGCTTGGCGGTGAACGCCGCCAAACGTTGATTTGATTCAGCCCTTATTGTAATGCTGTCTCTGCACAGAAAACAGGAATGTAACAATGTTGTAACAATGTTACCAACAGCTAGGCTTCGGGAAAGTACCGCATTTCTATCGCAGCTGTGAATATGTTTATGAATTAGCACACAGAAGTCTAAGATACAGAATGCGGTATTTTACCGCCCAGATTTTTGTACCGAACATGCTTTTATGAATGATAGCCTATGTCTATTAAGCAATCTGAGCACACTCAGGCTTCTGGAATGAAGTGCTCAGGAAAGTGTTAACTTTTGGACTGACGTTGGCTGGTGAGGTCATTTGACCAGCCCACAGTAGGAAGTTGTAACTTTACTCTGCTTTACTACAATGAAATGCATGAGTGGAGCGGTGGGGCGTGGTTATGCAAATCTGTTTAAGAAGGAAGTAGTGACTGGCTAGCATCAGTTACACCCTGAGGAAATCTGCAAAAGGGGGCTGGTGAAATGCGTCGGCCGTCCACCACACCACATGTGGCTGGTTGTCTGCCTGGTAAAGCCTGCGCAGGTAACTTGGAGGACATCTAGATGCTCTGCTCCATCCTGACACCAGAGACAGTAATATATCCATTGTGACCCAGATACAACGGACTGTGTGTTTAATCCAATTGGCAGCAACTTGGGATCCCTGGATCCGTCTAGAACATCCAAGTCTGGAATCTTCTTTCATCGCAAGGCTGTGAGGTGGACCTTTCCCCTTGTCTTCTCTTACTTCTCTCTTCCTCTTTCCTCTTTTTCTTTTTCTCTTTCCTCCTTCTTACCCAGAGGACCCCCAAGTGAAGCTAATTGATATAACCTTTCCTGGCCTGCTTGTCGATCACTGGACGACGGGCACCCAGGATTGTAATCCAATTGGCAGCAAGCGTGTCACTAAACTGGCGTGGTGCCAAAGTATGCTTCTACAACCCCACCTGCGCATGCGTAGTAGAGTCCATCTCATATCCCTTCGTCAGCTTGTCGATAATTATCCCACAGGACCTGGTTTAATGCTGGGAACACACAATGCAATTTCCCGTCCGATCGACAGGTAATCGGACAGGAAGTTGTATCTTATGTGCATGTCCAAACTGCTCCCAATCGATAAAGGAATAGATTTTCCAATGATAACTTTGCAAAACTGATCCCTTTCTCGATCAGAAACAGATCGGACATGTCAGAAATAATCAACTGATTCCTGCCGATCAGACTGGAAATTGCATTGTGTGTCCCCAGCATAAAGGCAGGTTAGAGTTAGTGGTGCAGAGGGTTAGTGTTAGCAGTGCGGAGGTTAGATTAGTAGTGGAGAACAGGAGTAGAGGTTAGCTCAGGAAGAGGTCAGGGTAAATTAGTGTTAGTGAGACCACTAGACTACCTAGGCATTCCCACACTTCATCTATCTAGTAGTACAACCTGATTAAACTATAGACTATGTAGTACAATGCAATACAAAAAAAAAAACTCGACACATCACCGGTCTATGCAAGAGGACTGTTGCTACTAATATACCCGCAAGGCTTTGAGATCGGCCTTAGAGCTGATGCTTGGACATTCCCAGTACTGTGCGGTGGTCTCCCACACATACAGCCTCACAGACGCCAAAAAGCCATACCGGTGGTGTGTTTGTGGTGGATGCAGGGGCGCCGCGAGGCATAAAGCGAACCAAGCGGTCGCTTGGGGCCTCACAATCTTAGGGGCCTCGGCGGCTCCGTGACGTCGGCGTGACGTCACTTTTTCCCCGCAGCCCCGCCGGGCTGGCAGAGCAGAGCAGGGCTACAGGAAGATGGCCGCCGCCGAAGCCCTGCTCTGGAGACTATGTCTCCAGTACAGGGCTTCGGGTGGCCATCTTCCCGACCCGTAGCCCTGCATGAATCAGCGCGGGAGATTGGAGGAGGAAGCCAGGAAGGGAGCTCCGTGGGAACTGCGCGCCTGAGAAGCCGGCCGGGAGAGGAGACCAGGGAGAGAAGACTTCTGCCAGTGCCAGCCTGCCAGGTGAGTAAATTCTTTTCTTTTTGCAGCCGCAGCCCTAATTGCGAATTTGCGATTGATTTCTGCTGAACTGTGCCCTAATTGCATTTGATATCTGCTGAAAATGTGGCCCTAATTGCGATTGATTTCTGCTGAACTGTGCCCTAATTGCGTTTGATATCTGCTGAAAATGTGGCCCTAATTGCGATTGATTTCTGCTGAACTGTGCCCTAATTGCGTTTGATATCTGCTGAAAATGTGGCCCTAATTGCGATTGATTTCTGCTGAACTGTGCCCTAAATGCGTTTGATATCTGCTGAAAATGTGGCCCTAATTGCGATTGATTTCTGCTGAACTGTGCCCTAAATGCGTTTGATATCTGCTGAAAATGTGGCCCTAATTGCGATTGATTTCTGCTGAACTGTGCCCTAAATGCGTTTGATATCTGCTGAAAATGTGGCCCTAATTGCGATTGATTTCTGCTGAACTGTGCCCTAAATGCGTTTGATATCTGCTGAAAATGTGGCCCTAATTGCGATTGATTTCTGCTGAACTGTGCCCTAAATGCGTTTGATATCTGCTGAAAATGTGGCCCTAATTGCGATTGATTTCTGCTGAACTGTGCCCTAAATGCGTTTGATATCTGCTGAAAATGTGGCCCTAATTGCGATTGATTTCTGCTGAACTGTGCCCTAAATGCGTTTGATATCTGCTGAAAATGTGGCCCTAATTGCGATTGATTTCTGCTGAACTGTGCCCTAAATGCGTTTGATATCTGCTGAAAATGTGGCCCTAATTGCGATTGATTTCTGCTGAACTGTGCCCTAAATGCGTTTGATATCTGCTGAAAATGTGGCCCTAATTGCGATTGATTTCTGCTGAACTGTGCCCTAAATGCGTTTGATATCTGCTGAAAATGTGGCCCTAATTGCGATTGATTTCTGCTGAACTGTGCCCTAAATGCGTTTGATATCTGCTGAAAATGTGGCCCTAATTGCGATTGATTTCTGCTGAACTGTGCCCTAAATACGTTTGATATCTGCTGAAAATGTGGCCCTAATTGCGATTGATTTCTGCTGAACTGTGCCCTAAATGCGTTTGATATCTGCTGAAAATGTGGCCCTAATTGCGATTGATTTCTGCTGAACTGTGCCCTAATTGCGTTTGATATCTGCTGAAAATGTGGCCCTAATTGCGATTGATTTCTGCTGAACTGTGCCCTAAATGCGTTTGATATCTGCTGAAAATGTGGCCCTAATTGCGTTTGATTTCTGCTGAACTCTGCCCTAATTGCGTTTGATTTCTGCTGAAAATGTGCCCTAATTGCGTTTGATTTCTGCTGAAAATGTGCCCTAATTGCGTTTGATTTCTGCTGAAATGTGGCCCAAATTGCGTTTTTATTTTCTGGTGTCTGGGGTAACTGTTGCTGCATTTATTATTTAATGGTCATAGTTGGCTATATTTGCTGTGCTACGGTTAAGCTTCGCCCATACAATGTCATGGCCGCGCCAATCTTTCGGCGCGCTACGCGCGCCTCAATCACCCCAACATCCATTTTTTCCCCGCAAACAGCCCCGCCCCAATCCGCCCTCCTGCTCCACCCACATGTCATGGCCACGCCCACTTATGCGGGATAGCCACGGCCTCTTGCTACAGTCCGCTTGGGGCCACAAAAACCTTAGCTGCACCCCTGGGTGGATGAATGGTTTGGGGGGGGAGTATAAAGAACTGGAGCGCTCCTCAGCAGCTGGTTTTAATTGATTTTAAACTGCATAATTTGTACTGCAACCTATTTTTAAACACTAATACATTCTGACGAGCCCTGGGCTGTGACTTCCTTGTTGTTTTGTGAAGTCTGTGGTTTTCAAAAACAGCCCCCAATTAAACTATTAGGTGTGGCTTGTAGAACTGCTGAGGAGTTAGTTATATAAAATTATTCTGGCAGGTTTTGAGAGATTACTGCCTGTCAAAAAATGCATGCTATAAAAAAACTCACTGGAAATGCAAGACTACTTTTCTATAAACGCGATAAACAGCATACGCCTAAAATGCCTAGTGTGAACGAGGTCTTATGCAGCCTGGTGGCCAATCATATACCAAAGCAAGTGGTTCCGGCGCAGGGCGCCGAGTGCCTGAGCTGGACACCACTATAGCACTATAGGCAAGTCTCCCTAACACTGCTACTGCCTATAGAGCATGCCCTTGTGGCTGCAGCTCTGGCGCTTTGAGTCCGCCAGGAGAAAAGCGCGATATAAATGTTATTTGTCTTGTCTTGTCACTAATACTACAGAACGTATCCCGCGCAAGGGTAATTCGGGCTCTAGCAATCGTCGGATTCTGAATTACTTCTTCTTCCAAGAATAGTATATAACGCCACCGGGAATTTGAGCAGCAGCGGGGTGAGCCATAATTCAGCTCACCCTGCACCCAGATCACCGATGGGGCCATAATTAGAGATGGGCCGAACGGTTCGCCGGCGAACGGTTCCAGGCGAACTTTGGGGGTTCGCGTTCGCCTGCATCAGGCGAACTTTTGCGGAAGTTCGATTCGACCCATAATTCTGTATTGAGCAAAATTTTTAGCCTCCATTTCACTGTCAGCAGACATGTTATTGTCAAAAACAGTGCTTGAGAACCCACCCACCCTCCCTTCAAGCTAGGTCCTTTATACCATTTGACTCAGTTGTCTGGCTACACTAATTAGTTATGGGACAGCTGCTACACACTCTGCTAGGGAGATTTTAATTGGCCTCCCTCCTACCCTTCTACCCTTCTACCTATTCCCTCCTCCCTCCTACCAGAGGGAGGAGGGTCTCTTCTGCCAGGGAATTATACTATTTTAAAAACCAGTATACATCATACCATAGCTGGGAATACATACATGAGCATACATCATACCATAGCTGGGGATACATACATGAGTATACATCATACCATAGCTGGGAATTGAACCCAGATCTCACTGTGTGGTGGGCACATCACCCTAAGCACTGTACCACTACAGAAGTAAGTGAAGCTAGCCTAAAATTTAACATTTATGCTCAATGCAATAGAACCATTAGGTTGCTTAAAGGAGAACTGTAGTGAGAGGTATATGGAGGCTGCCATATTGATTTCCTTTTAAGCTATACCAGTTGCCTGGCAGCCCTGCTGATCTATTTGGCTGCAGTAATAATAATAATCCAAACATTTGCATAGTGCTTTTCTCCTGTCGGACTCAAAGCGCTCAAGAGCTGCAAGCCACAGGGACGCGCTCAAGAGGCCACCCTGCAGTGTTAGGGAGTCTTGCCTTGAACTCCTTACTGAATAGGTACTTGACCTAGCCAGGATTCAAACCCTGGTCTCCCATGTCAAAGGCAGAGCCCTTAACCAGTACACTATCCAGCCACTGTAGTGTGAATCACACCAGAAACAAGCATGCAGCTAATCTTGTCAGATCTTACAAAAATGTCAAACACCAGATCTGCTGCATGCTTGTTCAGCGTCTAGGGCTAAAAGTATTGGAGGCAGAGGATCTGCAGGATAGCCAGGTAACTGGTATTGCTTAAAAGGAAATCAATATGGTAGCCTCCATATACCTTTCACTACAGTTCTCCTTTAAGCAACCTAATGGTTCTATTGCATTGAGCATAAATGTTAAATTTTAGGCTAGCTTCACTTACTTCTGTAGTGGTACAGTGCTTAGGGTGGCGTGCCCACCACACAGTGAGATCTGGGTTCGATTCCCAGCTATGGTATGATCTGGTGTTTGACATTTTTGTAAGATCTGACAAGATTAGCTGCATGCTTGTTTCTGGTGTGATTCACACTACTGCAGCCAAATAGATCAGCAGGGCTGCCAGGCAACTGGTATAGCTTAAAAGGAAATCAATATGGCAGCCTCCATATACCTCTCACTACAGTTCTCCTTTAAAGAAAACCTGAACTGAAAATTAAAAGTCAAAATCAACATGCACAAGTCATACTTACCTCCCGTGTACTCTACTTATCAATCTCTTTTTCCTCTCCTGCGTCCTGTTCGTCCGCTGTGATCAATAAAATTATCTGTCCTCCATTTTGAAAATGGCCATTACTCAATAACCTCTTTCTGGTCAGCAAACAGTTAAACTGTAACATCGCCCACTTGAGCCATAGGTAAACCTGGACACATCAGTTCTCCTCTCAGCTGTAACTGACAGCAACTGATATATAACTGACAGCAACTGATATATTTCAGTTCTGACAAAAAGTTGTCAGAACTGGAAGGGATTATTGTCAGAAGAAAATGGTGAGCTTGTGAGAGGAACTGATGGCAAGGTAACTATGTTATGTTCATTTGAAGTTACCTCATGTGTTTATTTTAAATAATTTTACTCAGTACAGGTTCTCTTTAAGCAACCTAATGGTTCTATTGCATTGAGCATAAATGTTAAATTTTAGGCTAGCTTCACTTACTTCTGTAGTGGTACAGTGCTTAGGGTGATGTGCCCACCACACAGTGAGATCTGGGTTCGATTCCCAGCTATGGTATGATCTGGTGTTTGACATTTTTGTAAGATCTGACAAGATTAGCTGCATGCTTGTTTCTGGTGTGATTCACACTACTGCAGCCAAATAGATCAGCAGGGCTGCCAGGCAACTGGTATAGCTTAAAAGGAAATCAATATGGCAGCCTCCATATACCTCTCACTACAGTTCTCCTTTAAGCAACCTAATGGTTCTATTGCATTGAGCATAAATGTTAAATTTTAGGCTAGCTTCACTTACTTCTGTAGTGGTACAGTGCTTAGGGTGATGTGCCCACCACACAGTGAGATCTGGGTTCGATTCCCAGCTATGGTATGATCTGGTGTTTGACATTTTTGTAAGATCTGACAAGATTAGCTGCATGCTTGTTTCTGGTGTGATTCACACTACTGCAGCCAAATAGATCAGCAGGGCTGCCAGGCAACTGGTATAGCTTAAAAGGAAATCAATATGGCAGCCTCCATATACCTCTCACTACAGTTCTCCTTTAAGCAACCTAATGGTTCTATTGCATTGAGCATAAATGTTAAATTTTAGGCTAACTTCACTTACTTCTGTAGTGGTACAGTGCTTAGGGTGACGCGCCCACCACACAGTGAGATCTGGGTTTGATTTCCAGCTATGGTATGATGTATACTCATGTATGTATCCCCAGCTATGGTATGATGTATACTCATGTATGTATTCCCAGCTATGGTATGATGTATACTGGTTTTTAAAATAGTATAATTCCCTGGCAGAAGAGACCCTCCTCCCTCCGATAGGAGGGAGGAGGGAATAGGTAGAAGGGTGGAGGGTGGCCAATTAAAATCACCCTAGCAGAGTGTGTAGCAGCTGTCCCATAACTAATTAGTGTAGGCAGGCAAATGGTATAAAGGACCTTGCTTGGAGGAGGGAAGGTGGGTCCTCCAGCAGTGATGTGTATTTCACTCAATTAGGTGTGGCTCCAGGTATTAGAGCTTTTGAAACATGTTTTCTATCATTTTTCCAGTTGATAGAATTTTTTTAAACTTTCAAAGTTCGCCTCCCCATTGAAGTCTATTGCGGTTCGCGAACTTTTTCGCGAACCGAACCTTTCGCGGAAGTTCGCGAAATCGGAGTCGGAGGTTCGGCCCAACTCTAGCCATAATACATACGCTTATATACTCTCTCCTGCTCTGTTATCAGAATTAAGAAGCCCATGGCCCCTACATATAACTACAGGTATCAGAATTAAGTAGCCTGCTACCCTTCCTTGTGCATTTCCCTACACTTAGATATCAGAATAAAGTAGCCTGGTGCCACTCCATATACACCTACCTTCCTAGATTTCGTGATTGTGACCCCTGCTCTTCTGGGGCCCGTAGCTGATCAAACTGTGTGACTGACATTCTGACAGATTTTTCTTTCTATCAGAAAACAGTTTGTAGATGGAGAAATAGTAAATCAGTGCTCTCCACACCAGAATTGATGATAGTTTTGTGCTATCACTCAAACTGTTCTGTAAGTCATACCACCAACCCTCTTCTCCCCTCCGCTAAGCTGATGATGCCCATGTCTAGAAGCACTGCATTGATAGAAATTTAAAGAGGAACTGTAGTGAAAATGAATACAAAATAATGAATACAATTGCTTATTTTTTACAATATTCATTTATATGTTATTTAGTCAGTGTTTTCCCATTGTGAAATATTTTCTCTCCCTGATTTACTTTCTGAAATTTGAAAGTCACAGGTGGTGACATCTTTAGTTCTGCCAGGTGATCTGTACGGAATTCTCATTACTGAGAGTTCTATGCACAGAGGAAGACATTGCTTGCTTGGCAGTTGCAAAAAGGCGATATTTCCAACAATGCAACAAGAATCATAGACAGGAAACTGTCAGAACCTAGGTCCTGACATCACACTGTGGGAGGGGTTTCACCACAAGTGCGACACAGAACCCCCTGATGACCTATTTAAAAATAGTGGGAAAGGGGGTGTCAGCTACTGATTGGAATGATGTTCAATCCTCGGTTAAAGTAATGAAATGCACTCCATTCTTGTACAATCAATGGAAATCTTCCTTCCTGTTTGATTAATGGTCTTTTGATTATCTGGCAGATATCGAAACTGCAAAATCGATATCCATTTATAATTGATTTGATAAAAGAATCAAATCTATTGGTCGTTCGAACTTCAAAACCATATACGTCCACCTGTAGCTATGCCCCTGGGGCTTTGTACTGAAGTTGTTTCTGCTCGTTTTTTTATTTATAACAAGAAAGAAGTACTTTTTCTGCACAGAATAGAAGCATAATTTATAATTCAGATAGCTGCAGCTCTGGTTCATATGAAGAATGATTTTAGTGAGTCGTCTGCTTTTAGTGGTATTTAAATAATCTTTAGATCTATTTTTATCCTGTTTGTGCGAATGGAACATGTGGGCTGTTTAAACCTACTATAAATTTGTATCTTTTGCTTTTCGGCAGTAATCAGGGGGAATTAGGGAGATTAAAGAGGAAACTGTAGGTTGACACAAAGCAAAAATGTGATAAGTCACACTGTGTAGGAGGGCGACTGTCTAGACGAATCATTCACTATCGCTTTCTCTCTGCCAGGAGACATACGTCACAGTCTACAGAAATGCAGCGAAATAACTGCAGCGCACTGCGTTTACCTTACAGTGACCTGTTTAATGTGATCTATAAAATGCCACAAATAAATCCTGCAAAACATGACATTTCTGTTACTCGCCTAGGAGCCAAAAAGTCACAGAGTCATGGAGGAGTGACAACCACAGCTGAAGACGGATATGGGTGATGGAGCTGCAAAGGTGTAATTGTTATCTACATAGTAATCAGATATAAACCACATGTCAGCCCCAGTCTTGCAAAAAGGTAGCTGCACTAGGCCTAGTGATGGAAAATTGTTTTCAGTATCATATCTCTCGATAGTAACACTTCCTAAAAACTGCTAGGCAGAACTTTACAACTTGACATATCTTTGAGAAAGAAAGAAAAAGGTGTCTAATTGAAGCCGGTTTTGTACTTGATGTTTGCGATGCGATAGTGGTGCGCACATTGCATCACACCACAGAAATGAGGCTTCGTAAGACTCTGCGCTGCGGTGTGGCAAAAAGGTCATATGCAGAGGGACTCCCATTGACTTGCACTACTGCATAATGCACACGGTAGACACGTATCATACACTAACATGCTGCAGCCTTTGCGTCGGCATTGTGGCGATTTGGATACTTGCAAGTATGCAATTCTCCATAGACTTACATGGCCCTCTGGGAAGAGTATCGCGGTGCGATGCAGTGTGCAAGGGGCCTGAAGCTACATTACTTCCCCTTAGTTATGTTTGATTGTTTAAAGTGTACCTGAAGGAAAAAAGTGCCTTAAATGGGTACTTACCTTACTTTAATAGAGGGAAGTCTCTGGAGAATCTAGAGGATTCCCCGTCCCCTTGCACCTTGCCGCTCCAGTGCTGGGACCCCTCGAACTGCTTTGACATGGGCTTGTCGAAAAGATGCGCGCAGCCGTGCTCCCATCTGTGAAGGTGCATGCCCGCACTGTGCATGATGCCTCACGCCTGCGCTGTAGCACGCGGCTGCTTCGGCTTGGCTTTTTCTGCTGAGCACAAGCGGTTTTGTCCTACTGTGGAGGTGGAAACTGTCCTGCCTCTGCACAGTGCTGCCATGCTCATTCATGTATGGGAGCACCACTGTGGACTTTCAGAGCGTCCTGACAAGAAGCGGTGGTTTAGAGGAGGACTTCGGAAGCCTCTGAAGGATCCAGAGGCTTCCTTCTAGAGAGGTAAGTGTCTGATTTTTCTCTTACAGGTTTGTTTTAACTACCTAAAGACCACATATTGCCAGTGGGCGTGAATGTGGCGGCAGCCCCAGGACCGCCTACCGCCATTTGACGTCAAGTTCTGGGGCGGGGTTTTGCAGGAAATCGCTCTCCGCTTGGATGATGGAGCTCCATGATCGCCTCTAGGAGACTGTTAGGCGGCGAAATCGCCGTCTATTTACTGTGTACAGCGCTGCGATCTACAGCATCGCTGTACTGGGGACTGGTGTCGTGTGACACGGCTGTCCCCCTGAGAGGCAGTAAATCGATCCGCTGTCATTGGCTGGCTGGGGGAGGGAGGTTGGTTAAAATAAATAAATAAAAGAAATAGTAACATTTATTTAAAAAAAAGAAACAAATATTTATAAAAAAAGAAACATCCTAAAATTAACAACGCTAAATCTGAAGCGATCTCGTTTGATCTTTAAGAATTACAACAGGCCTCCCTTTCTCGCTCCTTTGGTTTTAAATTCAGACCCAACGGCTTGAAATATCTGGGGGTTATGATTTCTTAGGATCTTGGAGCTTTGTATAAACTCAATTATGCACCTATGCTTAAGATTATGCACTTTATGCTCATAGATTACTTGATGATTGGCAGCACTATCGCATCTCTCTGCTGGGCCGCATTTATGCAGTCAAAATGACACTGCTTCACAAAATCTTGTATCTTTTTAGAGCTTTACCTATTAGAATTATAAAAAGGGATGTGGAAGTGCTGCAATCAAGAATCACCAACTTTATATGGGAGGGGCGCAGACCCCTTATCAAATACACGAACCTGGACCGCCATAAACTCCAGGGAGGTCTGGGTGCTCCCAACATCCTACATTACTATTACGCCGCAAGACTATTTCAGCTCTTTCAATGGTCCTCCCCTAGAGGGACAGTCAGGTGGGTTGACCTCAAACAAGAACTCGTCTCTCCTTTTCATATTAAAGAGGAGCTGTTAGGTATAAGGTCTCAGAGAAAATAAACACATATATCAGTAGCTAAAGATTGGCTGTACTTACATTACATATGCATTTCACTGTCCACGTTTGTACTTCACAGAATTTTTATATAGTATATGCAGAGATTGATGCTCCTGACAGCTCATGGCAGGTTCCATGTTTTTCTGTCAAATGTGTCGTCATGTCCTGCCTGCTTCCTGATCACAGAAAAGCTCGTACTGAATAACACAGTGTGCAGTGAATATTAATGAGCCATGTGGCTAGGAACAATAGCTGACTCCTGCAGTGTACTCGGCCCGGAGATTTATCAGTGCTACGCGCTGGACTGATTACAAGCTGCTGTAACGTCTCATTAGCAGCCGAGGGGAGGGCCCCAGAATGCTTTGCAGTATAGTATGCGGCTTGCGTCCTCTTAGGTCTAACAGCTTTTCTGATAAGCACACATCAAAGGTAACTGAGATTTTTATCTTCACTAATGGCTTTTTGGCTTCCTTCTAAACTGTTTAACACAGGAGAATAGAGGTTTAAATTAGCTTCTGCAGCCTGACAGTTACTCTTTAAGTATCTTTTATGGACCCCTAAACCTTGTCTAGGCCCAAATTCCACCTTCTTCCCAATAAATGAGTCCTTAATGATCAAAAAACTGTTGAATAAGGTCCTGACCCCAAAGGGTTCCTTCTCTATTTTGGAATCTTTGTTTTATAATGAGGACTTTTCACCTGGAGTTTGTGGCTTGGCCTGGGGATCTGAAGATCCAGAAGGATCCTTGCTATTAATGATGTGTTGTCTGATGGGGCCTTGATCTCTTAGCCTCAACTCAAAGAAAAGTTCGATCTGCCAGACTCATGCCTAGTACACACCATACCATTTTCTGTTAGATTTTTCTGTTAGATTTTCTGTACGTTTTTCTGTAATTAGATTATTTTCTGTAAAGTACTGGTAGAGACTGGTCATTATTTCTGGTGCATTGTCTTCTGGTTATCTTCTGCTGAGTAGAACAATGCTTAATTGCTAGACAGATAGATGGTTAGATAGATAATTTCCAACATGTTGGAAATGATCTATCTGGCAGTTAAATCTAACAGAAAATCTTACAGAAAATTGTATGGTGTGTACTAGGCATTAGAGGCGTTTAGATTTCTACAGATTCGTCATTTCATTCATTCTCATTGTTCTGCTGGCTTGCAATTGCTACGTTTTCCACTCGAGACACGTTTTGCTCTTTCCCCTTACCCCAGGATCTTATATCCTCCATATACTACGACCTTTGGTATTCTAAACACTCGACTCCATCCACGGCAATGGTGAAGTGGCAGGAGAGATTGAATGCCTCTGAGTCTGACAAACACTGGGAGTTAATTTTTAATGCTATGGCTAGCTCTTCTAAACACACTCTAACTAAAGAACGGAGTTACAGAATACTATATGACTGCTTCCGCACTCCAGTTCAGCTTGCCAGATGGGGTCTGATACCAAACAATTGCAGACCAAACCCACTGTTGGTGGTCTTGTCCCTATGTGGTCAGCTTTTGGAACCTGTGTTTCCTTTTAGCGTTCAAAGTCTTGGGTTTGGTAATCCAACCGGATCCTTGGACTGCCATCTTCCACAAACCCCTCCCTCAACTCAATAAAGCACAAAATAAACTCTTGGGTCAAATCTGCAATTCTGCTAAAACTCTCCTGGCAAAGAGCTGGAAGTCACTCCCACCATCAAGATCCAAGCTAATTAATAAAATACAATCAACATTTCTCATGGAGAAAATTACCTCCACTATCAGAGAAACCACACCACTCTTTGATAAGATATGGTCCCCTGGGAAGCCTGAACCTCCTCCCATCTTTAAACGTGTTCTTATGCCCCCCTCCCCCCCGGTATCCCCTCTACCCCTTTCTCCCCACTCCTACATAGTCCTAGCACTTACACCCTGGCTGGCATGGGCTGAACCCCAGAATATGTTCTTTTACCCCTTTCCCCTCCCTCTCTCCTTTAATGTTTGCTTATGTTTTGCTCTTTCCCCTACCTGTTCTGTTAATTCTGGTTATTGTTATCAGTACCTGGGATAAAACTGTCTGAATATTACCCTGCTGTTCATCTGATGTAAGGCTGTCACAATTGTCTTTACACCAGGTCACATTGGATAATGTATGTATATGTTACAATTTTTCATGACTTTAAAATCAATAAAAACAAATTTGAAAAAAATTAAATAAACATCCTGGGAGCGATCAGAGCCCACTAACAGAAATCTCTGTTGATGGGCAAAAAAGGGGGGTCACTTGTGTGCTGAGTTGTATGGCCCTGCAACAAGCCCTTAAAGCTGCAGTGGCCTAATTTGCAAAAAATAGCCTTGTCACTAGGGGGGTGTAAGCCTACAGTCCTCAATTGAAGCAACGATAGGGGATGGAGAGGTTATGACTGCATTGGAGCAACCTTGACCAGAGGGGTCCACCAGGGGTCCTCCTTCAACCACTGTATTAGCTCTTCATTGGTGATAGGTTAGTAAGGATCACCTGCTTATGTGCTTTGAATAATAGTGTAACCATTAACAAACTGTTCCTCTTCCCAGTTTACACCTCCCTAACACTGTGGATGTCCTTGGCAGGATTTCCTGTCCTATATCGATTGTTGTGTATAGATTGCTTAAGGAAACACAATGTCCAACTCACACTGCAGCTTGTAACTCTTTAATTATGCCACTGGTTTTGGTCATCTAGTCTCATTTGCATTGCTGCTGTACCATTTCAAACACAAACCGAATGACACTCACTGAACCTGCACCTTAGTACCTAAAGTGCAAGGAATATAGAAGCTGCCATATTTATTTCCTTTTAAAAAATGCAAATTACCTGGCTATCCTGTTGATCCTCTGACTCTAATACTTTTAGCCATTGCCCCTGAACCAGCATGCAGATCAGATGTTTGACTGAGGTTTGTCATATGCTTGTTTCAGGCCGAAAGCTGAGCATCACAGCCAGGCAACTGGGATTGTTTATGAGGGAATTAAGATGTCAACCTCAGTATTCTTCTCACTTCAGGTGCCCTTTAAGAGCCCTGTCACTAGTTTAAGATTATTAACCTGGCTCTAGCACACAAAGCAGCAAGAATACGAGGGTGGAAATACTGTATGTTATAGAAAATAAGAAAAGAACAAGTGCTATTCACCAACAGAGATTGGATCCAGTCTTTCTCTCCTAAGTTTTCTCCTAGGAGATAATTTTTCATCTTCTGTTCATATTACATTTTCCCTGCAATTGAAAAAGTGCCAAAAAGTAGGTGAAAAAGTACTGTTAAAATTACTCTGAGTATTTTCTTGCTTGCTGGTGGCTCTTTTTCTTCCATTTATATGAGTATGTATGACTCAAGGCTGCCTTCAGGGTATCACAGGGGGGACTACTGTATGGGGCCCGAGTGAATCTTGGGCCCGGTGAAGAGTGCTATACACAGGCACCAGCTGCAGTCTGTGTCTGTCCTTTTGGCTACCCATTAATGTGGTGAGGTGATGGGAGGCTTGTCCAAAAGTTACCTTAGTTAGTAAATAAAGTAAACCTGAGACAATTGAGAGAAAAGGATTTTTACTTATCTGGGGCCCCGTCCAGCCCCTGTAGTCCATCAGCTCCCTTGATACGCTTCCTGTCCCATCTGTTGTGCTCCTGTGAAGTCTACACAATCCAGCTGGGTTGCAGGGCACTGCACATGTACTGTTCAGGGCCGTGTGCCTCCTCCATCATGCTCCAATAGCTAGGAGCATTCTGGGCATTTGAGGATTTGAGAATACACAGAATGCTCCCAGCCATTGGGGTGTGTAAAAAGCAGATGCACAGACGTTAGTGTGTTCAGGCCTTCAAAGATTGTGATTTGCCATGTGGGGGCAGAGGGGAGTGAGGGGGCCTAGTAGGTTTGCCCAGTGTGGGGCTCAAAAATTCCTGGCATGAATCAACCTTATAACTCATGGACATGAAGATATATGAATGCCTTACCCTAAGGCTGGATTTGCAATGGTCCCTTGTATAATGTACACGTTATAATGAGTATGACCTGCAGTGGAGAATGGACATAGACTGTAATACAAAGCTTGCATGTAGGGAGTTAGAATAACTTGACCAGTTACAGGCCCATAGACTTGTATAGGCTGTGTTTGGTGGCATGCATCAAAAAAGGGCACTGTGGTAATTTGGGGGCCTGGAATGGCTGCTAGTAGAATATCAATAAATTACCAATATTCTACTATTGGGCTCTAGATAATTCCATTAGTAATATATCAGCAGGGCCGTATTTCTGGAAAGGCCCAGGCCGTGGGCGGTTGCATGAAGGAGGGGTTACTACATATTATTATTACTGATTTATATAACACCAGCATCTTCTGTGGCTGAAAGAGGTGGGTGAAAATGGAGAGCAACACATGAGAAAGGAAACTGATGCCCAAGGGAGCTGTTCATGACAAAAAGGGGCTGCTGTACATGGAGGATACACATGGGAGAGGGGGCTGCACATGGAATGGGATTGGCGCTGCTGCACATGAAAGGGGAGCTACAACATACTTGGACTAGGGACACAAAACGTATAAATCCGGCCTTGAATGTCAGTAATTTTTACTGATATTTTACTAACTGGACTCTATTCTCACTTGAACCCCTTTCTCTATTGATGCCTAACCTACCCCCTGCCCCACAATCTCCGATATTAGCACCACGAAAAACTCCCTTAGTGTCCTTTGCCCTTACACCTCAATACAAGCTGAGCAGTTAGATGCCGCATGCTGCCACTTACTTGAAAGGGGTTTTTGGAGATTTTAATCGTTTTGCTGCCAATGGCCTATACTACACCTAGGGGAGATGGGGCGCTTGGTCCCCTGTGTCTTGCTCAGCACAGTAATAAAATCCACAATTGTCAAAGTCCACAATGTTAAATAGACTCTGTAACTAAAAAAAAAAAACCCTCTGGAGGATACTCACTTTGGGAGGGGGAAGCCTCAGGGTCCCAACGAGGCTTCCCCCTCCCCTGTAGCTTCTGGAAATCCAGCACTGGCTCCCCCGAATCCACCCCTGACAAGCTTGACAAGCAGTGATATATTTACCTCTCCGGGATCCTGCGCAGGCGCACTAGCGGCTCTTCGTTCGGGTGCGGTGGAAATAGCCGAGCCTGATCATATCCACTCTACTGCGTAGACGCAAAGGACTCGTGTCTGCGCAGTAGAGCGATTCCGATCACGTTCGGCTATTTCCGCCGCACCCGAACATAGAGTGTGCCTGCGCCATATCACGGTAGGTAAATATTTACCTCGCCGCACTTCAGGGGGTCCCAGCACTCTAACAGAGGGACGGAGGAGGACGGGGAAGTCTTGTTAGGATCCAGAGGCTTCCCCCTCCAGAGGTAAGTATCCCCCAGAAGTTTTTTTTTAATTACAGATTCTCTTTCATTCTAGACATCTTTGTTTTATTAACTATCACAGTTTTAAGTTTTTATTTTTTTATTTTATTTTGTGACTATTTTTAAGATTACACAGTATTGAGGAGTGTAATTGCCATGGAAAATTAGAAGTTGCTGATACTAACTTTATTCTTTTTAGACCTCTACTTTCAGTATGTACAAGTCTGGTTCCCTGGAGGAGTTTAGAGCTGCCAGAAATGACTTAAATCGGGAACTAAAAAACGCTAAGAGGGCCTTCTCGGACAAGTTGAGCCTGAGCCTCCAGTCCAACAACTCACGGGAGGTATGGAAAGGCCTGAGGGCAGCTACGAACCGCAAGCCCCCGCACCAGCAAGCAGCCCCCAGCACCAAACTGGCCGACGAACTCAACGAGTTTTATTGCAGGTTCGAAAAGTTACCCAAGCAGCCCGACACGACAGCGGTCACGGACAATGGGGCGCACTCTCCCCTTCCTGGCCCGGGAGATGGCGGTGACGCACTGATTGCAGTCTGTGAGGAGGAAGTACTACGACACCTATGCAAGCTCGACCCTAGGAAAGCACCAGGCCCGGATGGTGTGACGTCGATCTGCCTAAGGACATGTGCAGACCAGCTGGCCCTTGTACTCACCTCCATATACAACAGATCTCTTATGGAGGGCAAGGTCCCCTCCTGCTTCAAGAGGTCCACGATTATCCCAGTCCCCAAAAAGACGGGTAAATCTGACCTCAACAACTTCAGACCAGTGGCCCTAACCCCCACCATCATGAAGATCTTTGAACGGTTGGTCCTTGCCTCCTTGAAGCACTCCACTAATGCCCTCCTTGACTCACATCAATTCGCCTACAGGGCAAACCGGTCGGTGGAGGACGCCACCAACATCAGCCTGGCGTACATTACTGAGCACCTCGACAGGCCTAACTCCTACGCCAGACTACTGTTCTTGGACTTCAGTTCCGCCTTCAACACCATCCGCCCTGACATCCTGCTGGCCAACCTTGCACAGCTGGGAGTACCCCCCCCCCCCTCTGCAAGTGGATCGGGGACTTCCTTATCAACAGAACGCAGAGGGTCAAGCTAGGCAACTGCTACTCCAAGGTGAGAACTACTAACATAGGCGCTCCGCAAGGATGCGTCCTGTCCCCGCTCCTGTTCTCCTTGTACACCAACAGCTGCACCTCAACTGTTGACTCTGTCAAGGTCATCAAGTTTGCGGATGACACCACAATCATTGGACTCATCAGCGGTAACAATGAAGATGCCTACCGCAGCGAGATAGATAGGATCTGCAACTGGTGCACAGATAACAACCTAGTCCTCAACGCAGCAAAGACAGTGGAACTGGTTGTGGACTTCAGGAGACGCCCACCCCCTCTCCACCCTATTCTCATAAGGGATACCGAAGTCTCCAGGGTCCCCTGCGTTCGGTTCCTCGGCACAACCATCACCAAGGACCTAAAATGGGGGGAGAACACCTCCATTACCCGGAAAAAGGCCCAGCAGAGGTTATTCTTCTTGCGCCAACTGAAAAAATTTGGCATCCCACGCGAGCTGCTTAGGAGCTTCTACACTGCCACCGTGGAGTCCATCCTTTGCACATCCCAGTGGCGCATGGAGGGGGTTGTTCTGAGTGTCTAGAACACCCCCCTGCACCGGGACCGGAAGTGGGGCTGCCGCATGGCCCGGCCGGCTGGGGAGAGAAGACAGAAGAAAATGATGGAGGCGCCAGCCGCGCTAATAAGGGATGCGGGAGCCGGCTTTATTCCTCGCTCTCTCCCTTTCTCCCTCCCTCTGAATGCCCCTCACCTGCGGTGAATGTGTGCCCGGCTCCCCCATGAGTGTGTGCGCAGCGGAGCGGTAGGTCCTCTTACCGCAGATCAGGCGCACCAGCAACTGGAGTCTCATGCTTCCTGTTTACCATGACGTCACAGGAAGCATGAGACTCCAGTTGCTGGTGCGCCTGATCTGCGGTAAGAGGACCTACCGCTCCGCTGCGCACACACTCATGGGGGAGCCGGCACACATTCACCGCAGGTGGGGGCATTCAGAGGGAGGGAGGGAGCGAGGAATAAAGCCGGTTCCCGCATCCCTTATTAGCGCGGCTGGCGCCTCCATCATTTTATTCTGTCTTCTCCCCCGGGCAATCTTCTCCCCACACAGGGGGCGGGCACCTTCCTTCACCTATCTTATACTGGGGGGCATATACCTATCTAATCTATCCTGGGGGGCATATACCTATCTAATCTATCCTGGGGGGCATATACCTATCTAACCTATACTGGGGGGCATATACCTATCTAATCTATACTGGGGGGCATATACCTATCTAACCTATACTGGGGGGCATATACCTATCTAACCTATACTGGGGGGCATATACCTATCTAACCTATACTGGGGGGCATATACCTATCTAACCTATACTGGGGGGCATATACCTATCTAACCTATACTGGGGGGCATATACCTATCTAACCTATACTGGGGGGCATATACCTATCTAACCTATACTGGGGGCAACTATATGGGCTACCTATACTGGGGGGACCTATAGCTGGCTACCTATACTGCGGGCACCTATACCTGTCTCCACGTTGGGGGCGCATTTTACGCCCTCACCCTGGGTGCAATTTAGCCTAGAAACTGCTAGTATTTGGCTCCACCCACACCATATTTTGGCCACGCCCACACGCCACTTTCAGGAACCCCCCCCCCTTGGAAATCCTGGATTTGCCCCTGCATCCCTCATCGTCTGGTACGCAGGGGCATCTGCTAGCGACAAGTACAAACTCCACCGGGTAATCAGATCTGCAGAAAAGATCATCGGGCTGCCACTGCCACCCCTCGACCTCCTCCACACGGCCAGAATGAGGACGAGGGCCATCAAGATCTCGTCCGACCCCTCCCACCCGGGCTGTCGGTTCTTCAAGCTCCTTCCACTGGGCCGCCGCTACAGGGCTGTCCCCACCAGAACCTCCAGACGCCGGAGTACCTTCTTCCCCCAGGCGGTACTCCAACTGAACTCGAACCTCACATGACAACTTGTGTTTCTGTTCCTTCTGCATAAAACCCCCGCTTGACTGTATGCCCCCCACAATGTTCATGTTTATGTAGCCCCCCCCCCCCCACAATGTTCATGTGTACGTAGCCCTTACTACGCCATATGTATGCAAGTCTATGTATGTATGTTCAAATGCCGTGCCATGTGCTCCAAAAACAATTCCGGGTATGTCTCTGGCATACTTGGCGAATAAAGCTGATTCTGATTCTGATATGGGTTAAAGGACAACTGTAACAAGAAGGATATGGAGGCTGCCATATTTATTTCCTTTTTTAACAATACCAGTTGCCTGGCTATCCTGCTGATCCTCTGCCTCTAATGCTTTTAGCCATAGCCCCTGAACAAGCATGCAGCAGATCAGGCGTTTCTGAGATTATTGTTAGATCTCACAAGATTAACTGCATGCTTGTTTCTGGTGTGATTCAGACACTACTGCGGCCAAATAGACCAGCAGGGCTGCTGGGCAACTGGTATTGTTTAAAAGGAAATAATATGGCAGCCTCCATATCTCTGTCATTACATTTGTCCTTTAAGGGGTTGATTTGCTGACGTATATGCCTGTATTATTTGTTTTATTTATGAAAATGAACAATGCAAAAAGACTATTGGCAACAAAATGGCCACATACAGTAATATTTTTGTTTCACTAAACTGGAGTTATTCTTTAGATGTAGTGTAAAGAAATAAAAACTGTGTATTTGCAGCTAGATACATTATCAGCTAGGAGTAATTATGAAAGTGTCAAAAACCTGAGTGTTTCTTGCCTTTTTCATGATTGTGTAACGAATTGGGAATTATCTCCGTGGTCAGCGCACAAGATATGCGCTGACTCTGCGGAAATCCTCCACAAGCGTTTAATTAACAGAACCCAGCTTTGGTGCAATGCACCTGTAGAGAGGAATTCCCACCGGCAGATGGAGCTGTGGAGTGCAGAGGAATAAACCCTCTGCACTGCCACAGATGACAGATGGAAATTGTACGAAGTGAAGCAATACAGGGCAAGAAAGCCCCTAGAGAGAGAGAGTGAGCACAGAGACAGAATGTATGTATGTCCACCAATCTAGTCACCACCTGGCGACGGTGAACACACAACAGCGAAGACCAAGTGGGAACGCTATCGCAAGAATGGCGATTGCTAATAGCGACACAAGACTGAGTAAAGACAGAGCATAGGAAGAATAAAGACAGAACCGATAACAAGCTGTAATCCAACACAAAGGAGCAGACAGGACTAACTACACGCGGTCACCACACGTTAAGCGCAATAGTGACAAAACGCATGCACGGCACGGTCACCGCACGAAAAGCGCAACAGCGACAAAGCGTACCAACCCTGACTAACCAATGAAACATGAAAACAAATAGAGAACGCGAACGCTTGCTAGTCGGTTACCTCACCGAGACGACAGCAAGCGTTTGTTCCAGACAAGACAAACAGAAGGAGTACCCAGTAGCAATCGCAGCTCTGGCTACACTCCTAGACAGAGTACAGAAGGAACCACCGCCTCTATCGCTAGGGCGGATGCGATCCAGACAAGACAGACAAATGGAGCAACCAGTAGCAACCGCTGCTCTGGCTTACACTCCTGAGACAGAATACAGAGAGATCCACCGCCTCTAACACTAGGGCTCCAAACAGACAGAGCGATTCCATGTCAGCCGCCGCTGGCGACAGAACAATCGCAACAGAAAGACAGAACTAGGCAATACAGATAATAACAACCTGACTATGCTAGAAGAAATGCTAGTGCACTCCCAAGGATAACTACTCAAAGATAATATTAGTAAACAATTTGCAGAGGGCTGAGACTCAAGGTAAGTCTAGCAGAATCAAACCTTTATGACCAGCAGGGAATTCTGGGAGGAAATGGTATTTATACTGCAAGCCTTCGGTGGCGTAGTGGTTAGCTCTCTCGCCTTGCAGCGCTGGGTTCCGGGTTCAAATCCCAGCCAGGGCACTATCTGCAAAGAGTTTGTATGTTCTCTCCGTGTCTGTGTGGGTTTCCTCCGGGCACTCCGGTTTCCTCCCACATTCCAAAAACATACGGATAAGTTTATTGGCTTCCCTCTAAAAAATAAAACAAAATAAAAAAATTGGCCCTAGACTACAGTACCTACACTACATAATATAGACATATGGCAATGGTAGGGATTAGATTGTGAGCTCCTTTGAGGGACAGTTAGTGACAAGATATATATATACACTGTACAACGCTGCGTACTATGTCGGCGCTATATAAATACTAAATAATAATAATAATAAGCATTTAGCCTGACAAGGGACCTGCAGCATACAGACCTAAACAATGGTCAAAAAGCTGCCTGTCTGTGCAGACAGCAGAGCAGATTATTACAGATTGCTAACTCAGTAAAGGACCAGCCCTTAAAGCGTTGCTATCATATAAATCCGGCATAGCAGGGTCTGAACCCTCTATAACAGTAATTATAGATTGACGGTATACCTTGAAATGAATCAGAGCACTCAGTATATGATTTTATATATAAAATTGTATTTGCTTATTATACAGCATATATACAAAATATGAACAGTTCCAAGTAGTGTTTCCTTCTAACAGTATTCCATCTTATCAAGGCCTTTATAGCCAAGCGTTAATCAATCTTCCAAGTATATTCAAAAAAGAATATAACAGTTGTGTTATGTAGAATAAGATCAAAAATAGTCTCATCTGTATCAATAGCTGTGTATACAGTATAATAGCTGTGTAAAACTTATAGTAATCTTCTTAAAGAAATAGTATAAAAAATAGCTTCTAAAATTTTTTTACTAACATCTTAACAGGACTTATTGCTAAAAAATTATTAAAGTAAATCACCAGAATATTAAGCATATTACCCCTTCTCTGTCATCTCTTCAGCATCTAGAACCACGTGTGGGAAGGTAGCTTCTGCCTCATGTGTCTTCTCAGGAGATTGTTGGGCTTCTGCAAACTATGAGCTTTCAGCTCCTACTTTTATAGGGATAGGAAGCAATATGGCTGCCTAATCTGGAATTTCCCTGAATACCAGGTTCTGATTGGCTAAAGCTTCCATGCGACAATGCTTTACCATGTTTTGAATACCTAAATCATAATATTATTGTTTATAAATTCCTTAATTACCTTATCTTGTGGGAATTTACGTCATTTGGAGTGCTTGACATTTGATATAGGGTCATTTCTGACGCAGTTAATTAAAAATAGACGTCACCAGCCATCTTGTCTGCTGGCTGACTTTTTTCTCAAGACATTGAGACTAAACAATGTCATTTATGACGCATTTCTGATAAAGTGTTCTCTGCTAATTAGGTTGGAATGTCTCGGTACTTTCCCAGACATAAGGTTGGTCAAATTGACACTAACACAGACCTGTGAGAATCTTCAGAAATTTAGGGCTTATTAAAACATACAGGGCTTCTAATATACTTATTTAAATATAAAACTTATTATATAATTTTTCTTAAAACAATTAATCATATAAGAAATAATTGCATATAAAATCTTAATAATATAAAATCATGTTCTATATATTTGCCTTTCTTATGAATAAATATAATGACTTCAACCGGCAGAGGTCACCATTTCATAACAATGTATATTAATAATATTAATTTTATAAGACTATGAAACCACCAGGTGGCATCATTTAATCATCTTTAACTAATTGGGAAAACACCTTGTTTTATATTTTATAAAGTCTGTTCCCAAAACATCATGTGTTATCAGCTTTCAGTGTTCAGCTAACTGAGACAGCTTTGTACCCAGAACACGTTAACAATTCTCCAGAACCAAAACAATCCCACGAGAATGTTTTACTGTCTCAAATCATCACTGGTTTTTAAATGTATTTCAAAGTATAAATTATATTATATAGGGTTTAACAATAACTATTTCTTTCTTTGGAAGGACTGTATTGATTATTAATATTTAGATTAATAATATTTATCTGTAATAAATGAACAAATGTATATATAAATTGCTACAGTAATGAGACTTTTAAATTTCTCCCAGTCTTTACACAGAAGCATCTTTCTAATGTCAAAGCCACACACTAACATAAACAAGAATGTTCTGGCTTTTTGTAACTAGAATAATCCAATTATGAGTTTCACTGCTTGGAATATGCTGAGATGTCACAGAGCAATATAAAATACTCTAACTTCACAGTTTACAATGAAATTTGCATAGAACATTAAAACTTAAAACCTATACATATGACAGCTTTTCCTGCATAAATAAAACCATTAGAATTCTGACATGCCTCCATATCTCTGTCGTTACATTTGTCCTTTAAGGGGTTGTTTTGCTGACGTATATGCCTGTATTATTTGTTTTATTTATGAAAATGAACAATGCAAAAAGACTATTGGCAACAAAATGGCCACATACAGTAATATTTTTGTTTCACTAAACTGGAGTTATTCTTTAGATGCAGTGTAAAGAAATAAAAACTGTGTATTTGCAGCTAGATACATTATCAGCCAGGAGTAATTATGATAGCATCAAATCAACCAGCATGGTGTTTTTTCCTCTATCTTTATGGTGTCCATAAATGATACCGCCAGGCAACCAGGTGAGTAAGAATAGTCTAGCAGAGGGTAGTGTGAACAGAAAGTGAAAATATCTCCTCTGCAAGCATACATCTGTGTGGGAGAGGTGTTGCAGTCTGCAGATAATTCTAAAAGATGATAGAAAGGATTAAAATAAGGTGTGAAGTCTCACCTTTCATAAGGCACGTAGCTATTAGTTGTAGTAGTTGTGTAAAAATCATTAGATTGCAAAAGAGACTGCCAGGACTTAAAGAGACACTGTAACTAGAAAAACGGCCCCTGGGGGGTACTCACCTCGGGAGGGGGAAGCCTCCGGATCCTAACAAGGCTTCCCCCGTCCTCCTCTGTCCCACGGGGGTCTCGCTGCAGCCCTTCAAAGCCGGCCCGACAAATCCGTCAGCCAGTTCAATATTTACCTTTCCCGCCTCCGCTGTTTCAGCTTTCGGCTCCGAAGTAGACGGAAATTCCCGATCTCAGTCGGGTCCGTTCTACTGCGCAGGCGCCGGAGACTTGCACCTGCGCAGTAGAACAGACCCTCACCCTACTGAGATCAGGTATTTACGCCTACTTCGGAGCACAGCGCCACTACTGCGCCTGTGCTGGAGCCGGGAAGGTAAATTTTTACTTCGCCGACGTTTAGAGGGGCACAGCGGGACCCCCGTGGGACACAGGAGGACGGGGAAGCCTCGATAGGATCCAGAGGATACCCCCTCCCGAGGTGAATACCCCCCAGGGGCCGTTTTTCTCAGTACAGGTTTTCTTTAAAGGGAAACCGTGACCAAGGATTGAACTTCATCCCAATCAGTAGCTGATACGCCCTTTCCCATGAGAAATATTTTCCTTTCCTCGAACGGATCATCAGGGGGCGCTGTATGGCTGATATTGTGTTGAAACCCCTCTTACAATGTGATGTCAGGACCATGGTACTGACATCACACTGTGGGAGCCTTGTTGCATTGTGGAAAATAACAGCCGTTTCCAACTGCCAAAAAAGCAAGCAGCATCTCCTTCCACTGACCTCACCGGCCAGTAGTAAAAATGTCACCATGTGATAAATGTCAATGTAAATCAGGGAGAGGAAAGATTTTACAGTGAGGAAATACTGACTAAATCATTTATACATAATTATTGTAAAAATTAAGCACTTTTGTTCATTAAGTTTTTTCATTGGGGTTCATCTTTAAAGCAAATCTTTCATTTACACTCTGTGATGTTCATATATCTGGCACTGTTCTACTTGTATTTCTGCATATGATTATCTGGTGTGTTGTTGGTCGTTGGTTCCTGTTCTGTCTGGCTAGGAACACAGGGTGAAGACACTCCTTATGCAGAGAGTTGGTGAATCCTGTAAAGTAATCTAATTTCAGTTGTCCTGCCTCTGTGACTACTGAACACAACTCACTCCAAGTCCTCGCATCTCCCTTCCGTACTCTTACTCTTTCTCTCTTCAGTCAGTGGCCAGAACACATGGAATACAATTAAAGCTTATAAGTTACACATGAGGAGCACAAGCGGTGGACGATGAAACACACAACAACATATACGGAGCCACCAGGGCTGGTTCTAGACTTTTTGCTAGCTGAGGCAAACTTGTGAGGATGCGCCCCACCCTCCGAATTGGAATGATGACACAGCACCCAACAATTTACTCTGCTTCATTTAATGTTCTCACATAACATGCTGCAGCTCAACACAATAGCACTCTGGCTAGCTGTGAGTCTGTGACAAACTGCTCACCCTCAGCCACTCCATTCCTCCTCAGAAAGGTACACACAGTACAAAAATGCTGCCCCTGAAATCTCTGCGCCTGATGCAAATGTTTCACCTTGCTTCATGAGAGAACCGGCTCTCGGAGCCACTAGATCAGTGGTCCTCAAACTAAGGCCCGCGGGCCGAATGCGGCCCCCTGAGGCTTTTTTTCCGCCCCCCCCCCCACACACACAAAATGTATTACTTATAGATGCGGTCAGCTAATCTTTAAATATTGGTGGTCCACAGATAGAATAGCAGTGCTGGCACCACCCATCCACATGGAAGCCAGAAAGCAGTAATTCGCTGGTTTCCAATCAAATTTCACATCAGGTGACACTGCTGTCCAACTGGACTTCAGGTTGTCATCTGGGTATGCTTCACTGTCTGGCCCGCAAAGACATCATCTTATGTATACTCCGGCCCCCCAGCAGTTTGAAGTATGTTGACCCGGCCCTCGACCCAAAACGTTTGGGGACCCCTGCACTAGATACACATGACAATGCCAATCTAAACTGAGATGGTTGGTTCCCCATATCCATGGAAACATAGTAAGCCCCATAGCTGATATGAAGGCCATTTCATTTTGAGGTGGTCATTATGGTAAGAATGGATGCCAACACATCAAGAACACAAGATGGAGCACATCCCACTAGGAACCACATGCCTGGATGGATACAATTTCGAAAGGGGAATTACCTAAGATAGCCGACCCAAACTTTGCCGGACCACAGCTTACTCCGAGAGGAAACCAACATAAGAGTCCCCTCTGTGGTGCTGCACACGCCAAGTCAATCAGAATCTTAAAGTGCAATGGAAACAGAGGTGCCAGCAGAGTAAAAATTGACCATAGGTAAAAACAGATAAAAGTTGGGGGGCAAGGGTAGACTTACCTCCCCAAAACCAAACACAACCACTATGTATGGTATAAACAAGATTTAATTGTACTCCAGAACAAATGCAACGCGTTTTGCGGGTCTCTAGCCCGCTTCCTCAGGCAATAATATAGGTAGGAGTAACTCAGAAATTGTGTAGCCAAGTACAGCGCCTTTGCGCTGTACAGACAGAGGCGCTGTACTTGGCTACACAACTTCTAAGTTACTCCTATCTTTATTATTGCCTGAGGAAGCGGGCTAGAGACCCGCAAAACGCGTTGCATTTGTTCTGGAGTACAATTAAATCTTGTTTATACCATACATAATGCTTGTGTTTGGTTTTGGGGAGGTAAGTCCACCCTTGCCCCGCAACTTTTATCTGTTTTTACCTATGGTCAATTTTTACTCTGCTGGCGCCTCTGTTTCCTTTGCAATTATTGTTATCCACCTGGTGGATGGGTGAACACTCCTTCTTACCTTCTACAGAGAGCGACTTTTTAGCCTGAGTGGGGACAGGCCGAATATCCCCATAAGTGCTTTAAGTGGTTGCCTGAACCCGGCAACCTATACTTGTGAGTATATTTCTATTTGCTGCTACCTTGGCATTCCTCTATTATCAATAATACACTATTGGGGGCTCTCGATTGTGTTTTTCCTTTCTTTTTACAGAATCTTTAAGTGAACCAAGTTTACTGTTTCAGACTTTTAATAAAGTTTTATCTGTGGTGAAAGAACTATGCTGCACAAGAATTTATAACTACCCCAAAGCGCACACACGTCACAGCTCTCATGTGCATTGTGTGCAGTATCGGGAGTCATAAGCGAGCAGTGTAAAGGTGGCATTCCTAGGGACAGGTGGAGAAGAGATAAACTGCAACTTCCTCCACCCCATGGCTGAGCAGTGTCGAGGCCACAGGGGGCGCTGGAGGGTGAGGATGATGCTGTGACATATGTCAGAGCACCACAGAAAAAAAAAACTCATAAAAAAACAGAAAAAAAAATATTGGTTCAGGGGTACGTTACTTTAGTGAACTGTTAATTCTTCTTGTTCACTCATTTGACTAGGTATATGAAGCAACTGAAGACCAACCGTCCAGTAACTACAGCTAAGTTAAAAGCAGAGATCTCAGCAAAAAAATGCATTATTTTGCATAGTCACATACACCGCGCAGAGGCTCCCTTGTGTTTGTATGTGTCCAAACTCTGGCCCTATAACATGCATATTGCAACAGTTCATCAACCTGGCAAAAGATTAGGAGCACATATCCTAATGCTGGGCATACACGGTTAGATTTTCCTTATCAATCAAGCCGCTGTTGGCTCGATTGATCATTTCCGACATGTCCGATTGTCCGCCGGATCGATTCCCTGCTCGATACCTGCGGGCGGACAATAGCGGAAAACGAGCGGAAGATAAGGAAGCGCCCGCGGGGACGAGCGGGAATCGATTCAGGCACACACGGGGATGAGCGAGGACGCGGCGGGAGTCGATCCGGTGGCTAATTGAGCCGCAGAAACGGTTCGTGCATGCCCAGCATAATGTCCTCTCATAGGATAGATAGTGCCATAGGTCGCTACCATCCCAATTTGATCGTGACTTTCACAGGTTGGGAGGCATGTCCCGCGGTCCTGTGCAGCTGGTTTTGGGTCCCCCCTCTGCTCCTTCCGTGCTTCATGTGCAGATTGCAGAGTTATTGTGCAACAGAAGCCTTGCTTATCACCTCCTCTAGCCGGGTTACAGTGTTTTACGACCCCCTGATAGATAATGTTAGTGACAGCTGGACTGAATTTGGTCTGCCTCCCTTGATGCAAGACAAGGGTTAACTATATGGGAGAGGAGAAGAAGGTCACCACTAGACACCAGGGTTCACTATATGGGGCAGGGAGGGGGCACACTAGACACCAAGGTTTACTATATGAGGGAGGGGGGTCACTAGACACCAGGAATGGCTGTATGGGGAGGGGAGCACCGTATGTAAAATTAGGACATGGCTAATGGTGTTAAAGGGGTGTGACTAAGTTTCCTTCTTTGCTGGTTCCAAATGTTGGGAGGTTTGGATAGTGCTTTAAACTAATCCCATCAGGGAGCTACAATATACATAAGTGGCGTAGCTAAGAAGCTGTTGGCCCCAGTGCAAGTTTTACAATAGGGCCCCCCCAAGCATTCTAGATAACAATTGATTCGGCACACCAAAACCTGCCAAGGACAAGCACAGTGTCAGAGGTGCAAAATGGGGATGGGGAACAGTTTATTACTGAATACCACTATTCAAAGCATCTATATAAGTGATTATTACCAGCACGGGACCAATAAAGAGCTAATACTGAGGTTGAGAGAGGGCCCCTTGGGGTCCCTCTAGTCCAAGGGCTCCGGTGTGGTCACAACCTCTGCACCCCCTTTTGCTATGCCACTGATATACATCTATACCAAAGCAAGTTGTCTGTACTCCTTCGGTGTCATGAAAATTCAAATCCTTTATTGATTCATCCATAAAATACACAGTAATGGTACATGACAGCACAAAAGCTGATGCATTTCCGACCCTCCTGGATCCTTAGTAGTAGCTAAAGTGGCATCTAAGTACAAACATTTATTATACCTGAGGCCCCGCCCTCCCTAGCACCACACCTGAGAAAGTTGTGGTGTTGTTTATGTCAGAGAACACATGGAGGGGCCTTTCCGTCTAATTTCAGCAAAGCTTGGTGTACAGAGGCGCCAGAGTAGAATAAAAACGTTTAAAAACCGTCTAAAAGAGGGGGATGTTCAGGTGGACTTACCTCCCTCAAAAATATAAAACTCAATTGAGTCACAATATATCAATACAACATTTTTTTATTTAACTCATCAAGCAAACAGGAGCATAACTCAATGGGTCTAAATGCAGAAGTAAGTCCACCTGAACATCCCCCTCTTTTAGACGGTTTTTAAACGTTTTTATTCTACTCTGGCGCTGCTGTACACCAAGCCTTGCTGAAATCTTGATTCCACCCTCGGTGGAGGGGTGCTACCCCGTTTCCTATCTACAGAGAGCAACATCTTAAAAACCTGAGTGGGGTCAGGTTATAATACTCCCCACCTGCACTTGAAGTGGTTGCCTATGGGTAACCCATGTTTGTGAGTATATCTAAGATTTTTTGCTTTAAACCACAACCAACTTAACAATACTACACCATATTGGGCTCTCGATTTCTCTTTGTTCTTCCAAGCACTTTCCTTCTAATAGTGCAGTACAAAGTAATACAATACAATGATATATAAAAAGATACTTTTGTATACAAATATATATATATATATATAGTGTATATATACAAAACGGATCTTTACAAATGCAATAGTAACATAAGTGAGCCAAAAGCTGTCCATTACTAGATTGATCACAAAAAGGTAAACTTGACAGGGCAATTGAGGCACAAAGGTAAACCCACAGAGGAGGGGGGAGGGGAAGAAGGGGGGGGGGGCATAGAGGATTAGACGAGAATAAGGGAGATGACATGAATTACCATATTTTGCGGACTATAAGACGCTCCTGACAATAGGCTTAGAGGACAAAAACCAGGAGAAAAAAATACATACTAAACCTGGTACGTCCATGGTGAAGGGACATCTTTTGAATTATGCCCCCTTTGTACCTCATGTCCCCTTGTACCTCTTGTGTCTCCCTGTGTACTCCTCTGCCCCCCTTGTGTACTCCTGTGTCCCCCATGTGTCTGCCTTTGTTTTCCTTGTGTCCTCCTCTTTGCCCCTTCGTGTCCCCTTTGTGTCCTCCTCTATGCTCCTTTGTGTCCCCTTTGTGTCTTCCTCTATGCTCCTTTGTGTCCCCTTTGTGTCTTCCTCTATGCTCCTTTGTGTCCCCCTGTGTCCTCCATTTGTCCCCCTGTGTCCTCCTGTGCATGGAGGAGGATATTGGCAGGTGTTCACAGGTCAGGAACTCCCTGCATTATAGTCCAAAAAATACAGTATATCTTCATTATATTCTTATTCTAGGACTTTTCTCCCATAAGACACTATAGAAATATGATGCAACTATGGCACTATATCAGAGACCTACATCTATACGCACCATGTGCACAAAAAGCATTTAGGAGTGTGGTTAGAATGTGTCTCTGTCACAACTGACATCTAATGGCATCCACTGTGTACTGGAGAAGTGAAATGAGGACCTTTACAAAATTCAAGTTCAAGTTCACTTTAAACGAAGAATAATTATTTTACTTTCCTGGAGCATAAATCATTTCTCCCTCCTTATACCCAGTGGAATAAAATGGAAGCAGTTTGGAATGCTATACACAAATAAAATAGTGCCCAAATCACAGGAAGATTATCAAAGCATTGAACAATCTGAAATCTGGTCTCAATTAACATTAGGGAAAAATTCCTTCTAACAGAAACAAATGCAAGTTAAACTTTCCTGTTGAGAGGTTATGTCCAGAAATAACAGGCAGATTGACTCTTCTTTACCCCCGTGGTGTGCCTGGGCAACAAGCCAGCCTCTACAATTTTCTTATCTGCAGCATAAATAAAGCGGATCAAAACTGGAAAGTGGAAGCCAAGCTATCCATTTTTCATTGTGTATGTGTATCATATTCCAACTGAAGGGTGTAATAGACCTGAGCCTGGAGCCTCTATCTCAATGGCAGGTGTAAGCCTTCAGTGGCAAGAGAGCTTATGGAGAATATTGCAAGACAATTACCATTAATAGTTGGACAGAGGACTGGGTGGGGTTTGCTCAGCTTGGAATGCACAGACCGCTCTCTGAATAAAGCACAATGTAGGCCAGAACTGCTGGGAAGAGACCTTGAGAGTGATACAATCCATAAACTTAGGCACTTAGGGCTTGATTCATCAAGCTGCCCTGCTAAAGCTCAGCACACACTATGCTGCGGTAGTGCAGATAGGGGTTGATTCACTATAATAAATAGCATGCCTTATCAGAGTTAACATGTCTTATTAGACTTAACACACCCCTGATAAGGTGTGTTAACTCTGATAAGGCATGATATTTGTCTAGGTGAATCAAGTCCATAGTGTGCGCTGGTAACTTACGTGTGCTCATTGTATCTAACGGCTGCTCCACTCCTCCCGTCCTCAGCCCCACTGGGTCCAGTGGCTTCCCAGGACATGATCCCAGGACTTTGATTGGCCCTATCGGCTGCCTGTCATTTGCAATGTTCTCTTAGCTGGCATCAAAAAACTTTTTACACTTTTTTTTTGTCATTATGAATTGTGCAGCAGCAGTTCTGAATATAGCATAGTTGTTTACTTTTTCAGTGAATGTGAATAAGCTGAATTACTTTAAGGCCTTTCATATATAAAGGAGTTATATCAGAGGTTCTCAAACTGGGTGCTGCGGCACCCCTGTGAGCCTCGGCATGAATCTTCATCCATGGTATATTGCCATCAGCAATGTAACTACACATTGATATACAATGCAGCTGCATTACCTTCCAGTTAACCTTTAGTCCCAGCAACCATAAAGTTGGAAATCAGAGGAATCGGGGGGTGCAATGGCGGATCAGTGCGCCTTGGCCTGGAATCGGTAAGGAAATATTTGTCCAATTAATGGGGGTCACTTACAATCTGGAGTGGGTGCTGAGGTGATGCTGCATAATTATAGAGGGGGTGTTACTAACTGCAGTCCCCATGTGGAGAAATGTCTATGTGCTCTACAAGATTGACTCCTTGTCATGTTCATTCAGGGGGATGCTTAATAATAGGGGGAATGCTGCCTCACTGACTAAATGAGGTGGGGATTCTGCCTAATGAGGGGTCACTGATAATTTGGAGGGGGGTGCTGCCTGACGGGAGGTCATTGAATATTTGGAGGATGTAATGCTGCCCAACATTGGGGTCACTGGTTATTGGGGGGAGGGGAGGGTCACTGGGTGAGAGGGTGGTCAGTCATTGACTTCTTGGAGGTAGATGCTGCCTAGTAGCTAATTGGAGGTGTGTGTGTGTGGGGGGGGGGGGGGGAGGTTAGGGCTGATCTCAGGTATTACTAAGCAAAGCATCTCCCACTTCCTGGGAATCAGGAATTCAAATGTTGATGTTGGAGAGAGCCACTTCTTACATGTAGGGAGGTCCAGATTGCAGGGTAGACCCTTTCCTAGTTACACAAGGCACCTGTGAGAGTATGGATGGGGTATCAGTGTCTCATGGTTTCCATGGCTACGGCTGCCTTATCGGGATTTGGCATGTGGACCACAAAATACAGTAGTTCCTAAACCAGGATACTCAACTAAAATTTAAATGTGAATATTATTTATAAAACTCAATACATTCAGTTAAGCTGAATGTACATACATTTCAAGGATTAATTGCAGCGTTCATTCAAAAATGGAAGGCCAATATTGAAAAAAAGATCCCCCTGCTGCAGCCAAACTCCTGCCCAGGCTAAATACTATTCCCCCTCTCAGTTGTAACAACTCGGAAGGGCCATGTAATTTGAGCACCGAATTTATCCCTATTGCCGAATGAGCTCGTCTTTTTACTAATTTGACTATCCCCAACTATTTCCAGCACCCAAATTAGTCACTAAGCGCCAGTATAGCCATAATTCCCATTATGGTCTGTGGCGACGGCCGAATCATGAGCGCAGCCCTTGCGCTGCACCAAAATTAGCTGTCTTGTTAATTTCTTACCTTGCTCCCTTTTTTATGTGCATATAAAACATGCAGGCATTCCCCAGTGTAGCAAGCAGAAACTAGCAGATAGGAGAGTCAGACATTGCAGACAATGCAGGTGTAGAAAGTGAGAAAAATGGAACTAAAGTCTGGCATAACAGTCCATTAAAAGTTACCCTGCGCTTTATTACCCACACAGTTATCCAAGTAGCATTATTCCAAACGTAATGTCATCTATGTTAAAAGTCACAAGCCCCTACTGTTTCCTACAGAAATGAATCAAACATAGCAACCTTAAAGAGAAACTGAAGCGAAAAAACAAATGATATAATGAATTGGTTGTGTAGTACGGATAATTACTAGAAGATTAGTAGCAAATAAAATATTCACATATTTTTATTTTCAGTTATATAGTGGTTTTTATAACATTGCATCATTCTTTAATGATCTCTTTCCACACTACTCAGCATTCTAAATGTTTTTACAGAGCAGTCTTGTGAACTATTGACCTGTCCTCTGGCAGAGAAAAAGAAAATTCTTGACTGACAGTTGAGATAATAAATTTCAGAAGACAGACCTCTCTGCGACTTTTATTAATGTCTTTTTTGCATAGAGATAACAACTGGAGTTTCTTAACTCTTCCTGAACTGGAAAAAATTAGGTTTATATCTCTGCTCCTAATGTTTTATTTCTAGCTGTACTACACATACAAATCATTATATCATAATTTTTTTGGTTGTATTGATGAAACTATTCATTTTTTTAAAAAAAATTGTACACTATTTTAGAAGGATGTTTAATAGTTTATGCATAAACCTCTTTTTTATTTTTTTCCTCATTCGCGAAAGATCCCCTTTAATAAAAAATTATTCTGGTGTAGCCAGTCTGTTGGAGTCATACGTTGACTATAGTTTCACCTTAAACCTATTTCCTTCTCTATGCAGCTACAGTATTTCCTGTAACAAGTTGGGATTTTATGGACAATCAGCTCTCCAACCAGTTTTGGAAAATATTTTCTGCCTACAGACTGGAATGCAAAGATAATTGTAATTAAATGAAATTACAAAAATACTTTTGCAGCATCCTCTATGTTTACGGAAGTTATATAACAGAAGCAGAGATTCATTTTAATGACTTGGTAAACAAAGGGATGACTAACATGATTACCCATGGTAATTGCCTCCAGAGATGGAAGGAGTTGGAAATTCAGGTTCAGATACAGCGGGATGTGAAAGTTAGGGCAACCTTGTTAATTACCATGATTTTCCTGTATAAATCGTTGGTTGTTATGATAAAAAATGTCAGTTAAATATATCATATACTGTAGGAGACGCAAACAGTGATATTTGAGAAGTTAAAGGAAGTTTATTGGATTTACAGAAAGTGTGCAATAATTGTTTAAACAAAATTAGTGGAATTTTACCCTGCCAGTTGGTATAGCGAGATATCCTTCTTGGACTGTTGTGGCATTTGGATCCCTTGCTCCCATCTGGCTTTGCATTGGTGGTTGCAGCGGACCTACCCTCCACTATTGCTTTTTGCATGCACACACAACATTCTCACCTGTCAGTTCCGCATCTGCCTATCCGTTCCTGCGTTAATCACATCCCCTTTGCCACTCACCTGTCCTGCCTCTATCGTTCAGTCTATCTATTCAGCCTGGAGGCCGGCAAAAGCATGGGGTTCTCCATACGCTGCAGAAGGCCAATTCTCCCAAGCAACAGGGAGAATTTTCATTGGTTCAACATGAACCAATGAGAATTCTCCCTGTTGCTGAGGATTCCCATTGGTCTTTTGCAGCTCAGTGGAGATCCCAATGCTAATACCGGCTTCTGGGCTGTTTAGAAAGGACCGAGCGGAGGAGATGGGCGGCAGGACATGTGAGTATTATGTCACGGCGGCGATCAAAACGGGCGATACAGATGCAGCGAATAGCTTAGTTAGAATGTACAGTGTCCGTTCTCATATGCTTTCATTGGACACATTTTCCGGACCAGGAAAATGTGCCAAGTTGGGACTCTGCGTTCCGTCTCGCATTCGGTAGAAAACGGATACGTGTTTCGCTTTCCCGAACGGGTACATTTTTTAAGCAAGCGTGAACCGGCCCTTACATCAATCAGACTGTCATGGCTGCAGTTAGAATTCATTCAGATCTAAAACTGACAACAAAAAAACAATTGTAACTAATGGTTCTGTTGTGAAAGAGTTAATTTAGGCGCCAGGGGTATCCAGGTAAATTGGGCGCAGCCATAGACGCCTCTGTAAAGCCACGATTAGCTATTACAGGTAATTTGGGAGAAGGAGTAATTTGTAGCTCCAGTTTGCTTTCGGCACCCAAATTACCTGCAACCGCCACTAATCACAGCTATAGGCGCTTATAGGGGTAGCCATTTTATTGGCGGGGTTGGGGTTAGGTATTAGGAGATAGGGTTTGGCATCAGCGAGGGGGTCTTAGGGTTAGGCATTGCACGAGGGGAGGGGGAGGTTATTAGAGTTAGGTGTCGACTAGCTGCTTTCTCTAGCACCCAAATTATCCTTTTTAAATGTGCTCTTTTAAAATGTTTAAGGCCCTGTTCACAGTGGTCACTTGTGTTGCAGAATAATTCTGCATGTCAACTCACTGCCCATAAAATTCGATGGACCTGTTCACAGTAACGGATCGTGTTATTCTAATTTGCAGCATGCTGGCTTTGCGCTAAAGAGGAACTCCAGTGAAAATAATGTAATATAAAAAAAAGTGCTTCATTTTTACAATAATTATGTATAAATTATTTAGTCAGTGTTTGCCCTTTGTAAAAACTTTCCTCTCCCTGATTTACATTCTGACATTTATCACATGGTGACATTTTTACTGCTGGCAGGTGATGTCAGTGGAAGGAGCTGCTGATTTCTTTTCTGGCAGTTAGAAACAGCAGTAAACAGCTGTTATTTCCCACAATGCAACAAGGTTCACAGACCGGAAACTGCCAGGACCATGGTCCTCAGTCACAGTGTCCTGTGGGAGAGGTTTCACCACAATATCAGCCATACAGCGCCCCCTAATGATCCGTTTGAGAAAAGGAACAGATTTCTCATGTAAAAGGGGGTATCAGCTACTGATTGGGATGAAATTCAATTCTTGGTTACGGTTTCTCTTTCATTGCAGTTCACACTCATTATAACGTGTGCGTTATGCAACTGACCACTGTGAACCTAGCATCAATGTAAGCGTTGTTTTTACCATTGTTACTACAGTTACAATCAGGGGCGTAGCAATAGGGGGTGCAAAGGTTGCCACCGCATCGGGGCCCTTGGGCCAGAGGGGCCCTATAGGGCCCTCTCTGAACTGCAGTATTAGCTCTCTATTGGTCATGTGCTCATAATAATCACTTCTATAGACACTTTGAATAGTGGTAATCATTAACAAACTGTTCCCCATCCCCTTCTTGCACCTCAGACACTGTGGTTGCTGTTGGCAAGTAACTATCTCATAAGTTTATTTTCAGTTCAGGTTTGCTTTAAAAACCATAAATCCTATAATAAATATAAAATAAAATATAAAGGTCCATCGTACGTAAAAAAAAAAAAAAAAAAAAAAAAGGCAAGCAATCTGTGACCTGAAAATAGTCCAGATTGCTTCAGGACATGACAGTTAGTTTACTATTTTGTGTAAAATATTTTCACGGTGTGATTTAGCATATAAATGTCAGATCAATAGCAAGGTAGTATCACATGCGCGTTTCCTAAGGAAAAAGTTCCATGGGTCAGTGAAACCCTTGGGGTGGCGAATGTCTGCTTCATATACTGGCAGGGATGTAGCTGTTGCTATGATCCTAAGGGGACCTTTATTCCTTGTTGTGAAAGACTGCAGCTGCTCAAGCCAAGCTGTAAAAGTGTCAAAGTATTGAAGAACTCCAGAGCTGAGAACACTGACAGGTTTGTCCTCGACCAGGAAAGTCAGTTCCCTTAGCTCAAGTCAAATATGCGTTTATTAATCATGCACAGTGTGTGCTAAATAGGCCCAGCATCGTGTCTAAGTTTTAATTGTTGGAACTATAGACAGACACTAGCAGGCTGCTGGGCTGTGAAACAGTCATTTCATAGTGGAGTGATAATGGGCAATGGAGCACCTCCTGTATTTCACACCCGGTGCCAATTATTTACAGACAGACACCCCCCAATGCTAAGTGTATTGCTGCAAAAACAGGAAAAGGAGTGCTTAAATAATGGGCATGGCCATTTGCGAAAATTATGTGAGATGAAGCTCCCTCTTGTATTAGGCAGCCCCCCAGTAAAGCAAGATATCCCCCTTGTATTTGGCAGCCCCCCAGTGTCGCCAGATATCCCCCCTTGGAATAGGCAGCCCCCCAAATATAACCAGATGTCCCACTTTGTATTAAGTAGCCCCCCAGTATAGCCAGACGACCCTCCTTGTATTAGGCATCCCCCAAATACAGCCAGATGTCCTCCTTGTATGAGGCAGCCCCCAAAATATAGCCAAATATCCCCCCTTGTATAAGGCAGCCCCCCCCCCCCCACCTTCATATACAGAGCGTTGTGCGCAGAACAAGATGGTATCGTTACCTGTCTACTCCCTCCCTGTCTGTCACCTGGAGCGCCAAGCCCCCTGGCACCCAATGGATGGAACACCCCTGAAAGAATGAGAAAGAAAGTTAATAGGCAATTAATGCAGTTCGTGTCGTTGATTACCATGTTTTTCTTACAGGCATGTGAGCTTAGAGGGAGGGATCCAGGGTTTGTACAGGGAGTATGCAGTGTACCTTTGGTTGGACATATTTATGATTGCAGAATTGTATTATGAGGGCGATGGTGTGGTTGGTACCCACAAATCAGAGGGGTGGAAATGAGTATTAAAACAAGAGGTGTGCTGTCCGGGAATGTTGAGACTGGGCTGACCTCATTATAGGTCTAAAGTTTTGTTGATAACAGTTAATTGTTAATGAGTACCGTATGTTATATTGTTATAATTAATATATGCAATACAATAATACAGTTCCATGGCCTTTTATTTGCCATAAACTCAAGTGTGGTCTTGAGTTATTTTAGATATTTATTGTGTTTTAATTGTTTCTATGTGCTGCCTACAGTCCCATGTAAGGAAACAAATACCAATGACCTTGATGCAGGAAGCCACGGTAACAGCGGAAATACATTGTGGGTTACTATTAGTGTGCACACAAAATGCGCGGTCCTGCCACCTAGCGTGCGCTCTTAAGTACCGGTAGGCCCGCGCTGCCTAACAAGACTGCATGCTGTGTGTGCACACCAATAGTAACCCATGATGTGTTTCCGCAGTGCATTTACCGCAGCTTCCTGCATCAAGCTGAATGTGTGCTGTGGCACATGGGATGTGTGGCAGCCTAGAAACCCTTTTCCTCATAGCAATGGTTCCAGGGCCAGTTCTAGACTTTTTGTTGCCTGAGGCAAACTTTTTATGTGTTGCTCGCAATCGCACACACTCAAGTGTGCGCACCTGGCTTTGTCCTATCAGTCAATAATCGGTGAACGTGAATAGGCGAACAGCTGTTCCCAAACCCAATCACAGTGCCTGTGATGAATCAAAGCTGGTGTCAGTGAAAGTAAAACAGTTACACATAACAATTCCTGTGTGCTGTTCCCAGCACAGAGTAATCAAATGTGGCACCATCTTGTGGCCAAAAAGTAAAAATGCACCCATATACAGTATTATATATAAAAAACCCTTTCACCCCTACCCCATAGTTACCAAAATAAAAGACTTTAACATTTTTATAAAAAAAAAAAAAATGACATCATTTAAAAAATAAATAAATACATATTTAGTTACCTTAGGGACTTTTTAATATATATGCCATGAGGGTATATTACTGTTATTTTTTTTATAAATAAAGGCTTTTTTTGTTATATTTTTTTCTTATTATTCCCTTTTAACTGCATATAAAATAAAATTATGCTTAGCAAAAAGTACCACCCGAAGAAACCATCATTTGTGGTGAAAAAAACAACAATATATAGATCATTTTAGTGTGATTTGTAACAATAAAGTTATTGTCGAATTAATGGGAGGAGCATGCTGTGAAGATTGCACTGGTTTTTAAGAGGTTAAAGATGATACTTTAAAACAATCTCAATAAAATTTGCAACGTCCTCATCGGTGAAAAACTCCTATTGTAACTATGTGAGGTTAGATCTGTTTTCAAGTGCAGGATATATTTTGGCAAGTAAGCCATGGTGAACTCTACAAATAAAAGATATAATTAGGGGTTGCCATGGAAACAAAAAAAAAGGACAATACATACTCTCTATCTATGTCAGGGTGCTTTGTTCTGCAAGCTACCATACAGATAAGAGGGTCAGAGGTAAAACATGCTTGTTTCCTGTTTTCATCTAGTTAAGCTGAATCACTGAAAAGGGGACACAGCAACACCAGGTTTCCTGGAACCACGGCCTGCGAGATACTGTATATACCAGCACAATGCCGCTCGGTCTACCAGCACTATTATTACTCAGTGATTTTATATATTACGCCATGCAAAAACAACACAATTACTATTCAGATTTTTTATTTTAATTTAGAGACTGTCTTCTGCAGGGGCGTTTCTAGGATCCTAAGATAAAAAAAATGCAGCATATGACATAAATAGCTAGGCAGAGTTGCCTGGCTTCTGTGCTGGCAGGTCTGGCTTGCTCCTAGGCAGGCTGGCCTGATGCCAGGTTGTCTGGCAGTCCCCCCATAGCATCCCCTGACATTCTAGTGGACCCCCTCCCACCCCACCACAACTCCCAGCATGCCCCCATAGAAGAACTACAGCTCCCTGCATGCTCCCATAAAGGCTTCACAGCACCCATTATGTCCACATAGAGGCACCATAGCACCCAGCATACCCCCCATTGCTGTGTGTTGTGGTGTCATGCTGGGTGCTATGGTGCCTCTATGGGGTACGCTTGGTGCTGTAATGCCATGGTGGGTGCTGTGGTGCCATATTGGCTGCTGTGTAGTGCCATGTTGGGTGCTGTGGTGCCTCTACTCTGTCTGGGTGACATTCAGGGCACCCCAGAATAGATCCGGGGCACGTGCCACTGATCTTTGGGGCTAGCAACGCCCCTGGTCTTCTGTATTCTCCGGTGTGTGACACAACGCATGTTAATTGCATTTGACAATTTGCTCTCTGTGATGTGTATTTTCCACTAGGTGAAACGCTGTGTTATTAAAACTGGCTACGTACACCATTAACAAAAAAAAAAATGTTCATTCTGCACAGATGTAAAAGTTCACAGAGCATAGATAGCAGCTTCTGGCTGCAGTGGTGTGAATTGTTTCAAGTCCTCTGTAAAGCACTTCAGAAAATATGCCAGTTCTATGTAAACACATACATAAATATTAGAGAACCAGGGTTCAGAAACATACTTACCTAAGGAGAGGGGAACCTCTGGACCCAAATCAGACTTCCCTCACTGTCCTCCAGTCCTCCACCGCTTGCCAGGGTCCTCCTGGTGATCGGGGTCGCTGTACTTTACTGGCACAAAGGCACAAGTACAGCCATGCCTCAGCCTGTGCTTTTCCTCAGCCAAGCTCCAGCGGCTGCCGAACTCTGCAGGACAGGGGGTGGGGGGATTGGACACCATGGTATAACCCCCTGGTTAGTGCCTCACTTGTTGCCCCTGGTGATGAGTAAATCCAGGAGGGAATTTAAAGGGAACCTGAACAAAGTTTTTTTTTTTAAATGAACACCTGATGTATCTGCAAATGAATATCACATACTTCGCTGTCAGTTCCTCTCAGAAGCTCACCATTTCCTTCTAACGACGATCCCTTCCAGTTCTGACAAGATTTTGTCAGAACTGAACTATATCAGTTGCTGTCAGTTATAAATCAGTTGCTGTCAGTTATGCTGAAAGGACAACTGGTGTGCAAGGTAATGTCCATGTTTCCTTGTGGCTCAAGTGGGCGATATTAAAGTTTAACAGTGTGCTGACCCGGAAGCTGTTACAGGGTCATTGCCATTTTTAAAATAGATGCAGACGCAAGAGGCCCAGCATCAGTACCGCAGGAACCAGAAGGGGTGAGAAATATTTACAGCCCTGCTTGTGCAGCTGCTGATCTCTGCAACAGGGAATTTGGGGGGCGACCACTAGACTACCAGGGGGCGATCACTAGATTTCCATTGAAATGGGTACCACAAGAATAACAAAACATTAAAGGGAAAGTGGTGGATACCACTAGACTACTAGGGGGATACTGAAAGGGGAAGGGGATTCCACTAGTCTGCCAGGGAATGCTTAGAGGGGGAGGGAGGATTTAATTAGACCACCAGGGAATGTGGAGGGTACCATTAAGCTAAGGTGCCATAAGTAGTGATAAAGTTATTGCTGATTAAATAAGGGCATAGCTAAAATGTCAAAATTGCTATAGTCCATATATAGTCCACACTGTCTAGGTCTAGGTGCGAAGTGGTTAGTGAGCGAATTAAAAATTCCATTCCATTTATCCGTGTCATTTTATTTCAGTGTCTTTTCATTCCATAATCCATATATCATATCGGCTGAGTTCTCTACAAGTAAATAGATCTTTATAATTATGAAATGCTTGCTATTTCAATGTTTCTCCTTTTGTCATTGTGTGTATTTAAATCCCCAAGATACATATCTGCACTTGTAGCTTAGTTCTTCTATGTATATATTAAAAGGCTTTCAGATAGAACTTTGTCTTACTCCTTCCTGGACACATACTCAGGCCAGCTTGATCATATGCCAGTTAACTTGCCAAGTATTTGGTTGGCTGTGGAAGGAAATTGGGCCACCCTGTAGTGGGCCTGATATTCTCAGATTCTCCGATAATGGAGAACATTGGAGGCATTAAAGTGAACCAAGCATTATTTTTAGCACCCAGGGCATCTCAATTGCACATAAAAAATACATGCCGATAACGTGTCTCATTACTAAAAAAAACCCTCAATCTTACATCTTCTTTACATTTAGTTTAGCAGAGGCTTTCTACCCTACTTCCATGGCCTGCCCAACTGCAGAAATTTCAGGCAGATAAAGGACTGATGTAATTTATTTATTGCACACAGACCAAACAAAACCTGTCATTAGCAGAGGGGTTGGGGACATAGGACATTAGGCTTCAAAGACTTTACAGAAGTCACAGATGCTATCTTTACACCTTCCCCTCAGGGCCGGCCCTAGACTCTTTGCCGCCTGAGGCAAATTTAGGAGAGAGCTGCCTCTGCCGCCGCCCCCCCCCCCCCCCCCGTGGGTGCGGGGGGCCGGCCGCCGAGCCGGAGTGGTAGCGGGCAGGTCGGGGGCATTGGGCCTAGCAGTGGGGAGGGGGGTCGGACCCCCCCTCCCTCTCCTGGGTCCCCCGATCTGCGCTCCCCTCCAGCCTGTAATTAGAAAGCCGCTGCCAGGACTCACCTTATCCGCGTTCCATCGTGCGCTCCACTGACGTCACTTCCTGCATCGACGTCCACTTACAATACAGTGGGCGGCGTTGCAGGAAGTGACGTCAGTGGAGCGCTCGCTGGAACGCGGAAAAGGTGAGTCCTCCCCGCCCGTGCCTCTTACGATCTGGCAGCGGCTTCCTAATTACAGGCTGGAGGGGAGCGCAGATCGGGGGACCCAGGCGAGGGAGGGGGGGTCCGACCCCCCTCCCCACCGCTAGGCCCAATACCCCCGACCTGCCCGCTACCCCTCCGGCTCGGCAGCCGGCCCCCCCGGGCGGGTGCCGCCCTTAGAAATTTGCCGCCTGAGGCAAATGTTTCACGCCCTGCTTCCCCTAGATAAATAATGGGCAGATAGAAAGGGAGGGGGGACATGGCAGCTCCTGTAGTTATTAGAAACCAGGAAAAGAAAAGTGGTGCTTTGTTCCTTTTAAAGTGAACCCGAGGAAGATTAAAATAAATAATAAGATACTCACCTCTGGAGACCACCGCTGTTGTTCAAGACCCTCTTTAATTCTAGTGAGGGCCTATCAGGGAAGTGACCTGTATATCGAATAGATAGAGTAACTGAGGAATGGTCTGACCAAGTTCAGTTCATTTTTTGACTAACTGTAGGGTGGACCGTTTAAAAAGTCTAAAGCCGTGGAAACTTGCAGTGCGTTGTAGCTGCCGTATTGTAAAGTAGAAAATTGCATTGCAATTTGGCATTCGCAGTGCAATCATTTTAGTGCGTGCGGTCCGAATGGAGTAACCCAATGCCCTGCATACAATGCGTTGACCCCATAATGCCTGAGTTAATAGTACAGTGGAGCATACTTTTCAATGACTGTATGCTTCACTGTATGTGACGCAACATGCGGATAAAATGTGCCACAACTTTCCCACTGCGTTGTGTTCCTGTTGTCCTGCTGAGTAAAAAGAATTGTCACATTGTGACCTATTTAGGATTGTCAATGGGCTACCTTGCACGCATGGGCACACTTGCGCAGGCGCAGTACATACACAGGGAGAGCAATCGTGATTTTATACAGGGTCCGGGAGTTGTCTCTGGAATGTAAGCTGTACGGTTCTGTTCTGAAATTCTTACTTCTTTATAAAACTGAACATAGACACAGAAAACCAATATTCTATAGCTAGTTATTTTTATTAGATCTTCTACCTCTTTGCTACTGTGATATCTAAACTCTAAAAGTTTTACTGCTCTGTCAAAAATTGTGCTACTGCTGAAAATCATTCTCTGCCTTGACCTGAGACTGTATTTGCAGATGTTTTTGTACATTGTTAGTCTTGCGTTGCGTTATAATCTCTTTTAACACTTTAAAAAACAAACAAACAAAAAAACAGCTGAAAGGATTTAAAAAAAAAAGAGTTCCACTTACCCGGGGCTTCTACCAGCCCCCTGCAACCACCCTATGTCCGCGCGTCACTGAACGATCCTCATTTGTGCTCCCATCGGCAGGAGTGTCCTGCGCAAAGCGTTCCCGGCAACGGGAGCGCGAACAAGGACGTGCGCGGACAGGGCCACGCAGGCGCAGTGGCAGTCGACTTGCAAGTTGGCAATACTGAAACTTAGCCGTGGCGTGGTCCGGAGGATCGTTCTGTGACGGTGCAGCCACAGGGCGGCTGCAGGGGGCCGGCAGAAGCCCCAGGTAAGTGAAACTCTATTTTTTTTTAGCAAATCAAAAGGCAGAGGATTCCAGGCACCAACTCCAGCAGATGCAATCACCGTAGACTTTATTTACATCCCCCATAGTGGCTGTTAGGCCATTCATACTGCACTCTATGTCAGGTGTATGGGGATGTAAATAAAGTCTACGGTGATTGCATATGCTGGAGTTGGTGCCCGGTTTCCTTTGCCTTTTGATTTTCTACATTGTCTCTTTGGTCTGGAGGCACAAGTAACACACCGCATACCCCCATTGCCACCGTGCAATCTTGTGCCGATCTCTATACATCTATTTACTGTGATGTACGCAGGAGCGTAACAATAGGCCCTGCAAGGGATGCAGCTGCAGGGGGGCCCAGAAGCCACAGGGGGCCCCGTTAGGGAGAAGTTTCTTTTCCCTGTTCTGAGATACTGATAACTAAGGGCACAGAGAGAAAAAAACTTTCTGCTCTCTGCACAATTGTTCTAATGACTGCATCTGCTCAGCCACTGATAAGGAATCATACAAAGTTTTGCAGACAAAAATTTGTAGACATTCCCTATTCAGTGCTCAGCGGGGTCTTGTGTACAGCGCTGCTCTACCCTTAGCCTTTCTGAGGGGGAGGGGGGCCCCATCCAAGGTTTCGCAGGGGGGCCCAGTAATTTCTAGTTACGCCCCTGGATATACAGTTCTTTATTTTTTTTGTAAGCCCTTTCAGGTTTGCTTTAAAGAGAACCCGTGGCCAAAAGTTTTGCAGACAAAAATTTGTAGACATTCCCTATTCAGTGCTCAGCGGGGTCTTGTGTACAGTGCTGCTCTACCCTTAGCCTTTCTGAGGGGGAGGGGGGCCCCATCCAAGGTTTCGCAGGGGGGCCCAGTAATTTCTAGTTACGCCCCTGGATATACAGTTCTTTATTTTTTTTTGTAAGCCCTTTCAGGTTTGCTTTAAAGAGAACCTGTGGCCAAAAGTAAATAAAAAACAGATACGTACCTAAGGAGAGGGAAGCTTCTCGATCCTAATGAGGCTTTCCTCCGCGTCCTCTAGTTCCCTGTTGCCGCTTGCAGACCTCCAGCTGATCGGAGCCATGCTCCACTTTTGGTATCACGTCAGAAGAGGATCGTGGCCCCGATCAGATGGTGAGAGGAAACATGACCGCAGGACGTTGAGGGAGGCCTCATTAGGATCCAGAGGTTTCCCTCTCATCAGGTAAGTATAAGATTTTTGTAGTTTATAACGCCTCGTGTACACTTTAAATAGCTCCATGCCAGGACTGCAGGATTACTTATTTTCTCCAGTCGTATCCAGCTCAGGGGAACCTTAGTACATCACATCTAGCGTTCTTGCAGTATTTCAAAGCAAGGACATTATTAATGAACACCAAGGGCTTGATTCACAAAATGGTGCTAACTGTTAGCACGGCTGTTAGCACTGCCTTTTGCGCGTTTTAGTGCGTTTCACGTGAAAAACGGGTTTTGCGTGAAAAACCGGTTATCGCGCGCAAACATTTGCGACCGTTAACGCATGAAAAATTCGCAAATGCGTTATTACGCAAAATTTCGCATGAAGCACTTTTCACAGCGTGCTAACAGTTAGCACCGTTTTGTGAATCAAGCCCCAAAAGTGCTAACTGCATGGCCACGGTGCTACCTGGTGTAGATAAAACCCAGAATTCAACTTAAAGGATACCCAAGGTGACATGTGACATGATGAGATAGGCATGGGTATGTACAGTGCCTAGCACACAAATAACTATGCTGTGTTCCTTTTTTCTTTCTCTGCCTGTAAGAGTTAAATATCAGGTATGTAAGTGGCTGACTCAGTCCTGACTCAGACTGGAAGTGACTACAGTGTGACCCTCACTGATAAGAAATTCCAACTCTAAAACACTTTCCTAGCAGGAAAATGGCTTCTGAGTGTAGTAATAAGATAAAAAGGATCAATAGTTCATAGATTTTAGCTCTGGCATACTTCAATGAAATTGAGCAAAAACAATAAAACAGTTAAAACTTAAAAAGTAGATTTAAACATTAAATAAAACTGTGTAATATCTTAAAAAGTCATTTTTAGGAGACGGAAGATAGATACAATCGTTTATTTCATTAGTTTATTTTCGCCTCGGGTGTCCTTTAAAGGGTTTTTTTTTCAATGCTTCCATAATCTTCTGAAATTCTTCCATAATCTTCTGAAAGTTAGAAGTTTTGAATCAGGATGCTACCATTTATTGGCTAACTTAAAAGAATAAGAGTAAGCTTTCAGCTATTCCGCCTTCATCAGCCTTAACCTGCCTGGCGTTCTATTAAGATCGCCAGGCAGGCTGCGGGAGGGTTTTTTTTGAATAAAAAAAAAACTATTTCATGCAGCCAACTGAAAGTTGGCTGCATGAAAGCCCACTAGAGGGCGCTCCGGAGGCGTTCTTCCGATCGCCTCCGGCGCCCAGAATAAACAAGGAAGGCCGCAATGAGCGGCCTTCCTTGTTTTGCTTATATCGTCGCCATAGCGACGAGCGGAGTGACGTCATCGACGTCAGCCGACGTCCTGACGTCAGCCGCCTCCGATCCAGCCCTTAGCGCTGGCCGGAACTTTTTGTTCCGGCTACGCTGGGCTCAGGCGGCTGGGGGGACCCTCTTTCGCCGCTGCTCGCGGCGGATCGCCGCAGGGCGGCGGCGATCAGGCAGCACACGCGGCTGGCAAAGTGCCGGCTGCGTGTGCTGCACTTTATTTGAGCCAAATCGGCCCAGCAGGGCCTGAGCGGCAGGCTCCGGCGGTACTGGACGAGCTGAGCTCGTCCAGACCGCCCAGCAGGTTAAATACTATATGCTGACAAGTGCACACAGCTATATACATGCAACATCAAAAGGGGATATATAGATTGGTGCTTATGGGGCTGGAGGAAGCCCCGGGTAAGTATGAAATCTTTCTTTATTTGCGTCTCAGGTTTACTTGAACACATTTCAGCATACAGGATTCGAGTCTGATGAAGGTGGAATAGCCAAAAGCTTACTCTTATTCGTTTAAGTTAGCCAATAAATGGTATCATCCTGATTCAGAAGTTGTTGCTTTTACTGATGGCTAACACGGTGCAACACTCTACTGCAATAAAAGTTAGAATAGAATTGTGTGTGTAACCAGGAAGTAACAAGTGGCTATTATGTGGTTTCCTATATATAAAATGTGTGTGCTTAGTATGGTCTGGGCTTGCAAAGTGCTAATGCCAAGAATATTGAATGCGGTTTATACACCACTTGATTTCAAGATTATAAAGTAGCTGCTGCAACTGATTTATGAACAACACCGCCCTCAAGTGGCGACTCATAAGAATAGGCTGCAAGTTGTACATTTAAAGTGACACTGAAGCAAAAATAAACTTATATGAGATAATAAATTGTATGTTTAGTACTGATACTTAATAGTAACATTAGTAGCAAAGAACAGAGCCTCTTATTTTTATTGCTTTTTTGTTTTGTTTTGTTTTTAGAACAATGCATCGTTCTGTCATATCTGTAGTTTACAAACCCCACTCTTTATTTTAAATTATACAACAAAGCAGAGCTAATGACCCTTTGAATTTCCCTGCAGTAAAACATTAAGCAACCAAGAAAATGTGAGAGACAAACTGAGATAAGTGCTTCAGAGAATATCTTTTTGCATAGATAACAACTGAAGTTTCTTAACTCTTCCTGTACTGGAAAACAATATGAGGCTCTTTTCTTTGCTACTAATGTTCTATTTCTTAGCTGTACTGCAAACAAATTCATTATTTTATAAGTTTATTTTGCTTCAGGTTTGCTGTCAATGATTAAAAGTGTTCCTTTTATGTCCTGGACTCATTCCCACCCATCCACTTAACCTGAGCAGTGCCCACAACCCACAGAACTCCCCTCATATGCAAGTCTTCAAATTCAGGGGATGACATTACCACCACCTGCTGGCAACAACTCTGCTTCAGCTGTGTAAATGAGCTCCTATTCCTGGGATAAGAGACAGCTCAGTCCACCTGCTCCAAATACCACCACCCAGGGCCAGTTCTAGACTTTTCACTGCCTGAGGCAAACTTGTGAGGATGCCGCCGCCCCCCCCCCCGGTAGTATTATCACCCCCAGTATAGGTAGCCTGGAGGGGGTAGCAGCAAGGAAGGGGAGCAGCGGACGTAGTGGGCACATCGGCGGGGAGGGGGGTCGGACCCCCACCTCACCTGGGTCCCCCTGTCTGCTCTCCCCCTCCAGCTATGCAAGTGACAAGCAGTGTACCACATGCTGCAATGTGGAAGTAGGTGAGTAATTACTTCACCAGCTCGCGCTTATAGAGAACCCGAGGTGGGGTTCTTCCATCGCAATCCCTGTACAGAGGCTGGGTCTGCCTATAGAGCCCAGCCTCTGTTGCTAGTTAGTTTCCTCCAAAGACCCCCCTGCGCTCAGCCAGACCCCATAAAACACAGCCACGCTATGCGGCTGTGTTTACCTCACTAACGTCAGTCTCGGCTGCTCCCCCGCCTCCTGAAACGCTCCGGTCCCCGCCCGCGTCCCTTCCCTCCAATCAGCGGGGAGGGAAGGGACGTGGGCGGGGACCGGAGTGATTCAGGAGGCGGGGGAGAGCGGAGACTGACATTAGTGAGATAAAAACAGCCGGCTGCGACAGCGCGGCTGTGTTTTATGGGGTCTGACAGTGCGCAGGGGGGCTTTGGAGGGAACTAACTAGCAACAGATTATATATCACACTGGCACGCGCTAATTTTCTATAGCAATTTATTAAAATATATAAAAAGTTCAAATCACTCTCCACACACTCTCAATATACATACATACTTCAGAGAGGCCTCTCCGCTCACCCTGCCTACCTACTACCACTCGTAAAAAGGGGTTCAAAAAATCTCTTTAGGGGGTTTACATTCAATGGGCTATCATGTTATTCCTTTACTTTATATCGTTCTGCTGGGTATGAGAATTTTCAATATTGTCAGTCTCTTCAGTTCAGAGGATAATTTCCTATATTACAGTTCATTCAGAACAGTGGTATTAGTAAACTCACGTGCTCCCTATGTTGGATATACCGCTCTATTCAAGTCCTCTTAGGGTCCTGGCCGGTTTTCCTGTCTGGGTCTCACCAGACTCAGTGTCCTCAGATTCGTCTCCTATGCCCGCCGCTCGCCGGACTGGCGTCTTCATACGGCATACGTCACTTCCGCATACAGATTACGGAAGTGCGCCCGCCGTATTCTCAGTCTCTTAGCTTCTCGCGTGCACTGCTCTTCGGTGACGTCACCATTGTAGGCTATTGGAGTTTCACTGGCGGTTGTTGCGCGCTAACAGTCCGCTCCTTCCAACACCTATGCAGATTCGTATGGGCAGTTACAATACTTCTGTTGATACCTCTACGCGTTTCAGCCGATAAATCGTCGGCCTTCTTCAGGAGGGTTTAAAATTATGGAGCACTTTGAACTGGCCATTTTTATAGTTCCTTTGACCTCAGAACTTGTCCACCCTTAATTTCCTTGGGGTGTGGTTACACAATCACCTGATGTCGGTCTCCATTTTCCTGTAGTCCAATTCCATATACTGGGATATGTTCACAATAAAAGGATAGTTGTAGGGAATAATTATTCATCTGTCTCATCTCTTCACCCTCAATTTCTCTCCATTCATTAACATTTTATATAAAATCCCCCATATCTCTCCTCTCCCAAATCATTTATTGTTACTCACATAAAATAAAAACCAAACCACAGAATTTCTTTAAAAAAATGCAAATAACTCCATTTCACTATTCAGACCTTTTGGGATAATTGTATCCAACTGGTAAATCCATTTTGATTCGTTTCTAGACATCTTCTGAATATAGTTACCCCCCCTCCTACCATGACTTACTACTTCCAATCCAAAGAATATGGTTCCCCTCAGACTCCCCCCATGTTTTTCTTTATAGTGTTTTGACAGTGGATGTCCCACATTCTGTTTTCCAATTTTATTAAAATGCTCTGCTATCCTGCTTTGCAAGGCCCTCTTTGTCCTCCCTATATACCTCTTCTGGCAGGGGCATTGAATACAATAAATTACCCCACATGTAGTGCAAGTTATTTGATCTTTGATCTTATATTTCACTGAATCTGGTGCCTCTACCTCTATTATTCTTCCTGGGTTGCTAGTCTTCCTACAATTAAGGCAAAAGCCGCATCTTACAAAACCCGCCCTGCCTCTTCCCCTCCCACTCTCAGCCAGTTCCCCCTTATATTCATTAGCTGCAGTGGCTATCGATAGCCCAATGTTTGGGGCCCTTTTAAAAACAACTTGTGGTCTTTCAGGTATTATTTCACCCAGGATTTTATCCTGTTTTAGGACATCCCAATGTCTGTTGATAATATTCCTTACTTTATTGGATTGTACACTATACTGTAATGTCAAGCTAAAATCATTTCCGTCCCAATCTTGTTTCCTACTAGTGGTCAGCAATTCTTCACGATTCCTTTGTCGGACCATCTTTCTAGATTGCTCCACTTTCTCTATCGGGTATCCTTTCTCCAGGAGACAGTTCTCCAGCTTGCATGCCTCCAGGTCATAATCCTTTATGTCAGTACAATTACGACGAAGTCTGGAGAACTGTCCCCTGGGAACCTCATTTAGCCACCTAGGTAGGTGGCAACTTGTATATAAAATATAGCTGTTGACATCAACCGCCTTTTGAAAGGTTCTTGTATTCAGGCGATCCCTATCCACAAATATTTCTAGATCCAGGAAATGTATCCTGTCTCTACTGGTTTCGGTAGTAAATCTGATTTTCCAATCATTATTGTTGATCATGTTGATATATCTATCCAGTGATGTTTGGTTTCCCCGCCATATCATCAACACGTCGTCGATGAAACGACGCCATAGGACCAGGCTCGCACCGTGTTCCCCATTTCCATACACAGATGTCTCCTCCCAATATGACATGAACAAATTTGCATATGAGGGTGCGAACCTGGTCCCCATCGCCGTTCCACCGACCTGTAGGTACCAGCATCCATCATACTCAAAATAATTGTGTTCTAAAATAAATTTTATGGATCTCAAAATGAAATCCCTCTGAGCATCAGTCATCGCATCATCATGTTCCATATAGAACTTTACTGCTTCTAGTCCTCTTTTATGTTCAATGACAGTATATAAGGAGGATACGTCCAAAGTACACAATAGCCAATCCTTCTTACAAAGGAAACCAAAAATATCTGGGAGGTCGCATCACTGGAGAAGTATTTGGAGTGGGAAGTAGCCCCGGTGGGTCTGGCAGTGAATAAAGTGCTATCTGAGGATTTGGCGGATGAGGAAACCTTGGTTAAATGGGAATACATGTTTCATGTATTTTCAATGGAGACAGTACAATTTGTCATGGATGCACGTAAAGCTCAAACGAATAAATTAGGGGAAGAGATCAGAGGACTTCAGAAAAGATTAAATCCTTACAAATCGACTAGGGAATATCACAGTATGGAGGTGAGTATAAAAAACAGATTAGAAATATTAGAAAAAGAAATAATTAATAAGAAATTAAAAAAATTTGCAAGAGATTCAATTCCAATAAATGAAACGGAGGACCTAAGGGTAATGGTGGAGGAGAGTTTGGGGGAGAATAATTCCCAAGGGACTACTACATTAGGCTCTATGCTGGGGACACTCGAGACTATTGATGAGATCGGGGAAGATACAATCAATGGGGAGCGTCAGATGAGATGCTCAACATTGCAAGATCTACAAATTAATGTGAAGGGAGTGAGGAGGAGATATCGAGTGAGGGTGAGTATGAGGAGGACCTATGTGTACTTGAACAATCCCCACTTATGAAGAATAAGATGGATGGGAGAAGGAAGAGTGAAAAGAGACAAGATAAAAAAACAATGGATATTAGAGGTGGATCAAGTAGAAGTAATTCAGTGGGTTCCAACCATAGAGGCCATACAGAGTTTAATATATCAACATCTAATAGATACACACCTTTGAGAAAAAAATTCCTTTGGGGAATCACAAGGGGATAAATATATTAATAAGAATAGGACCCCAAGAGGGCAACCCTTAAAAGGACAAGACACATTTAGGAAGAGTAGGAGCAGTGAACCCAAATATAGTGTAAACAAAACCCCATATAATACCGTTAGGAATAGAAATATAAGCAAAGGGAGGAATAGGAATAATATAGTAGTGGAAGAACCACGTAATTCAATAAGCCATTATTTTTTAAGGACCCCCCGGCCAATAAACGCAAAAGGGGATGCGGGGGGGGGGGGGGGGGGGGGGTAGGAAGAGGTGTAAAGAGGTAAGGGTGGTATTGGAACAAGAACAGGGTTCAAACAACGAGGGTGGGGTATTTAATCTCAGCAAACGGAATCTTAATAAGGGTGAAATTAATCTCCTTGCAAAAGGATTGAAGTTTGCACCTAATCATAAAATCAATAAATTTGAATCTCATATAAACATAAAGAAATTATGTTTAAAGAAATATTTTTTAAAGAACCCTATTCTAAGGGAGAATGAGAAATCAATATATACACACAGTACCCTAAAGAACCCCTCAACCTTTTTCCCTCAAACTGAATACAGTGAGGCAATGGTGGCTTTTGAAAATTTAGTAGACAAGGATATTAGAAATATGAAAATCAATAAATACGGAAATGATAATTTAACCAACATAGAGAGGAAGGCGATAAAGGAATTACATAAGGACCCTGAAATAACGATTCGACCAGCAGATAAGGGCGGGGGAATCGTGACACAGGATGCAGAAATATATTGTAAAGAAGCACTCAGACTGTTGGGAGACTCAGAGACATATCGCGTCTTGAGCCATGATCCGACAGTCGAGTATGCCTACCAACTGAAATCCTTATTAGATGAAGGACTTACATCTGGGATCCTAAACCATAGAGAATATGATTTTTTAATGGTTCAACATCCGAGAAGGCCATTGTTTTATCATTTGCCAAAAGTGCACAAGGACCTGACAGACCCGCCGGGGAGACCCATAGTGTCGGGGGTGGAGTCTCTCACTGCAAACCTATCCAGATATGTAGACACATTTCTACAAAAATACGTAAAAGAAACTAAGGCTTATATTAAGGATACTAAGGAGGTGTTGAACACTCTGGGTGGTGTGCAGTGGGAGAAGGATTGGCTATTGTGTACTTTGGACGTATCCTCCTTATATACTGTCATTGAACATAAAAGAGGACTAGAAGCAGTAAAGTTCTATATGGAACATGATGATGCGATGACTGATGCTCAGAGGGATTTCATTTTGAGATCCATAAAATTTATTTTAGAACACAATTATTTTGAGTATGATGGATGCTGGCACCTACAGGTCGGTGGAACGGCGATGGGGACCAGGTTCGCACCCTCATGTGCAAATTTGTTCATGTCATATTGGGAGGAGACATCTGTGTATGGAAATGGGGAACACGGTGCGAGCCTGTTCCTATGGCGCCGTTTCATCGACGACGTGTTGATGATATGGCGGGGAAACCAAACATCACTGGATAGATATATCAACATGATCAACAATAATGATTGGAAAATCAGATTTACTACCGAAACCAGTAGAGACAGGATACATTTCCTGGATCTAGAAATATTTGTGGATAGGGATCGCCTGAATACAAGAACCTTTCAAAAGGCGGTTGATGTCAACAGCTATATTTTATATACAAGTTGCCACCTACCTAGGTGGCTAAATGAGGTTCCCAGGGGACAGTTCTCCAGACTTCGTCGTAATTGTACTGACATAAAGGATTATGACCTGGAGGCATGCAAGCTGGAGAACTGTCTCCTGGAGAAAGGATACCCGGTAGAGAAAGTGGGGCAATCTAGAAAGATGGTCCGACAAAGGAATCGTGAAGAATTGCTGACCACTAGTAGGAAACAAGATTGGGACGGAAATGATTTTAGCTTGACATTACAGTATAGTGTACAATCCAATAAAGTAAGGAATATTATCAACAGACATTGGGATGTCCTAAAACAGGATAAAATCCTGGGTGAAATGATACCTGAAAGACCACAAGTTGTTTTTAAAAGGGCCCCAAACATTGGGCTATCGATAGCCACTGCAGCTAATGAATATAAGGGGGAACTGGCTGAGAGTGGGAGGGGAAGAGGCAGGGCGGGTTTTGTAAGATGCGGCTTTTGCCTTAATTGTAGGAAGACTAGCAACCCAGGAAGAATAATAGAGGTAGAGGCACCAGATTCAGTGAAATATAAGATCAAAGATCAAATAACTTGCACTACATGTGGGGTAATTTATTGTATTCAATGCCCCTGCCAGAAGAGGTATATAGGGAGGACAAAGAGGGCCTTGCAAAGCAGGATAGCAGAGCATTTTAATAAGATTGGAAAACAGAATGTGGGACATCCACTGTCAAAACACTATAAAGAAAAACATGGGGGGAGTCTGAGGGGAACCATATTCTTTGGATTGGAAGTAGTAAGTCATGGTAGGAGGGGGGGTAACTATATTCAGAAGATGTCTAGAAACGAATCAAAATGGATTTACCAGTTGGATACAATTATCCCAAAAGGTCTGAATAGTGAAATGGAGTTATTTGCATTTTTTTAAAGAAATTCTGTGGTTTGGTTTTTATTTTATGTGAGTAACAATAAATGATTTGGGAGAGGAGAGATATGGGGGATTTTATATAAAATGTTAATGAATGGAGAGAAATTGAGGGTGAAGAGATGAGACAGATGAATAATTATTCCCTACAACTATCCTTTTATTGTGAACATATCCCAGTATATGGAATTGGACTACAGGAAAATGGAGACCGACATCAGGTGATTGTGTAACCACACCCCAAGGAAATTAAGGGTGGACAAGTTCTGAGGTCAAAGGAACTATAAAAATGGCCAGTTTAAAGTGCTCCATAATTTTAAACCCTCCTGAAGAAGGCCGACGATTTATCGGCTGAAACGCGTAGAGGTATCAACAGAAGTATTGTAACTGCCCATACGAATCTGCATAGGTGTTGGAAGGAGCGGACTGTTAGCGCGCAACAACCGCCAGTGAAACTCCAATAGCCTACAAAGGTGACGTCACCGAAGAGCAGTGCACGCGAGAAGCTAAGAGACTGAGAATACGGCGGGCGCACTTCCGTAATCTGTATGCGGAAGTGACGTATGCCGTATGAAGACGCCAGTCCGGCGAGCGGCGGGCATAGGAGACGAATCTGAGGACACTGAGTCTGGTGAGACCCAGACAGGAAAACCGGCCAGGACCCTAAGAGGACTTGAATAGAGCGGTATATCCAACATAGGGAGCACGTGAGTTTACTAATACCACTGTTCTGAATGAACTGTAATATAGGAAATTATCCTCTGAACTGAAGAGACTGACAATATTGAAAATCCTCATACCCAGCAGAACGATATAAAGTAAAGGAATAACATGATAGCCCATTGAATGTAAACCCCCTAAAGAGATTTTTTGAACCCCTTTTTACGAGTGGTAGTAGGTAGGCAGGGTGAGCGGAGAGGCCTCTCTGAAGTATGTATGTATATTGAGAGTGTGTGGAGAGTGATTTGAACTTTTTATATATTTTAATAAATTGCTATAGAAAATTAGCACGTGCCAGTGTGATATATAATTTGATATTTACAATTTTGAGGGTCTAGGGATTCCCTCCACGGAACACGCAGCTTATTGTTAATGAAACCCCAAATCCAGCGCCAGACGGTGTTTTTTCTACAGTAACTAGCAACAGAGGCTGGGCTCTATAGGCAAACCCAGCCTCTGTATGGGGATTGCGATGTAAGAACCCCACCTTGGGTTCTCTTTATAGCTGGAGGGGGAGAGCGGACGGGGGATCCAGGTGAGGGAGGAGGTGGTCTGACCCACCTCCCCGCCACTGTGCCTGCTGCCCCCCTTCCTGGCTGCAATCCCCCTCCAGCTCAGCGCCCCCCCCACCCACAGACAGGTGGGTGTAGCCCCTCCCACTTCTGGCACCTGAAGAACCTGTCTCACCCCGCCTCATGGGCGGCCCCTGGCTGCCACCACCACATCGCTGCATCCCACAACCCTGGTGTCAAAACCACCGATATGGTTTGTTTTAAGTTTTTAGCTTTTGACCCTTCAAATGTTGTTTATGTAATTGAATTTGTTGAAATACTGGCATTTAGTGTCTCAATGAGCAGCTCCCAAAATGTAATTGAAGTTATTGTAATGCAGCAAACCAGGGGAGGAGTTACTGCTGACCACATTATTATCGGTAATTGAGGGAAATTTGCACCCGATAAAATAGCAAATTCTAAACATAGATATAATATAAAATAGCAAAATATCTACGACTGGAGCTCTAGTCATGGGCTACTGCGCATTCACAGTCTCATCCACGCCGCCTTGATCACCCTCCCCCTCCCCATTCTGGCATGTGTGGTTCATTCTTTTGACAACAGCACATGTAGCAGAACGCACCTGATGATGGAAGCGCGATTCGGGAGGTTTGCGGATGGGATGGCGCATGCGCAGTAGCTCATGACAAGAGCTCCTGACGCAGATATTTGGAGCTGGCAGCGGCGCAACGGAGGAAACTCAGAGGACTCTGAGGGACCTGACACGCTACAAGGGGCTGGAAGAAGCCCAAGGTAAGTCAAAATCACATTTTTTGCAACTTCAGTCATATTTTAAAGCACCTCCCCAAGGCAAAGCTACCTAAGGCCTGCATGCAATTTCACATCAGACTGAGAATTTCTGACAGGTCCGATCAGCTCTGGATCAATAATGGGATCAATGTTGTTTAGTAGTAAAACTGATCCCATTATTGATCTGGAGCTCCTCGGACCTGATCAATTCAACCCGTCGATCTGATGGGAAATTGCATGGTGTGTACCAGGCCCAAGGTAAGCATAAAGGTATTTTCATGCTGGATCCACATACCTCTGTTCATTGTTTGTTCCTCTTCTTGTTCCTCCCAGTTTCAGTAATTTATCCCTTTTGGCTAAAATCACATTTTCCTCCAGGAAGAGGCAGACTTGCTGCGATGTTCCCTCCTATCACACTTCCATTCCTTACAGTGGTATGAACCTCAGCATTTCCTCTTTGTTCTACCGTAAATCATTATTTACAGCATAAAATCTACAACCACAAAAAAATTGTAGCAGTACAGCATTCAAACAATTAAACACAGCACTTTGTTCTTCAGCGGTAAGCCCTTTGCTTCAGTGGAAAGCTTCTGGTGGCATCTGAAGAGGTGATAACATTAGCTTTTGTTTACATTCCATTGTCAGACACATTTAGTAAACATTAGTACACTGCCAAAACTGAGCTGTACTGAGCTGAGAAAGAGATGAGTAGTGATCACTAGATAGATTTTAATATATAAATACAGCAGCTATATAATAAAATGCAATGGCAGCTATTAGAGAAGATAAAGTGTACTTTAAGAATTTGTAATTTGTATATAGACAATATTACTTGTGCACAAATATGATAACTGTATGGGTATTCAAAAGTAGGAAAATACATTTTTATTGAACGTTATGTCAGTGTGTTATCCCACTTGAACAGCGGGAGTGAACAGCGTGGAGAAGGGGGGGATGGGAGGAGAATAGGAGGGAGCATCGCAGCAAGCCTGCCTCTTCCTGGGGGAAAATTCAAAAGTCACAATTTTCAAGGAGTCTTGGGAAAATGAGGAGAAGAATGGACAATGCTCAGTGGTATGTGGATCCAGCATGAACATATCTCTATTCTTACTTTAGACAGCTTTGCCTCCAGGTAAGCTTCCTATAATACAGTAGTGTAATTTTATTACCAATTCAGGTACCCTTTAAAGTGACAAGGAATTGTGATTGATTGGTTGATAAGGTAAAAGTAGCCATTCATATAGTGATGATGGGCACCAAGAGACAAATCTCTCTCTAATTGAATCCGATTCGAGAGAGATTTGTCGGCTGCCCATACACATGGGCGTCCGCAGAACATTTTTCAGGGGGGGCAAAAAGGGGGGGAAGAAAAAGAGGGGCGGCGCGCCGCGTCGAAAATTTGGGGTGGTGTTGGAGCTATGTCATGCGGCGCGTAGCGCGCCGCGCCAAATAATGGGTGTGGTCATGAACCAGAATGTGGGTGTGGTCGTGGGTGGAGACAAGTTTACATGCACTAAGCAATGGTGGGACATTAGATTAGGACAGTGGTGGCGAACCTTTTGGAGGTCGAGTGTCCAAACTGCAAAGTTACTTTACTATCACAAAGTGCCAAGAGCAATTTAAACTAAATACAAACGTTTTAACTCATACATGAACATTATGGAAAATTAAACTGTGAAGATAAACAATTTCATCCATCCTACTCCTGAAAAATGTATTCATTTTTTTTAGAACCTCCCAGTTTCATTTTCTGTTTTAAAAAGCTAAAAAAGTTTAATGCTATTGTCTCATATGATGATGATTCAGCTTTTCCCATAGTCTCACAGTTAGCAATCATGTGACCCCCAACAAGACAAATTCAGCAATCATGAGGCCCCCAACATGACCAACTCAGCAATCTTGAGGCCCCCAACAAATCATGAGTCCCCCAACAAGACAAAGTCAGTTACCATGAGGCCCCCAACAAGACAAATTCAGCAGTCATGAGGCACATAAATAGACAGCATTTCACATAAATAGGCAGAATGCCCCCTTAATATGGTAGACACCTCTCACCTGGCAGCAGTTCCCCAAAATACACTCAATCTGACAGCAGTGGTTCCCCAAAAATAGGTAGCCCCAGGTCTATAGGTGTCCCCAGAAAAGGTGGCCAGCGGTATAGATGTCCCCAGAACTGGTAGCCAGGGGTAGAGATGTCCCCAGAACAGGTAGCCAGGGGTATATGTGCCCAGTATATGTAGGCAGGGGTATATGTGCCCAGTATATGTAGCCAGAGGTATATGTGCCCAGTATATGTAGGCAGGGGTATATATGCCCAGTATATGTAGTCAGGGGTATATGTGCCCAGTATATGTAGTCAGGGGTATATGTGCCCAGTATATGTAGTCAGGGGTATATGTGCCCAGTATATGTAGTCAGGGGTATATGTGCCCAGTATATGTAGTCAGGGGTATATGTGCCCAGTATATGTAGTCAGGGGTATATGTGCCCAGTATATGTAGTCAGGGGTATATGTCCCAGTATATGTAGGCAGGGGTATATGTCTCAGTATATGTAGGCAGGGGTATATGTCCCAGTATATGTAGTCAGGGGGTATATGTGCCCTGTATATGTAGCCAGGGGTATATGTCCCCAGTATATGTAGCCAGAGGTATAGATGACCCCAGTATATGTAGTCAGGGGTATATGTGCCCAGTATATGTAGCCAAGGGTATATGTGCCCAGAATAAGTAGTCAAGGGTATATGTGCCCAGTATATGTAGTCAAGGGTATATGTGCCCAGTATATGTAGCCAGAGGTATATGTGCCCAGTATATGTAGGCAGGGGTATATGTGCCCAGTATATATAGCCAGAGGTATATGTCCCCAGTATATGTAGGCAGGGGTATATGTCCCCAGTATATGTAGCCAGAGGTATATGTCCCCAGTATATGTAGTCAGGGGTATATGTGCCCAGTATATGTAGGCAGGGGTATATGTCCCAGTATATGTAGGCAGGGGTATATGTGCCCATTATATATAGCCAGGGGTATATGTGCCCAGTATATATAGCCAGGGGTATATGTGCCCAGTATATGTAGGCAGGGATATATGTGCCCAGTATATGTAGGCAGGGGTATATGTCCCCAGTATATGTAGCCAGAGGTATATGTGCCCAGTATATGTAGTCAGGGGTATATGTGCCCAGTATATGTAGGCAGGGGTATATGTCCCAGTATATGTAGGCAGGGGTATATGTCCCAGTATATATAGCCAGGGGTATATGTCCTAGTATATGTAGGCAGGGGTATATGTCCCAGTATATATAGCCAGGGGTATATGTGCCCAGTATATGTAGGCAGGGGTATATGTCCCCAGAATAAGTAGCCAGGTGTGCCCCAGCAGGGAGGGAGCAGCGCAGAGAAGAGAGAGAGCTATGTGCGGACAGTGGGGAAGGGCGGACTTCTCCCCCCCCTTCCCTTACCTTGCCAGGGGTATGTGTGCCCAGTATATGTAGTCAAGGGTATATGTGCCCAGTATATGTAGTCAAGGGTATATGTGCCCAGTATATGTAGCCAGAGGTATATGTGCACAGTATATGTAGGCAGGGGTATATGTCCCAGTATATGTAGGCAGGGGTATATGTGCCCAGTATATGCAGTCAGGGGTATATGTGCCCAGTATATGTAGGCAGGGGTATATGTCCCAGTATATGTAGGCAGGGGTATATGTCTCAGTATATGTAGGCAGGGGTATATGTCCCACTATATGTAGGCAGGGGTATATGTGCCCTGTATATGTAGCCAGGGGTATATGTCCCCAGTATATGTAGCCAGAGGTATAGATGACCCCAGTATATGTAGTCAGGGGTATATGTGCCCAGTATATGTAGCCAGGGGTATATGTGCCCAGAATAAGTAGTCAAGGGTATATGTGCCCAGTATATGTAGTCAAGGGTATATGTGCCCAGTATATGTAGCCAGAGGTATATGTGCCCAGTATATGTAGGCAGGGGTATATGTGCCCAGTATATATAGCCAGAGGTATATGTCCCCAGTATATGTAGGCAGGGGTATATGTCCCCAGTATATGTAGCCAGAGGTATATGTCCCCAGTATATATAGTCAGGGGTATATGTGCCCAGTATATGTAGGCAGGGGTATATGTCCCAGTATATGTAGGCAGGGGTATATGTGCCCAGTATATATAGCCAGGGGTATATGTGCCCAGTATATATAGCCAGGGGTATATGTGCCCAGTATATGTAGGCAGGGGTATATGTGCCAAGTATATGTAGGCAGAGGTATATGTGCCCAGTATATGTAGCCAGAGGTATATGTCCCCAGTATATGTAGGCAGGGGTATATGTCCCCAGTATATGTAGCCAGAGGTATATGTGCCCAGTATATGTAGGCAGGGGTATATGTCCCAGTATATGTAGGCAGGGGTATATGACCCAGTACATGTAGGCAGGGGTATATGTCCCAGTATATGTAGGCAGGGGTATATGTCCCCAGAATAAGTAGTGTGCCCCAGCAGGAGGGGAGCAGCGCAGAGAAGAGAGAGAGCTATGTGCGGACAGTGGGGAAGGGCGGACTTCTCCCCCCCCTTCCCTTACCTTAGGGGGCTCTCCCTCCCTCGCTCTCTCCTCTGGAGTCCGTAACGAAGTGTGCAGCGGCTGGGCAGCGGGCAGAACTAACCTCGTCTCGTCGCAGGCGCCGGATGGAATAGCCACTACTCTGGTCTGGTCCAGACTAGAGTGCGGCACCAGAAGTAAGACGAGGTAAGTTCCGCCCGCTGCCCAGCCGCTGCACACTTCGTTCCGGACTCCGGAGGGGAGAGCGAGGAAGGGAGAGCCCCCTAAGGTGAGTGAAGGGGGGGGGAGACGTCTGCACATAGCTCTCCCTCTTCTCTGTGCTGCTGGCTGCACGGGCACGCAGCCAGGGGGGGGGGCAGCGGGCGGCCAGGGTCTGGCAGATGCCCGATTTTGCCATATGTGCGGACGCCCATGCCCATACACCACAGGCCGATTCCCGATCAATTTCATCCTGAAACTGATCAGAAATCAGCCTTGACACCACATCCGCCTCAACGCTCTCCGCCCTAATGTTGAATGTGCACCCAAACCCCCCCCCCCCCCCTGTTCCCAGTGCAAGCTATACATTACGTGTAGCCTCCACTTACTTCAGGCATCCCCCGAATGTCCCTACCGCGCGCCCATCGTGGTTGCCTAGTAAGGGCAGGTGTGTGACGTTAGACATCACACACACGCCCACATTACTAGGAAGACCACATGGCATGCGTGTATGGAGAGGAGAGGGAGCACGGAGCAAGCGGAGGCCGCGGACAGGTCATGTGTAGCTTTCACTGGGCACCGGCGGGGACACAACATTTTACATTACATTCATAGAATTCATCGCTTGTCCCGCCGAGTACCGGATCGAGCAAGTGTGCCTTACATCTTGCAGCATGTCCGATAGATTAATGTTACCAATTTTGGCCTGAAATTGGTCGCATTGTTGGTCAGGCATGCACTTGGCAGCACCGATTTCTAGCTGATTCCGATTATAATAATCATATCGGATGGTCGATCGGCCGACAAGTCGCCTGATATATGACCACCTTAGTTGATAAAAACCTGCCAACTCCACTAGCGTATGCCATAGCCTGTGTGGCCCATGCAACAACTTGGAAATAATTGGAGTGTTTATAGTTAGCATGTTCCTGTGCAAAACCATCCACTGGCTTTATACGCTGCTTCTCTAAAGTTGGGGGGAAAAAAATCCTTTTATTTTATATGACATCCCAGCTCCTCTATGCCTTCAAATATGTGGAAAATATTACGTCATTTGGATGTGCTTCAAGCCTCATAAGGTTTGTCAGGAAATAAACTGGCTGTGCTGTGCTGCTGAGCGCCAGTGATTAATATTGGGGAATAGAGAGAATGAATACGAGTCCACTGAAAGATTTAAATCCCTTTTAGACAGATCCTTAATATTAATGGCAAAAAAGGATGATATTTGGAAATATAAGGTGATGAATACAAGCAGAGAGAGCGCAGTGTGCTGGCAACAGCATTTCCAGGTGTACGCCTGCACTTACCGCTAAAATACACAATAGCCAGTTTAGTATAATACCAGGTTTAAAGGGGGTTGTAAAAAAAAATTGCCATAAAATAGTTAGTCCCCAAATATATATGTCACACCCTTTTTGTTTTTCTAAAATAGGTCTGTATATGTCCCCCATTTTTTTTTCTGTTTACCTGGTCTGGGTGGCTTTGCCTAACTTTCAGGAAACGTGCAGTGCCTGTAGGATTGTGGGAAGTTTTGTTTTGTTATTTTCTTAGCTACAGCATCAAGCTTATCTAAGCATGCAAATGTCATAAAAGCTTCCTAGTTCTGATAAAATAAGGACACTATGACTAGAGAGAGGTAATTGAATCCTGTTGTCTAGGTGAAGTTTGCTGTGGGAGGAACAGTAAGTTGTGGCAGTAGGGAGAAAAAATGAACACTGAGCTGTGCACACCCTGACAGAGCTCCTATTTCCAGAAGCACTCTGTGCATTCACAGTAGCGACTTTTGCATACTGTGCAGGCGCAGAACGCTGCAGGCAACGGGGACACGGCAAGGAGGGATGTGGGCGGCTAGCCAGCATTGCGGGGGTACCGCAGCTGGCCGGAGGATCTCTGAACGACGGTGCGGGCGCAGGATGACTCCAGGGTGCTGCAAGAAGCCCCAGGTAAGTTAAACTGATTTTTTTTCCATGGCTTTAGATTTCCTTTAACCTTGTGTTGTGGAGGAAGGAGGGAGCCTCCGAGCTGCCACCATTCCATGTTAGGCGGTCGGCCTAACATGGAATGGTGGCAGCTCGGAGGCTCCCTCCTTCCTCCGCAACACATATTGTATATTCTGGCATATAAGACTACTTTTTAACCCTTGAAAATCTTCTGAGAAGTCAGGGGTCGTCTTATACGCCGGGAGTCATTGATGTCGGGTGATACGCCCTATCCTGTTACCGCCTCTCAGACCTCGCTGCTGAGGATTGTAGTGAAGCGGTGCGGGCGCGCATGTGCGAGATCTGAGAGGCAGAGAAGGAGGTAAATAGGATACAAGGGTGGGCCAGAAGGGTGAAAGAGGCGTGTTTTATGGGCACAGCGCGATCTATTCTTCTATACCATTCTGATAAACAGGTTGACGAGGAGAGCTGACCAATCCACTTAGGGAGAGGGAGAGTAGACCAAGCCAACCAGTCAATCGCCTGTATACTGTTATATACTGGGTATCACATACAGAGGAAGAGGGGTAGTCTTATACGGCGAGTATATCCAAAACTCTATATTTTAACTGGAAAAGTTGGGGTGTCGACTTATATGCCCAGTCATTTTATATGCCGGAATATACGGTATATGTGTCATTTAGCAAGGAACGAGATTTGTCGGGAGCTAGCGCTCGCACGAGTGCTCTCTCCTGTTAGCATGCACAGCGAGCCCAGCGATCAGCCTGCCAGCCAGTGATCAGAGCTGGCAGGCTGTTTTTTTTAGTATTGATTGAAGTAAGTATTTACATAGCGTTGAAATCTTATGCAGCGCTGAACAGAGTATATTGTCTTGTCACTTAACTGTCCCTCAGAGGGGCTCACAATCTAATCCTTACCATAGTCATATATCTATGTATGTATTGTGTAGTGTTTGTATTGTAGTCTAGGGCCAATTAAGGGGAAAGCCAATTAACTTATCTGTATGTGTTTTTTTTTTCTATTTCAGTTTTTTCATTAAAATAAAAAAAAAAACTAAAAATAGCAACAATCAAAGACCACCAAAAGAAAGCTTTATTTGTGAGAAGAAAAGGAGGTAAAACTCATTTGGGTGCTAAGTTGTATGATCGAGCAATAAACCGTTAAAGTTGTGAAGTACCGAATTGTAAAAAATGGCCTGATCACTAGGGGGGTATAAATTTCTGGGGCTCAGTTGGTTTATGGACAGGGGAAGACTGATGATGGGCAACTGACAACCAAGTGGTGTCCTGTGGTAAGGGAATAATAAAAGAAGTGTTATGCCCGTTCATCACTCATCTTTTAACTGCCTGCCATGGCAAATCGCTAAATACCATAGTTGGGCAACTTTGCACACCAGATTCTTGGCTGAGACAACGCAAAGTGATCGCCTTGGCTGAGTTTTCTCTACCATGTATATGAAGCTTTAGAGAAGTGCCATTATTCGACATCTATCATGGACTATATTTAAATGGTTGTGTTGTGGTGGTGCATTTTTTCCTCAAACTTTATCACTAAAGGAATGATGAACAAATACTCTGGATTAGAACTCACATTCCTTTACTTCCACTGAGGTTTGAGCAACCTGGACAGTGGAGACAGAGTGAGGCCAGCCAAGCTGACGTTCAGGACAGATATGATCCCATACGAGTGCAGCTCCAAGTGAATTTTTCCTCCTTCGCAAAGGGGATAGAATGATTAATATTCATTTGGACTGATAGTTCACTGTGAGGTCTACTTCTGAAAGTTCTGCAGATCTGCCGGGTTGCTTTCACTGCTTTTCAGCCAGTATAGTTTAGATTGTAGAAGAGAAGCCACGCAAACACAACACAAAATATGTAAACTCCATTTAAACAGCTTCCCTCATATCAGGGTGTATTCACATAACGGTGTTTATGTGCACAGGGAGCACATGTAAAGGTTCCTGGCACTTGCACAAGCTACCTAATGTACTGGCTGACTTGATTGTTAGTCAACCAGTAACCAGTGGCGTAGCTAACGAGCTCTGGGCCCCGATACAAGTTTTACATTGGGCCCCCCCCCCAAGCACTCTATACATAACAATTGATGTGGCGCACCAAAACCTGCCAATGGCAACTACAGTGTCAGAGGTACAAGAAGGGGTTGGGGAACAACTTGTTAATGATTACCACTATTCAAAGTATCTGTAGAAGTGATTATTATGAGCACAGGATCAATAAAGAGCTAAATCTGCAGTTGAGTTGAGGGAGGGCTCCTTAGCCCCTATGCGGTCGAAACCTCTGCACCCCCTATTGCTATGTCACTGGTGGGAACAGGAATGCACCAAGTAGTGCTACAGGGCCAGGCTACAACTTACAACACAGAGTACCTGAAACACAGTGGTAACCTAGCTCTCCATGTATGCCCAGATACAGCCATGTCTGGCATACACAAACGGTAGATCTGCATATTTGGGAAGAGAAGCTCATGTGAGTGTCTTCGCAAGCTCATGTGAGTGTCTTCGCTGCTAATCAGGTCCCTCAGAAGCAATGACTGTGAACCTTGTAGCGTGGTCATGTCAGGAGTGTGTGCCTCCACAAAGGACAAGGTCTTTCAATCACTATGCTATCCAGGCAGGTGCAACACACCCACTAGCTGATCTCAGCGTTTTGCCAGAGCGTGATGGGTTAAACACTCAGTTTAAAAGAGCTTTGCTCTGTGTTCTGCTATTTGACTGCAGTGTGGCTCAGGCAGGATTAGCGGCAGAGCCAATCACGCGTGTATACTGACCGGCAGGCAGCAGGTGTCCTCGGCCATGTAACAGATTCACTGACGAGACTGTCAGTGAATCTGTTACATGGCCGAGGACACCCGCTGCCTGCCGGTCAGTATACACGCGTGATTGGCTCTGCCGCTAATCCTGTCTGAGCCACACTGCAGTCAAATATCAGAACACAGAGCAAAGCTCTTTTAAACTGAGTGTTTAACCCATCACGCTCTGGCACGTGTCCATATAGATACACACATGTGCAGACAGGAATGCCATGGGGCAAAGCGACCACTGCACACAGATGAACATACTTGTAACAGTTTTTCTCCAGGCGTGTGTTCCAGTGGGGCACATCTAAAGAGCGCAGAGCGAGGAAAGTGCACAGCCAAGCTCCCTCATCTCGCCAGACTCGCCTGGCAGTGGCTCCGCCGCTAATGACTGCTGTCTGCTGCTGACGCTGGGGAGGAGGGAGGCGGAGCCGAGGGAGAGAGAATGAGATGAGATGAGATTGTGTGCCGGAGCCGGCGGCTGCGCCGCAATTAGTAAGGATGCCGGCCCGGCAGCACCCACACACTGCTCGTTACATTATGCAAACATGGAGGGGGGGCCCGGCGGCTGGGCCCCCCCTCAAGGCTTCAGGCGGCGGGCCCCGTCGCGAATGCGACCTCTGCGACCTCCATTGCTACGCCCTGTATGATATAAAAGCAACATATACATTATGTGCAGAACACATTACACTGCGTAACACACAATGGCCTTGCTTCACTAACCGGCACTAAGCCGGTTAGTATGCCTTATCACTTAGTGGGCACAAACTACAGCGCTAACCTTATCTGAGGTTAGTGTGCCTTATCTGAGGTTAGTGTGCCTTATCTGAGGTTAGTGTGCCTTATCTGAGGTTAGTGTGCCTTATCTGAGTTAGTGTGCCTTATCTGAGGTTAGTGTGCCTTATCTGAGTTAGTGTGCCTTATCTGAGGTTAGTGTGCCTTATCTGAACTTAGTAGCTTTGTGCACACTAAAAGATGCACACTAAAAGATGCACAAAGCTACATCGCGCACTGCACCGCGCACAGCGCAATGCGTTGATCTTTGCCCGTAGTGCGACGATAACGTCGCACCCGCTATACTTTATATGATGCGACCATAAAGTCGCATCATGTACAGTATAGCGGGTGAAATGTTATCGTGCAGTGCACGATATAGCTTTGTGCATCTTTTAGTGTGCACAAAGCTACTTAAGGGGCACTAAGTTCAGATAAGGCACACTAACCTCAGATAAGGCACACTAACTCAGATAAGGCACACTAACCTCAGATAAGGCACACTAACTCAGATAAGGCACACTAACCTCAGATAAGGCACACTAACCTCAGATAAGGCACACTAACTCAGATAAGGCACACTAACCTCAGATAAGGCACACTAACCTCAGATAAGGCACACTAACCTCAGATAAGGCACACTAACCTCAGATAAGGCACACTAACTCAGATAAGGCACACTAACCTCAGATAAGGCACACTAACCTCAGATAAGGCACACTAACCTCAGATAAGGCACACTAACTCAGATAAGGCACACTAACCTCAGATAAGGCACACTAACCTCAGATAAGGCACACTAACCTCGCTTAGCGCCGGTTAGTGAATCAAGCCCTATAAGTAGTTTCCATAAATGTCAGTAAACTTTTGCAGCATTTCATGAATACACCCCACAGTCATCATTTGCTTTGAGTATATGCAGACTAATGCAAAATATAGAAATATACAGTGCTCAACTTTGTATAAAAACAAAAAGCTCTAATTGCCAATAAGAAACCAGAGTTCTCCTACAGAGCAGGGAACCCCATACCCTAAAAGCATGAATCAGGGGAACTCTGCAACCCTAATGACTGAGCCCTGTGAGTTGAACCGGTCCCAACCACCACACACAAATCAGCATTGCGTACATATCGAGCTGAGCCCAGCGATACCGAAAGTAACTAGATTGAAGTATATGAATAGCTATGCGATGATAACTGTGAATCTCACCACCCTTCCTCCACTATTCACAGCAGTAGCAACGCTGATGCCCCAAGCGGGTGAAGTGGGTATCCACCATAAGGATGTCTGTTGTGTCAATACCGCAGGGCAAGCGGGCTGTGAGGACTCACAGATACACCGCACTCACAGAGTTCTGTGCCTTAGCCATGTGGGTTGCAAGGTCCACCCAGGTCCACCTCCTCCCCACCTACATGTTTCACCCAATCGCCTGGGCTTTCTCAAGGCAGCAAGAGTAAGACTTGCCAGATGCAGCCAGAGTGGTAGCATACCTGTATAGGTCCTTCACAGTGTCCTACAGTGCATGCTATTGTTTTGAATGAATGGCATCTACTGTATGTAAAAGTAAGGCATGTTAGAATGATCTATTGCAGTAACGCAGCAGACAAACCCAGATCCAGTGAAATCAGACTTGTCAATGGGCCTATAGGGAAACATAGGTCTGTTCTGCATGTTTATTGGTCCCCTGACATCCACTTCAGGAAACCAACTGACAGCAGACCAATTGTGAACTAAACCTAAGGCAAGTGGACTGTCTACTGTATTTAGCTCATCCATTGCGTCACAATGCCAGGTAGTGATATTCCCATGGGGCTATCATATTGATTGCAGTGCGGTGCATTCCGTTGGGGTAAGACACAGCATGTAGTGAACTTACAGAGCAATGTGTGTACTTTCATGGTACTATGTGCCTCAGTGTGTGGTTGGTAAGATGGTATGGGTCTGTGTAATGTGGGCTGTATTTTAGAAGATATTGGGAAGCTGCACTCAGGTTAAATATGAATGTATTCATTTTCAGGATTGTTTTCTATGGTTTATTTTTTATATTGTTGAATTGTTCTGTTCTGTCGGTAATGTCAGATTTCTACTAATTACTGTAAGTGACAGCAACATAGGAGAAAAGTCATTTATGTTTCATTAAACTCCGTAAGAAACGTACTTCTTATTTGTATATGTTAACATGTATTTTACACTTTAAGATTTTCGCGACAGAGGTCCTTTAAAGAGTAGTCGAGGCAAACCTCAGGTCAAAAATAGGATACTTACCTAAGAAAAAGGAAGCCATCGGACCTCCTTTGCTGCTCGCGCACACCACACTGAAATCCAACAAGCTCTTGAGATCTGGAGCTCTCTGGAAAATCTCTTCACGCAGGAGTGCAGCTCCATTCTACTGTGCAGGAGTGGCCGTTTTCGTGCATGAAGAGGAGAAGGCCCAGATCTCACAGAGTGTCCTGGAGGCCAGTGGTAAGAGGACACAGGAAGCCAATACTGGATCCGGAGGCTTTCCTCTTCTTAGGTAAGTATCCAATTTTCGACCCGAGATTCACCTCAGGTTCACTGTAAAACTTCAGGCGTAGCCTTTCTGAGCCCCAACTGACAACAATCTCTTAGGCCTGGGACCCACTAGCATCCTTTTCTAAGCGCTAGTAATTTGAAAAGCTCTTGCTAATGAAATGCTATAGGTGATTTTTATAAAATCACATTGTTCAAGTGGGATCACACCCATACCATTACATTAGCAAGAGCTTTTCAAATCACAAGTGAAATGGCTTAGTAACATACTGCTAGTAGGTTCCATGCCTTAGAGTAGTTCTTTACTAAGTTGACACAAGTCTCCTGAGGGATTTTGGTGCATTCTACTATTGCAAACTGTTCTAGCTGGTCCAAATTGTGTGGTTTCCGAGCATGAACATACATTTTGAGCACCTGCCACACATTCTCAATACAATTGAGGTCTGGGCTCTGTGTGGGCCATTTCAGGATCTTGGTTTTGGCTAATTTCGATGTATGCTTGGGGTCATTGTCTTGCTGAAAGACCTAGCAACAACCTACGCCTAGATTACCAGCACATTTCTGCATATTCTCCCTCAAAATGTGAACATTATTTTTTTTTTTTCATGATGTCATGCACCCGAACAAGGCTCCAAATGCCTGAGGCTACAAAACAGCCCCACAGCAGGATGCTCCCACCATCATGAACTGTTGGAATTGTGTTCCTAGGGTTGAAGGCCTCTCCCTTTCTTCACCAAACATGAGCAACATCCATGTGCCCAAACAGTTTCAGTTTAGTCTCATCAGGCCAAAGCACATACTTCCAAAAGTAACATAACATAATAAAATGTATAACAAATTCCATAACACAAAGGGGAGACAGCCCTGCCCTTGGGAGCTTACAATCTGAAGGAATGGTATGGAACAAGAGGTGGTATACAATTTGTAAAACATTGTAAACGAAATACAACACAATATTTTTATAAACACTATTACCGCTTATCGTTTACACCATGGTCCCTTTTTTCCCCGACGCCCTTTTTGCATGGACGCATCCATAGGAATCGGACATCTATAGGCATTTCTTTATTTCCGCATCCATACGCCTCTGACGTCTATAGGCATTTCTGTATTTCTGCATCAATACACCTTGGACATTGATAGGCATTTTTGTATTTCTGCATCCATACGCCTCGGTCATCTATACGCATTTCTGTATTTCCGTATTCATACACCCCGGTCATCTACAGTATAGGCATTTCTGTATTTCCATATTCATACACCCCGGTCGTCTATAGGCTTCATACACCCCGGTCATCTATAGGCATTTCTGTATTTCCGTATTCATACACCCCGGTCATCTACAGTATAGGCATTTCTGTATTTCCATATTCATACACCCCGGTCGTCTATAGGCTTCATACACCCCGGTCATCTATAGGCATTTCTGTATTTCCGTATTCATACACCCCGGTCGTCTATAGGCATTTCTGTATTTCCGTATTCATACACCCCGGACGTCTATAGGCATTTTGGTATTTCCGCATCCATACACCTCGGACATCTATAGGCATTTTTAAATGTCCGTATCCATACACCTCGGACAACTATAGGCATTTCTGTATTTCTGCATGCATACACCCCGGACGTCTATAGGCATTTCTTAATTTCCATATCCATACACCTTGTACCAGGCGCGGAGCTAGGGGGGGTCGGGGTAGGACAGGTGCCCCCGGGCGCTAGGTCCCCGAGGGCGCCCAGCTGAGCTGCAGGTTTTTTGTTTTTTTTTGGGGAGGGGAGCAGCGCAGAGAAGAGGGAGAGCTGTGAGCAGCGGTGGAGAAGGGGGGCCATCTCCCGCCTCTTTCTCTCACCTTAGGGGGCTCTCCCTCCCTCGCTGTCCCCTCCACAACTAATGTCCAGGTGGCTGGCACTGGCAGCGGGCGGGACTTACCTCCGTCTCGCTCCAGCGCCGGAAGTTCGGGTCCTGCAGCTGCTGCTCTGGTCTGGACTAGACCAGAGTAGCGGCAGATCCATCCGGCGCTGGAGCAAGACGGAGGTAAGTCCCGCCCGCTGCCAGCCACCCGGACATTAGTTGTGGAGGGGACAGCGAGGGAAGGAGAGCCCCCTAAGGTGAGAGAAGGAGGTGGGAGATGGCCCCCCTTCTCCACCGCTGCTCACAGCTCTCCCTCCACTGCGCTGCTCCCTTCATGCTGGGGGACACCTGACCACCTGATTCTGGGGACATATACCCCCTGCCTACATATACTGAGCACATATACCCCCCTGACTACATATACTCGGCGCATATATACCCCCTTACTACATATACTGGGCACATATACCCCCTGACTACATATACTGGGCGCATATATACCCCCTGCCTACATATACTGGGCACATATACCCCCTGACTACATATACTGGGCGCATATATACCCCCTGCCTACATATACTGGGCACATATACCCCCTGACTACATATACTGGGCGCATATATACCCCGACTACATATACTGGGCGCATATATACCCCCTGACTACATATACTGGGTGCATATATACCCCCTGACTACATATACTGGGCGCATATAACCCCTGACTACATATACTGGGCGCATATACCCCCTGACTACATATACTGGGCGCATATACCCCCTGACTACATATACTGGGCACATATACCCCCTGACTACATATACTGGGCACATATACCCCCTGACCACATATACTGGGGACATATACCCCTGGCTACATATACTGGGGACATATACCCCCTGCCTACATATACTAGGGACATATACCCCCTGACTACATATACTGGGTGCATATATACCCCCTGACTACATATACTGGGCGCATATACCCTCTGACTACATATACTGGGCGCATATACCCCCTGACTACATATACTGGGCGCATATACCCCCTGACTACATATACTGGGCACATATACCCCCTGACTACATATACTAGGCACATATACCCCCTGACTACATATACTGGGGACATATACCCCCTGCCTACATATACTAGGGACATATACCCCCTGACTACATATACTGGGTGCATATATACCCCCTGGCTACATATACTGGGGACATATACCCCCTGACTACATATACTGGGCGCATATATACCTTCTGACTACATATACTGGGCACATATACCCCCTGACTACACATACTGGGCGCATATACCCCCTGACTACATATACTGGGCACATATACCCCCTGAATACATATACTGGGCACATATACCCCCTGACTACATGTACTGGGGACATATACCCCTGGCTACATATACTGGGGACATATACCCCCTGCCTACATATACTGGGGACATATACCCCCTGCCTACATATACTGGGCACATATACCCCCTGACTACATATACTGGGTACATATACCCCTAGCTACATATACTGGGCACATATACCCCTGGCTACATATACTGGGCACATATACCCCTGGCTACATATACTAGGCACATATATCCCTGACTATATATACTGTGGACATATACCCCCTGCCTACATATACTGGGCACATATACCCCCTGACTACACATACTGGACACATATACACCTGGCTACATATACTGGGCACATATACCCCTGGCTACCTGTTCTGTGGACATCTCTACCCCTGGCTACCTGTTCTGGGGACATCTATACCGCTGGCCACCTATTCTGGGGACATCTATTCTGGGGACACCTATAGACCTGGGGCTACCTATTTTTGGGGAACCACTGCTGTCAGATTGAGTGTATTTTGGGGAACTACTGCCAGGTGAGAGGTGTCTACCATATTAAGGGGGCATTCTGCCTATTTATGTGCAATGCTGTCTATTTATGTGCCTCATGACTGCTGAATTTGTCTTGTTGGGGGCCTCATGGTTACTGAATTTGTCTTGTTGGGGGCCTCATGATTTGTTGGGGGCCTCAAGATCGCTGAATTTGTCTTGTTGGGGGCCTCAAGATCGCTTAATTTGTCTTGTTGGGAACCTCATGATTTGTTGGGGGCCTCAAGATCGCTAAATTTGTCTTGTTGGGGGCCTCATGATTGCTGAATTTGTCTTGTTGGGGGCCTCATGATTGCTAAATTTGTCTTGTTGGGGGCCTCATGATTGCTGAGTTGGTCATGTTGGGGGCCTCATGATTGCTGAATTTGTCTTGATGGGTGGGGGGGCTCATGATTGCTGAATTTTGTCTTGGAACATGCTAGAAGGTACATACTGAGGGAGGGTGGGTGAGCGAGAGCCTGCTAACTTCCTGTACATTTGGCCCCACCCATAACCACGCCCACATTTATTTATATGGTCACGCCCCTTTTTTGGCTGGCGCACAGCCTTCACCTTAGGGGGCGCATTACTAGTCTTTGTCCCCGGGCGCTGAAAGCCCTAGCTACGCCGCTGCCTTGTACGTCTCTAGGCATTTCTGTATTTCCGCATGCATACACCTCATACGTCTATAGGCATGTTTGTATTTCCGCATGCATACGCCTCGGACATCGATAGGCCTTTCTGTATTTCCATAAGCATACTCCCCAGACGTCTATAGGCATTTCTGTATTTCCGTACCCATACAGCTCAGACGTCTATAGGCATTTCTGTATTTTCGCAGGGATATACCTTGGTCGTCTGTAGAATTTTTTTTTCTGCATCTATACACCTTGGTACATCTATAGACATTTCTCTATTTCCACTTCCATACAACCTGGAAGTCTATAGGCATTTCTATATTTACGTATCCATTTACCTGGGTCGTCTATAGAAATTTCAGTTCTTCTGCATCCATACACTTCGAACCCTCCCCTGATGTTGCCTAACCCTAACCCCCCAGGTGGTGCCTAACCCTAAGACTCCTCTAGTGGTGCCTAATCCTAAGACCCCCCAGGTGGTGCCTAACCCTAAGACTCCCCAGGTGGTGCCTAACCCTAAGATTCCCCTGGTGGTGCCTAACCCTAAAGGTGCGTACACACGCCGGACTGGAGGCAACGACGGGTCCGTCGTCACCTCCCGCTGGGTGGGCGTTCCAACGACAGTCCGGCGTGTGTACGCACTGTCGGCGGACTGATACAGCTGTTTCTGAGCAGGGATGAGCAGAAACTATGCCAGTGCGAATTTACGCATCGTAGTTTGCATCTACGCATTGTAGTTCGTAGGTGAAGTTGCAGAACTACGCTTACGAATGTACGCGTAGCAAAGTACCGCTATGCGTAGCTTACGCTTACTATTCGTAGTTAACATGTGTATTGCGTAGTGAACTACGTATGCATTACTCGCGTCTATTTTTCCGCGTACGATTGTATGCGTACAAATTTACGCATTGCAAAGGGGAATGTAAAGAGGAATTAATGCGTAAAATTTTCTGCATACAGGCATAAGCATCCGCATACACTACGCTTCACACTACGCGTAATTGCGTATTTTAACGCGTATTCTACGAAATGCATACGAAGTGAATATTAGATTTCGAAGCCGTAGTTTAGCGAAGCGTAATTGCGTAAAACTACGCGTATTTCCAGTGTAGCGAAGTTGGCTGACTACGACCATCCATATTTCTGAGCGATCCGCCCGGCGGATCGCTCAGTAACGGCCGTATCAGTCCGCCGACAGTGCGTACACATGCCGGACTGTCGTTGAAACGCCCACCTAGAGGGAGGTGACGACGGACCCGTCGTTGCCTCCAGTCCGGCGTGTGTACGGACCTTAAGACCCCCCCCGCTTATTATGCCTAATCCTAACCTCCCCTGCACCCTCGAATAAAAAATCTCAGCTATAAAAGAGTTCCCTTTTGTAGCAGAATCAAGAACCTTGTAGCCGAAAACCTTGTAGCCGAATACAAAACATGGGCTACAAAGGGGTGCCCTACTTTAGCCGAAAACCTTGTAGCTGAAAAAAAATATGGGCTACAAAAGGGCGCCCACTTGTAGCCTATATCAAAACTCGGGCGCCCTTTTCACCACCTTGTAGCCCATATTTGCAGAAATCACATTAATGTCTATGGAGGAGCCCTTTTCATACAGGCAGCTCAGGAGCCCTCTTCAACGGATCCCAGCCCTATGAAGTGCCGTGCCGATATGATATTTTGGGTTTTTTAGCACTCCCTACATAGCTACTTAATAATGCCTAACCCCCCCACCCATCCTCAAAACCACCTTTTTTTTATAACTTTTTTTTTCTTTCACAATTTTTATGGGGGTTACCTCCTTTTGTTATTTTTTGTAGATTTCCGGCATTGATGATTTTCCTGCAAAATAGAACAAAAAAAGACTGAAATTAATAAACCATTCTAGTTGTAGACAACATGGATGATATTTGGCAAGCTGTGAAATTCTGCATCTCAGTACTGGCTTTATTATTGTCTGTTACACAAGCTTGGAGGTCTGCATGTCACTGTACAGCCTATGCCAGGCAGGGTCAGGTCACACAAGCTTAGAGGTCAGCATGCCACTGTACAGCCTATGCCAGGCATGGTCAGGTCACACAAGCTCAAAGGTCAGCGTGTCACTGTACACAGCACAGCCTATGCCAGGCATGGTGAGGTCACACAAGCTTGGAGGTCAGGATGTCACTGTACAGCCTATGCCAGGCATGGTGAGGTCACACAAGCTTGGAGGTCAGGATGTCACTGTACAGCCTATGCCAGGCATGGTCAGGTCACACAAGCTCAGAGGTCAGCAGCATGTCACTGTACACCCTATGTCAAGCATAGTCGGGTCATACAAGCTTGGAGGTCAGGATGTCACTGTACAGCCTATGCCAGGCAGGGTCAGGTCACACAAGCTTAGAGGTCTGCATACCACTGTACAGTCTATGCCAGGCATGGTCAGGTCACACAAGCTCAGAGGTCAGCAGCATGTCACTGTACACCCTATGTCAAGCATAGTCGGGTCATACAAGCTTGGAGGTCAGGATGTCACTGTACAGCCTATGCCAGGCATGGTGAGGTCACACAAGCTTAGAGGTCTGCATGTCACTGTACAGCCTATGCCAGGCATGGTCAGGTCACACAAGCTTAGAGGTCTGCATGTCACTGTACAGCCTATGCCAGGCATGGTCAGGTCACACAAGCTCAGAGGTCAGCAGCATGTCACTGTACACCCTATGTCAAGCATAGTCAGGTCATACAAACTTGGAGGTCAGGATGTCACTGTACAGCCTATGCCAGGCATGGTGAGGTCACACAAGCTTAGAGGTCAGCATGCCACTGTACAGCCTATGCCAGGCATGGTCAGGTCACACAAGCTTAGAGATCAGCATGCCACTGTACAGCCTATGCCAGGCATAGTCAGGTCACACAAGCTTAGAGGTCAGCATGTCACTGTACAGCCTATGCCAGGCATGGTGAGGTCACACAAGCTTAGAGGTCAGCATGTCACTGTACAGCCTATGCCAGGCATGGTGAGGTCACACAAGCTTAGAGGTCAGCATGTCACTGTACAGCCTATGCCAGGCAGGGTCAGGTCACACAAGCTCAGAGGTCAGGATGTCACTGTACAGCCTATGTCAGGCATGGTGAGGTCACACAAGCTTAGAGGTCAGCATGTCACTGTACAGCCTATGCCAGGCATGGTGAGGTCACACAAGCTCAGAGGTCAGCATGTCACTGTACAGCCTATGCCAGGCATGGTGAGGTCACACAAGCTTAGAGGTCAGCATGTTACTGTACAGCCTATGCCAGGCATGGTGAGGTCACACAAGCTTAGAGGTCAGCATGTCACTGTACAGCCTATGCCAGGCATGGTGAGGTCACACAAGCTTAGAGGTCTGCATGTCACTGTACAGCCTATGCCAGGCATGGTCAGGTCACACAAGCTCAGAGGTCTGCATGTCACTGTACAGCCTATGCCAGGCAGGGTCAGGTCACACAAGCTCAGAGGTGAGTGTGTCACTGTACAGCCTATGCCAGGCATGGTCAGGTCACACAAGCTCAGAGGTCTGCATGTCACTGTACAGCCTATGCCAGGCAGGGTCAGGTCACACAAGCTCAGAGGTGAGTGTGTCACTGTACAGCCTATGCCAGGCAGGGTCAGGTCACTCAAGCTCAGAGGTCAGCGTGTCACTGTACAGCCTATGCCAGGCATAGTCAGGTCACACGAGCTTAGAGGTCAGCATGCCACTGTACAGCCTACGCCAGGCATGGCCAGGTCACACAAGCTTAGAGGTCAGCATGTCACTGTACAGCTTATGCCAGGCATGGCCAGGTCACACAAGCTCAGAGGTCAGCGTGTCACTGTACAGCCTATGCCAGGCATAGTCAGGTCACACAAGCTCAGAGGTCAACGTGTCACTGTACAGCCTATGCCAGGCATAGTCAGGTCACACAAGCTTAGAATTCAGCATGCCACTGTACAGCCTATGCCAGGCATAGTCAGGTCACACAAGCTCAGAGGTCAGCGTGTCACTGTATACAGTACAGCCTATGCCAGGCATGGTCAGGTCACACAAGCTCAGAGGTCAGCGTGTCACTGTACACAGTACAGCCTACGCCAGGCATAGTCAGGTCACACAAGCTTAGAAGTCACCATGAGCAGTCGCAGTGCTCGGGGCCCCGCCTGTCCAGGGCCGGCGCTACCATAGAGGCAAAGGGGTCAATCGTCCCAGGGCCCCAGAGCCTGTCGGGGCCCCCAAGGTGTCTCCTCCCTTAATTGTTCCTCCCAGGGGCCTCTGCAGAGTCTTTGGAAGAGTAATGTCTCACCTGTGCTGGTGGGCAGGTGGCTGCTACAATGGGCCCCTAATGCCGCTTTTTGGTGGGGTGGTGTCTGTTGAAGGGCCTCAGGGTTAATTTTGCCCTTGGGCCCCACTGTTACTAGAACCGGCCCTGCGCCTGTCATGTGCACTAGTGTTTGCATGATTTTAAACTTATTTTGCAGCTCCTTATGCAGTTTAGTTAGGGAGGGGGTGAATGAGAGGGAAGTCCCTGCACGAGGTGCCCCTGCTGAGCATATAGTCTATGACTATGTGCGACTGAACCCTCTCTCCTGTTTGTGGCTGAATTGCTCAGCTCCTGCTTAATTAAGTATTGCAGACTAGATGTAAGGTATTTGCACATCTTATTGGCTGACTGGCAGTTTGCAAACTAAATAAATGGCAGAGTGCCCTCTGGGAGTGAGCATTTGTTCCTTCTATGTTTGGTAAGTTGAGGGGGTAGTGGGGGTGAGTTCCTGGTGGATGCAGCACCGGGGCTCGCCTACACTCCCCACTTTTGTGTTGCATGCAGGTTTGGGGGTCCTGAGCAGTGGAAGAGCTCGGGGCTCCCACGTGTTATATGCACCAGTGTTTGCAAGCTTAGAGGTCACCATGTCACTGTTCACAGCACAGCCTATGCCAGGCAGGGTCAGGTCACACAGGCTGAGAGGTCGGGATGTCACTGTGCACAGTACAGCCTATGCCAGGCAGGGTCAGGTCACACAGGCTGAGAGGTCAGCATGTCACTGTACACAGCACAGCCTATACCAGGCATGGTCAGGTCACACAGGCTGAGAGGTCGGGATGTCACTGTACACAGTACAGCCTATGCCAGGCAGGGTCACGTCACACAGGCTGAGAGGTCGGGATGTCACGGTACACAGTACAGCCTATGCCAGGCATAGTCAGGTCATACAAGCTTAGAGGTCGGCATGTCACTGTACACAGTACAGCCTGTGCCAGGCATAGTCAGGTCACACAGGCTGAGAGGTCGTGATGTCACTGTACACAGTACAGCCTATGCCAGGCAGGGTCAGGTCACACAGGCTGAGAGGTCAGCATGTCACTGTACACAGCACAGCCTATGCCAGGCATAGTCAGGTCACACAGGCTGAGAGGTCACCATGTCACTGTGCACAGTACAGCTTATGCCAAGCAGGGTCAGGTCACACAGGCTGAGAGGTCGGCATGTCACTGTACACAGCACACCCTATGCCAGGCATGGTGAGGTCACACAGGCTTAGAGTTCAGCATGTCACTGTACACAGCACAGCCTATGCCAGGCAGGGTCAGGTCACACAGGTTGAGAGGTCGGGATGTCACTGTACACAGCACAGCCTATGCCAGGCATGGTCAGGTCACACAGGTTGAGAGGTCGGGATGTCACTGTACACAGCACAGCCTATGCCAGGCATGGTGAGGTCACACAGGCTGAGAGGTCACCATGTCACTGTACACAGCACAGCCTATGCCAGACATGGTCAGGTCACACAGGCTGAGAGGTTGGGTTGTCACTGTACACAGTACAGCCTATGCCAGGCAGAGTCAGGTCACACAGGCTGAGAGGTCGGCATGTCACTGTACACAGCACAGCCTATGCCAGGCATGGTCAGGTCACACAGGCTGAGAGGTTGGGTTGTCACTGTACACAGTACAGCCTATGCCAGGCAGGGTCAGGTCACACAGGCTGAGAGGTCGGAATGTCACTGTACACAGTACAGCCTATGCCAGGCAGGGTCAGGTTACACAGGCTGAGAGGTCGGGTTGTCACTGTACACAGTACAGCCTATGCCAGGCAGGGTCAGGTCACACAGGCTGAGAGGTCGGGATGTCACTGTACACAATACAGCCTATGCCAGGCAGGATCAGGTCACACAGGCTGAGAGGTTGGCATGTCACTGTACACAGTACAGCCTATGCCAGGCAGGGTCAGGTCACACAGGCTGAGAGGTTGGCATGTCACTGTACACAGTACAGCCTATGCCAGGCAGGGTCAGGTCACACAGGCTGAGAGGTCGGCATGTCACTGTACACAGTACAGCCTATGCCAGGCATGGTCAGGTCACACAGGCTGAGAGGTCGGCATGTCACTGTACACAGTAGAGCCTATGCCAGGCATAGTCAGGTCATACAAGCTTAGAGGTCACCATGTCACTGTACACAGCACAGCCTATGCCAGGCAGGGTCAGGTCACACAGGCTGAGAGGTCGGGCATGTCACTGTACACAGTACAGCCTATGCCAGGCATGGTCAGGTCACACAGGCTGAGAGGTCACCATGTCACTGTGCACAGTACAGCCTATGCCAGGCATGGTCAGGTCACACAGGATGAGAGGTCAGCATGTCACTGTACACAGCACAGCCTATGCCATGCATGGTCAGGTCACTAGAGGTCTGCATGTCACTGTACACAGCACAGCCTACGTCAGGCATTGTCGGGTGTTACAGCTCAGCACAGAGAATTGAGGTTTCTCTCTTCCGAGCAGATATTATGGAACCCATCTACACACCCTCATGCCCCCCAACTGTCCCGAATCCTGCAGGACTGTCCTGGTTTGGGGGGGGGGGGGGGGCTATCCCGGGAATCTCCCCCCTGAATCCTGGCCGGCTAGGCAGAGAGGGGAAAAAATGATGCCGGCGCCAGCCACGCAATGTTGGATGTGGGGGCCGGCGCACTGGCATCATACCTCCCTCCCTCCCACTGAATGGCCCCCCTACTGTGTGTCTGCAGAGTTTGCGAGCGGAGCAGTAGACATCTTACCCGTCCATGTGCGCACACCGGGAACCGGCTCTTCTCTGCTAGTCCTGTTTCCTACCCGTCTATGCGCTCATACCGGGAGCCGGCTCTTCTCTGCTAGTTCCTGTCATAGGAAACAGGAACTAGCAGAGAAGAGCCGGCTCCCGGTATGCGCTCATGGACGGGTAGGAAACAGGACTAGCAGAGAAGAGCCAGCTCCTGGTATGCGTGCATGGAAGGGTAAGATGACCACCACTCCGCTGCGCAAACTCTGCATGAGGGGGAGGGCACACACACAGTAGGGGGGCCATTCAGAGGGAGGGAGGTATGATGCCGGTGCGCCGGCCCCACATCCAACATTGCGCGGATGACGCCTTGTTCATTTTTTTTGCCGCCTCTATGCCCAGGCATCTTCCTCCCCACCCAAAGTAGCACTCTCCTCCCCACCCAGTGGCACCTTGGTCCCCACCCAGTGGCACCCTCCACCCCACCCACGGGCACCTTCCTCCCCACCCACTGGCACCTTGGTCCCCACCCAGTGGCACCCTCCTCCCCATCCATGGGCACCCTCCTCCCCACCCACTGGCATCTTCGTCGCCCCTCCTCACTGGCAACCCCTTCCTCCTACCCACCAGCACCTTCCTTCCCTACCCAAAGCACTCACCTCCCAACCCACAGGCAACCCCCTTCTACTTACTGGCACCCACCTTCCCACCCAGTGGCACCCTCCTTCTACCCATGGACACCTTCCTCCCCACCCAGTGGCCCCGTCCTTTCTACCCAGTGTTACCTTCTCCCACCTACTGGCACCCTCCTCCGCACCATTTGTCACCCTCCTGCAAAAGCAGGGTTGTGGCTTAAGGCCGCAGGGGGGGGGGGGGGGATTAAGTGTCCCTCTTTGGCATCTTCAAAAGTTGGGAGGTATGCACCCTCTAATTCTTATTGTCTCACAGGGATGAGCTCCAGATAAAATCTGAATGTTTCATTCGGATTTCATCCAGATAATTAGTGCACCTGATGTGGCTGGTGAGCGGGGGTTAAACGTACCCAGAAGCCATCTTCTTTAATCCGTCCCAAGACGCATCTCACTCCGTGTTCCAAGCCGTGTCACGTGATTACTAAGTTTCCTCCTTCAACCCGGAAGGAGAAAGCGCGGCAGTCACATGAACGCGGCTTGGAATGCGGCATGAGACACAATGTGGGACAGATTAAATAAGACGGCTTCTGGGTAAGTTTAACCCCCGCTCACCAGCCACATCAGGTGCACTAATTATCTGGATAAGATCCGAATTAAACTCCGGAGCTCATCCCTGTTGCCACGGGTCTCCAAGCAGCACCCAGCAATTGCCAGCTATCCATATGGGTGAAGCTTGGCTTTGGAGAGCCATGGGAAAGCAGTATGTCTCTGCAGAGGGCTGTATGTATATCTATAGGTCATACCCTTGCCAATCTGCAGAGTGTGTGTGTGTGTGTGGGGGGGGGGGGGGGGGGACAGAGAGTAAGAATCCTCTTTCAGGCTAGGCTTTTTATAAGGTATACATTTGCATGTAATTTTGCATTGACTTACCTAATCCTCCACGTTGCAGCAGCAGCACAGGATCTTCTTGATGCTGTTCCAGAGTCTCCGAATCCTGAGAAAGAATGAAGGCAGAATGATGTAGGGAACTAAGAACACAAGGCAAGAAAGTATTCACACTACTCTCCAAATCGTTCCATTTACCACAGCAGATCATGTGTGACGGAGCCTATGCTACATACTGTATAGGATCTGTTCATACAAGTTCACTGTAAAGGAATCTGCTGTCTCCATTGCTGTGAATGGAATGCCCTGCTGTGCGGTACACAATAATTTTGGGGCACTGTCATACATACCATTCAATCAGCAGACACAATGGAAACTATCAGCCCCACAGAAAATGCAGCCCCATTTCTAGGAGGAGGACAGGGCCAGGGGGGTGGGTGCAGGAGGGGTGTCCAACTGGGGGTGCAGTGCAGGAGGGGGGCGCACTGCAGGAGAGAGTTCCAGTGCAGGAGGGGGATCAATGCAGGAGGGGGCGCAGTGCTGGGGGGGGGGAAGTGCAGGAGGGGGGAGCTCTGCAGTGTAATAGGGGGAGCAGTGCAGGAGGGGGGCACAGTGCAGGAGGGGTAGCAGTGCAGGAGGGGGCGCAGTGCAGGAGGGGGGCACAGTGCAGGAGGGGGGAGCAGTGCAGGAGGGGGGAGCAGTGCAGGAGGGGGCACAGTGCAGGAGGGGGAGCAGTACAGGAGGGGGCGCAGTGTAGGAGGGGGGGCATAGTGCAGGAGGGGGAGCAGAGCAGGAGGGGGCGCAGTGCAGGAGGGGGGCACAGTGCAGGAGGGGTAGCAGTGCAGGAGAGGGGCACAGTGCAGGAGGGGGAGCAGAGCAGGAGGGGGCACAGTGGAGGAGGGAGTAGCAGTGCAGGAGAGGGGCACAGTGCAGGAGGGGGAGCAAAGCAGGAGGGGGCACAGTGCAGGAGTGGGGCACAGTGCAGGAGGAGGAAGCAGTGCAGGAGGGGGGCACAGTGCAGGAGGGGGAGCAGTACAGGAGGGGGCGCAGTGCAGGAGGGGGGCACAGTGCAGAAGGGGGCACAGTGCAGGAGGGGGCGAAGTGCAGGAGGGGCGCAGTTCTGGAGGGGGAGCAGTGCAGGAGGGGGGAGCAGTGCAGGAGGGGGTACAGTGCAGGAGGGGGGCGCAGTGCAGAAGGGTGCTGTGCAGGAGGGGGGCGCAGTGCAGGAGGGGGTGCAGTACAGGAGGGGGGAGCAGTGCAGGAGGGGGGCACAGTGCAGGAGGGGGGAGCAGTGCAGGAGGGGGGCACAGTGCAGGAGGGGTAGCAGTGCAGGAGAGGGGCACAGTGCAGGAGGGGGAGCAGAGCAGGAGGGGGCACAGTGCAGGAGTGGGGCACATTGCAGGAGGGGGGAGCAGTGCAGGAGAGGGGCACAGTGCAGAAGGGGGAGCAGAGAAGGAGGGGGCACAGTGCAGAAGTGGGGCACAGTGCAGGAGGGGGGAGCAGTGCAGGAGGGAGGCACAGTGCAGGAGGGAGGCACAGTGCAGGAGGGGGAGCAGTACAGGAGGGGGCGCAGTGCAGGAGGGGGGCACAGTGCAGAAGGGGGCACAGTGCAGGAGGGGGCGCAGTGCAGGAGGGGCGCAGTTCAGGAGGGGGAGCAGTGCAGGAGGGGGGAGCAGTGCAGGAGGGGGTACAGTGCAGGAGGGGAGCAGTGCAGGAGGGGGGCGCAGTGCAGAAGGGTGCTTTGCAGGAGGGGGGCGCAGTGCAGGAGGGGGTGCAGTACAGGAGGGGGCGCAGTGCAGGAGGGGGAGCAGCTGACAGCATGGAGGGTAGCCTGACTCCTCCTTCCCTTTACTTGCCCCCCTCCATTGTTGAGGTTCAGCACAGGCGGCAGCGGTTACAGTGAACACTCGCCTCTTCCGGGCTCACCTTCTCTGCTGGCTCTACTATCTATCTAATTAGCAGAAGTAGAGTGAGTGGTGCTGCAGACAGAGAAACCCATTGGTACCTGTGCCCACTGCACTGAAGCTTTGCAATAGAGGGGGGAGCATATGGGGGGGCCCAAGGAGAGGCAGGAGGAGTCCCCCCCCTCTCTGCAGCTGTGTCAGTGTGCCAGCTGCTCACTCCTCCTGCACTGTAATCCCAGGAGGGATAAGGGAACACCTGGGGGGGGGAGGGGGGGAGTTACATCTGGCTACCTAATCCTGGGGACCACCTCTGGCTAACTCATACAGGGGGTATTTTTATACCCTCCCCCTAGAAATAACTTAGTTTACAAAATGACCTGGGAAAATGCATAACAAATCAACTGATAACACCTGCAGCAAAGTGGGAGTTTCTGGTCACTGTCATGGCAGTTATACTCCAAATAGAATGCATAAAGTGCTGTTGCCAAGATTACAAAGAAACGCAATCTGGCTGCTGAGCTTTAAATTGTACAAAAGATATCCTCTTGTGTCTCGGACGTTGCTATACATTTTGTTCATCATGTTACATTTGCCACTGTAATTACTATGTCTACCAATTCTGTATTATGTACCAGTGTCTATATTTTGTGTATACTAGCAGTAGCAGTAGAATATTGTACCGTGTTAGCCATCAGTAGTGATGTAGGCGAACAGCTCGCCTGTGAATAGAGATGGCCCGAACGGTTCGACCGCGAATGGTTTCGCGCGAACTTAGGTGGTTGGCGTTCGAGGTGAACCGCAAACTTTATGGAGAGTTCGACCCGCTCCTATACTACATCATTAGGCTCAACTTTGACCCTCCACATCACAGTCAGCAGACACATATATAAGGCAGCTGCATCGGCCATCATCCTCACTCGGTGTTGCTGCAGTAATTAGAGAAGGGAGAGGTGTGCTGCAGTCTGCAGAGAGACTTAGGGAAAGCTTAGTTAGGCTAAAGTTAGGCTTGTTAGCTTGCTCCTTGCTAATACTTATTGCTAAAAATCACCCCACAACAGCTCTTTTGAGAGCTAATGTTGTTCTTGTGATCTGTTTTTTTTTTTTTTTTTGTGTGTGGCCCACTGACACTTGCATATACAGCCCTGTCAGTCAGTCGCAGGCTGGCCCTTGCTAATTCTATACTGTGCAAGTTCCAGCACATTCAGTGACTAACTTTTCACTGCACGTGTGTGACAGCTGCTCATTTGTAATACTAGTCACTGCATACCTGTCCAGTGCACCTGCGTGACCGCACGCAGTGTTATATTATATAGCAGTCACTGCATACCTGTTCACGGTACCTGTGTGTGTGACAGCTGCTCATTTGTAATACTACTCACTGCATACTAGAGATGTCGCGAACCTCTGATTTTCGGTTCGCGAACCCCGTTCGCGAACTTCCGCGGAAGGTTCGGTTCGCGTAAAAGTTCGCGAACCGCAATAGACTTCAATGGGGAGGCGAACTTTGAAAAATAGAAAAAATTATGCTGGCCAGAAAAGTGATGGAAAACATGTTTCAAGGGGTCTAACACCTGGAGGGGGGCATGGATGAGTGAGATAGACACCAAATGCCCCGGGGAAAAATCTGGATTTGACCCAAAGCAGCGTTTTAAGGGCAGAAATCACATTGAATGCTAAATGACAGGCCTAAAGTGCTTTCAAACATTTTGCATGTGTATACATCAATCACGGAGTGTAATTAGAGTACTGCTTCACACTGACACACCAAACTCACTATGTAACACACCGCAAACAGCTGTTTGCGTAGTGACGGCCGTGCTGGACTGATGCACAACATGGCCAGAGTGCAGGTCGTGGCAGTTTTCCATCCCATATGGTCGCCGGGCTGTGGTAGCTCAATGATAGAACAACAGTGACTGTCCAGCTGATCGAATTTGGTCTGTCCACAATGAAGCAACGACCTTATTATCTTCTTGTATGTAGGTAGGGATAGGTACGAGTCCCAGTATAGGTAGGTAGGCATAGGTAGGAGTCCCAGTATAGGTAGGTAGGCATAGGTAGGTGCCTCAGTAGTTAGCTAGGCATAGGTCGGAGACCCAGTATAGGTAGGTAGGCATAGGTAGGAGTCCCAGTAGTTAGCTAGGCATAGGTAGGAGACCCAGTATAGGTAGGTATGCATAGGTAGGAGTCCCAGTATAGGTAGGTAGGCATAGGTAGGTGCCTCAGTAGTTAGCTAGGCATAGGTAGGAGTTCCAGTATAGGTAGGTAGGCATAGGTAGGTGCCTCAGTAGTTAGCTAGGCATAGGTCGGAGACCCAGTATAGGTAGGTAGGCATAGGTAGGAGTCCCAGTAGTTAGCTAGGCATAGGTAGGAGACCCAGTATAGGTAGGTATGCATAGGTAGGAGTCCCAGTATAGGTAGGTGGGCATAGGTAGGTGCCTCAGTAGTTAGCTAGGCATAGGTAGGAGTTCCAGTATAGGTAGGTAGGCATAGGTAGGTGCCTCAGTAGTTAGCTAGGCATAGGTAGGAGACCCAGTATAGGTAGGTAGGCATAGGTAGGTGTCCCAGTAGTTAGCTAGGCATAGGTAGGAGTCCCAGTTTAGGTAGGTAGGCATAGGTAGGTCTTCTAGTATAGGTAGGTAGGTAGGTGTCCCCGTATAGGTAAGTAGGTGCCCCAGTAGTTAGGTAGGCATAGGTAGGTGTCCCAGTATAGATAGTTAGGCAGGGCCTGGCTGGCTCAGTAATAACAATTACCAAGGTCCAGCTGCAACAGATAGGGCTGTATAATGTCAGTGTCAGTGAGCAACACACACAAAAAAAACACATCAGGAAAACATTATCTCTCAAAAGAGAGCTGAGGGGTGCTATTTTAGCAATAACAATCATTCAGGAGCAAGCCAAGAGCCTAACTAATCTTTCCCTAGGAGAACAAGTCTGCAGCAGCTGTCCCTAGTCTGTCTAGCAGGCACACGAGTGAGTGTAATGGCCAGCGAGCCTGTCTTATATAAGGGGGGGGAGGGGGGCTCCAGGACTTAGTGTAGCCTGAATGGCTACAATGTGCCTGCCAGAGCCGTGCAGAGGGTCCTTAAGTGGGGGGTGCTCAAATTTAAAAAAGGGGCCTGCCAATGCCTTTCCCCGCATGCCCCCCACCTCGTTTTTGGCTAGGGGGTATTGATTGTCATGCTGCTGAATGCAGATGATGGGTGCCATGTGGGTTCTGGGTGTAAGTACTGAGTGTCATGTGGGTTCTGGCTATGGTTGGGTATCGAGTTACATGCGGGTGTTGATTGCAAATACTTAGTGCCATGTAAGATCTTGGTGCATGTACTGGATGTTATGTGGATGCTGGGTGCAGGTACTGGATGTGACATGGATGTGAATACTTGGCGCCATGCCTGTACTGGGTGCTGGCTATGGGTGGGCTTTGGGCATCACATGGGTTTTGAATGCAGGTACTTTGGGTGCAGGTACTGGTTAAGTAGGTGCTTGGTGCAGATAGCGGGGGCCATGTGGAAGCTGTGTGCAGGTGTGTGTACTGGGTGCAATTTTAGACCTGGGTGCAGATACTTGGGGCTTGATTCACTAACCGGCGCTAAGTGTTAGCAAGTTAGCAGTAAAGTCTGTATCATGCTGCTTTGGGTACCAAGGTCTAGTTTGTATTGGGTGTTTATTTGCAGTGGGTGCTATGCAGTATTGAGTGCTGAATGAGTAGCAGATGGTGATAAACAATAGTGGGTGCCATGTGAGTGCTAATTGGTACAGGGAGCCATGTGAGTGTTGGACATGAGTGAGTAGGGAGTGCCATGTGCGGTCTGGATGTGTGCCATGGGAGAGTACTGAGTCTCATATGGGTTCGGACCAAGGATGGGTACTGGGTGCTATTTGGGTGCTGGCCATGGATGGGTACTAGGTGCATATAATGGCTTTGGAACTTGGTGACGTTTGAGTACTGTGCCATGTGCGTGTTGATTATGGGGGTATGTGGGTCTTAGGTGCAAATACTGAGTGCCAAGTGGGTACTGGGAGTGAGTACATGGTGACATATGGGTGATAGGTGCTGGCTAGTGGGGTATTTGTTGTCATATGGGTGCTAAAGGCAGATGCTGGGTGCCATGTGGGTTCTGGGTGCTGGCACAGGGTGTCATGTGGATTCTGGCTGTATGGGTGTGTATCAACCATCATGTAGGTGTTGATTGCAGGTACTCAGTCCCTTGTGAGTTCTGGGTGCAAGTACTGGATGTCATATGTGAGTGCTTGGTGTGGGTGCTAAGCACCAAGTGGAGGCTTAGTGCAACTGGAACTACTGAAGATGAAACATGTGGGTGTTGGGTGCAGGTACTGGGTATCAAATAGGTGCAAATACTTGGTGCCATGCCTGGGTGCTAGCTATGGTTGGGCATTGTGTCATGTGGGTTCTGAGTGCAGGTACTTTGGGTGCTAGTACTAGTTATGTGGGTGCCATGTGGAGGCTGTGTGCAGGTGTGAGTAGTGGGTGCCATGTTGGGGCTGGGTGCAAGTACTGTGCCATGTGGGTGTGAGTACTGGGTGCCAGCTATAGGGTGAAGGGGTGCAGGTATTGGGTGTCATGTGGCTGTTTGATGCAAGTACTAAGTGCCATATCGAGGCCGGATGTGAGTATTGGGTACAGGGTGCTCGGTGCAAGTACTGGGTGTTTGCTATAGTGGGGGTTATTGGTTAAGTGTAATGTATGTAGGAGCTGAATATTGGTGGGATTGTTGAGGGTGCAAGGGGTGGGAGATCACTGTGGGTGCTACTATGAATGGCATAGTTGCTGCTAGGGGAGGTAGAGGTCAGTGTGGTTGCTGAGGGAAGGGTAGGTCAGTGTGGGTGCTGGGGGGAGAAGTAACTGTGGGTGCTTTGGGAGGTAGAGCTCAGTATGGGTGCTGGAGGAAAGGGAGGTCACTGTGGGTCCTTTGGGGGAGATCACTGTGGGTCTCGGGAGGTAGAAGTCATTGTGGGTGCAGGGGGTGGGAGGTCACTTTGGGTGCTGCTATGAATGGCATAGTTGCTGCTAAGGGAGGTAGAGGTCAGTGTGGGTGCTGGGGGAAGGGTAGGCTACTGTGGGTGCTGTGGAAGGAAGAGATCAGTATGGGTGCTGGAGAAAGGAGAGGTCACTGTGGGTGCTGGGAGAAGTCAGTGTGGTTACTGGAGGAAGGAGTGGATGCTGGGTGTTGGGAGAGGCCACTGTGGGAGCTGGCTATGGGAGAGGTCACTATAGGTGCTGCTTTTGGGACGGGACGTCCCTGTGGGTGCTGCAGGGGACAGGAGGGTAGCCACTGGGGGAGGGAAAAATCACTGTGGGTGCTGGGAGAGGGATAGGTCAGTGTGGGTGCTGGGGTAGGCAGGATCACTGCTAGAGCTGGGGAGGGAGAGGTCACTGTGGATGCTAGGTGGAGGGAGAGGTCACTGTGGATGCTGGGGGAGGGAGAGGTCACTGTGGGTGATAGGTGGAGGGAGAGGTCACTGTGGGTGCTGGGGAGGGAGAGGTCACTGTAGGTGCTAGGTGGAGGGAGAGGTCACTGTGGGTGCTGGGGGAGGGAGAGGTCACGGTGTGTGCTGGGGGAGGGAGAGGTCACTGTGGGTGGTAGGTGGAAGGAAAGGTCACTGTGGGTGCTGGGTAGGGAGAGGTCACTGTGGGTGCTAGATGGAAGGAAAGGTCACTGTGGGTGCTGGGTAGGGAGAGGTCACTGTGGGTGCTAGATGGAGGGAAAGGTCACTGTGGGTGCTGGGTAGGGGAGAGGTCACTGTGGGTGAAAGGTGAAGGGAGATATCACTGTGGGTACTGGGGAGGGAGAGGTCAGTATGGGTCCTAGGTGGAGGGAGAGGTCACTGGGTACTAGGTGGAGGGAGAGGTCACTATGGGCACTGGGGAGGGAGAGGTAAATATAAGTCCGAGGTGGAGGGAGAGGTCACTGGGTACTAGGTGGAGGGAGAGGTCACTATGGGTCCTAGGTGGAGGGAGAGGTCACTGAGTCCTAGGTGGAGGGAGAGGTCACTGTGAGTGCTAGGTGCAGGGAGAGGTCACTGGGTACTAGGTGGAGGGAGAGGTCACTATGGGTACTTGGTGGAGGGAGAGGTCACTATGGGTCCTAGGTGGAGGGAGAGGTCACTGTGAGTGCTGGGGGAGGGAGTGGTCACTGGGTACTAGGTGGAGGGAGAGGTCACTATGGGTACTGGGGAGGGAAAGGTCAATATGGGTACTAGGTGGAGGGAGAGGTCACTATGGGTGCTGGGGGAGGGAGAGGTCAGTATGGGTCCTAGGTGGAGGGAGAGGTCAGTATGCCACACTAGGATTTCTGTCTGGGCCTCTTCACTTGAAAGTGTCCCAGGCGGGGGCGGAGCTCCCTGCGGGTGGGCGGGGCTTATCGCGGTCGGGGGCGGAGCTTATTTTGCGCTGCGAGAGGGGCTTTTTTTAAGGGTTTTAAAAAGGGGGGTGCCTAGGCACCCAGAGCACCCCCCTGTGCACGTGTCTGCTGACTGTGATGCAGAGGGTCAAAGTTGACCCTCATAGTGCATTATGGGGCGAATCGAACTTCCGCAAAAGTTTGCCTGGTGCATGCGAACGTGAACCCCCAAAGTTCACCTGGAACCGTTCGCCGGCGAACCGTTCGCTACATCTCTACTGCATACCTGTTCAGTGCACCTGCGTGACAGCACACGGAGTTATATTATATAGAAGTCACTGCATACCTGTTCACAGTACCTGTGTGTGTGACAGCTGCTAATTTGTAATACCAGTCACTGCATACCTGTTCATTGCACTTGCGTGACAGCACGCAGTGTTATATTATATAGCTGTCACTGCATACCTGTTGACGGTACCTGTGTGTGTAACAGCTGCACATTGTATTGATACCAGTCACTGCATACCTGTTCAGTGCACCTGCGTGACAGCACACAGTGTTATATTATATAGCAGTCACTGCATACCTGTTCACGGTACCTGTGTGTGTGACACCTGCACATTTGTAATACTAGTCACTGCATACCTGTTCAGTGCACCTGCGTGACAGCACACAGTGTTATATTATATAGCAGTCACTGCATACCTGTTCACAGTACCTGTGTGTGTGACAGCTGCACATGTGTAATACTAGTCACTGCATACCTGTTCAGTGCACTTGCGTGACAGCACGCAGTGTTATATAGCAGTCACTGCATTCCTGTTCACGGTACCTGTGTGTGTGTCAGCTGCTCATTTGTAATACTAGTCACTGCATACCTGTTCACGGTACCTGTGTGTGTGACAGCTGCACATTTGTAATACTAGTCACTGCATACCTGTTCAGTGCACTTGCGTGACAGCACGCAGTGTTATATTATATAGTTGTCACTGCATACCTGTTGACGGTACCTGTGTGTGTAACAGCTGCACATTGTATTGATACCAGTCACTGCATACCTGTTCAGTGCACCTGCGTGACAGCACACAGTGTTATATTATATAGCAGTCACTGCATACCTGTTCACGGTACCTGTGTGTGTGACACCTGCACATTTGTAATACTAGTCACTGCATACCTGTTCACGGTACCTGTGTGTGTGACAGCTGCTCATTTGTAATACTAGTCACTGCATACCTGTTCAGTGCATCTGCGATACAGCATGCAGTGTTATATTATATAGCAGTCACTGCATACCTGTTCACGGTACCTGTGTGTGTGTGTGACAGCTGCACATGTGTAATACTAGTCACTGCATACCTGTTCACAGTACCTGTGTGCATGACAGCTGCTCATTTGTAATACTAGTCACTGCATACCTGTTCAGTGCACCTGCGTGACAGCATGCAGTGTTATATTATATAGCAGTCACTGCATACCTGTTCACGGTACCTGTGTGTGTGACAGCTGCACATGTGTAATACTAGTCACTGCATACCTGTTCACAGTACCTGTGTGCATGACAGCTGCTCATTTGTAATACTAGTCACTGCATACCTGTTCAGTGCACCTGCGTGACAGCACGCAGTGTTATATTATATAGCAGTCACTGCATACCTGGTGTGTGTGTGCGTGCGTGCGTGCGTGCGTGCGTGCGTGTGTTGCACATTTGTAATACTAGTCACTGCATACCTGTTCACAATGAAGCAATGACCGCCGGCTATATGAGTGCTTTGGGGGGAGGTGGGGGTCACACCCGAGATAATAAGGTCGTTGCTTCATTGTGGACAGACCAAATTCGATCAGCTGGACAGTCACTGTTCTATCATTGAGCTACCACAGCCCGGCGACCATATGGACTTGAAAACCGCCATGGCCTGCACTCTCGCCATGGTGCGCACCACTCCAGCAAGGCCGTCACTACACAAACAGCTGTTTGCGGTGCGTTACACAGTGAGTATGGTGTGTCAGTGTGAAGCAGTACATTAATTACACTCCCTGATTGATGTATATGTTACGGCCAGAACCCGAAGTTTGGCCAGAACTAGAAGTGGCCGGCCACTTCGGGTTCTGGCCGGCCAATGTGCGAACTGGCCGCTGCGCTGCGGCCAATGTGAGAAATGCAACAATTCCTGTAAAGTTAATGGGATGTTGTGGCCGCAGCGCAGCGGGCAAATGTATCACACATCTTTACTTTATTCAATGACATTAAGCCGACCGGCTTTTTCCCCGCTTTCTCTCTTCCCCTCGCCTCTCTCTCCTCCCCTCGCCTCTCTCTCTTCCTTCTCTTATGGGCAGCCGGGCGGGGGACACGCGTGTCCAGGAGAGTCGTTCGTCGCGGCAGGAGAGCAGAGCGGGGAGGCTGCAGACATCGCTTCTGCCAGCACCCGCTCTGCAAGAACGGCAGGATTCCCCTGCCGCGACGAACGACTCCGGAGGGACACGCGTGTCCCCCGCCCGGCTGCCCATAAGAGAAGAGAGAGAGAGAGGCGGGGGGGGGGGGGGGGGGAGGAGAGAGAGGCGGGGGGGGGGGGGAGGAGAGAGGCAGAGAAAAAGCCGGGCGGCTTAATGTCATTGAATAAAGTAAAGATGTGTGATACATTTTGCCCGCTGCGCTGCGGCCACAACATCCCATTAACCTTACAGGAATTGTTGCATTTCTCACATTGGCCGCAGCGCAGCGGCCAGTTCGCACATTGGCCGGCCAGAACCCGAAGTGGCCGGCCACTTCTAGTTCTGGCCAAACTTCGGGTTCTGGCCGTAACATATACACATGCAAGATGTATCCCACTCCCCCATGCAAAAACTCAGGTGTTAGATCCCTTGAAACATCTTTTTCATCACTTTTGTGGCCAGCATAAATCATTGTAGTTTTCAAAGTTCGCCTCCCCTTTGAAGTCTATTGCGGTTCGTGAAGTTCGCGCGAACCCGAACTTTTGCGGAAGTTTACGTTCGAGGTTCGCGAACCTAAAATCAGAGGTTCGAGCCATCTCTATTCACAAAAGCGCGCAAAGCTTTGCACGCGAACATCGTTACTTCGCGTGATAAGCGAAGGTTATCTCGCAATCACGTGCACTTTCACGTGAAACGCGCACGTGATCACCTTCGCTTATCACGCGAAGTAACGATGTTCGCGTGCAAAGCTTTGCAGCTCACGTGATAACTGCATTGATAGCAGTTAGCACACTTTTGTGAATCAAGCCCATGATATTTTAATGTAAAGTAGGCAAAAGTTTGCTGCTTGCACCACCTTGTGGTGATGAGGTTATTACATTTTCAGTACTACCAAAAGTTGTACTATTGGTAACGGACTGGAAGCATGCTCCAAACATTATGAGATACAGGGATCTTGTGGCAAGGCGTCACCAAGGACCTTTGGCTAGCTGACCCCTGCTCAAAGGCCTGGCAGATACAATAGGATCACTTGTATAAAGAAAGTGACAAACAATGAAAAACAAATATTTTGTTCTTCACTTTTATATAAACCAATAATAATAAAAAAAATTGTTGTATGGCAATCAGTGCTGAGATCTCCACACTGTAATTAGGTTACATTCACATGAATGGAGGGCTTCACGCAAGAAAAATATTTACCTACTGTACAGGCGCAGTAGTGGCTCTCCGATTAGGCTCAGGCAGAAATAGCTGAGCCCGATCAGGTCCCTCTACTGGGTAGGCAACCCACCCCTGCGCAGTAAAGGGGACCTGATTGGGCTCAGCTACTTACACCTAAGCCAGATCGGAAAGACACTACTGCATAGGATCACGGTAGGTAAATATTGCAGGCGCTTCTGCGCTTGTATTTTCTGGGGAGACAGCGCTGGATCCGAGGCCGGTTTCACACTGAGCAATGTTTTTTTCTTGCGCTGCACAGCGGGGTTTGCATTGCAACAGCAAAAACAACCTTCGGGGGATTTTCGCGTTAATACGTGGTAATCCCTGTATGGCAGCAGGCCAAGCATGAAGTGAAGATCTCTAGTACTCACTTCCTCCAGCTGAAAAGACGAATTGCGAGTAAGCATACTGACAAAATACGCTACCACACACATGCGATGCGAATACGTGCGGCGAAGTTTTAAATCTGAGCGGGCGCCATAGACATATGTGACTTCCTGTTTGATGCTGGCCGCTGCACGCCCCCACGCAAGATGCTGACAACGGAGTGATGCACTCGCGGCCGAGCATCAAAAGACACTTCTGCCGCGGCACATTCCAAAGCACAGGTATGAAAAGCCCCATAGGCTTTCATTGTCGATCGCTAACATGTGGTAACACAACAGGATAAAATCGCCCCAGTGCGAAAGGGGCCTGAGGCTTAGAAGGATGGGGAAGCCTCATTAGGATCCAGAGACTTCTCCCTCCTGAGGTAAGATATAGGTAGAGGCGGTTTGTTACAGATTCTCTTTAAAAGGATGCTGAGCTCCTTTTAAAATCGATATTTGGACTTGCATGGGGCTTCTTCCAGCCCACTGTAGCCTGCGAGGTCCTCAGCATCCTACTGGCCCCGCTGACGGCTCCGTTAATCTGCACCTTCAGGCCGAAGTCGCCGACACACATCCCTGACATCAACGCGAGCCATTGTGAGAGTCCTGCACATGAGCAGTTCACACTTAGAGAACCGCACATGCGCAGGACTCTTAGGGCCCTTTTACACTTAATCAGTTGCTCTCAGTTAAAACGGAAAGAAAACTGATTTTCAAAGTAATGCCCATGTTTTCCTATGGCACCTTTTACACTTAACGCGTTTTAACTGAAATCTTCTTCCCAATGCACTGCAATGGAAAAAACGCGTACTAACGCGTACCAACGCGTACTAACGCACACTAACGCACACCAACTGATTAAGTGTAAAAGGGGCCTTACCCCGGCCGGCGTAGTTTGTGCGGTGGGGATGCGCATCAGTGACTTCGGCCTGAAGTCGCAGATTAACGGAGCCGGCGGGACCGGGAGAGGAGACCGGAGAATGGCGTGGACCTCGCAGGCTACAGTGGGCTGGAGGAAGTCCCAGGTAACTTCAAATATCGATTTTAAAAGGAGCTCAAGATCCCTTTAGGCTACGTTTCCACTGTAGCGTGACATTTTTGCCTGCAGAAAATCATCTAAGATTTTTCTGATTGGTGAAAATCCGCATGTAAATTTTTACGGTCAGAGTTGATGGGAAGATGGATGGAGCCAAATACAGGGAAAACTTGGAAGAAAACCTCTTGGAGTCTGCAAAAGTCTTGAGACTGGGGCGGAGGTTCACCTTTCCAGCAGGACAATGACCCTAAACATAAAGCCAGGGCAACAATGGAATGGTTTAAAACAAAACATATCCATGTGTTAGAATGGTCCAGTCAAAGTCCAGATCTAAATCCAATCAAGAATCTGTGGCAAGATCTGAAAACTGCTGTTCACAAACGCTGTCCATCTAATCTGACTGAGCTGGAGCTGTTTTGCAAAGAAGAATGGGCAATGATTTCAGTCTCTAGATGTGCAAAGCTGTTAGAGACATACCCTAAAAGCCTGGCAGCTGTAATTGCAGCAAAAAGGTGGTTCTACAAAGTATTGACTCAGGGGACTGAATAATTATGCACACTCCACTTTGCAGTTATTTATTTGTAAAAAATGTTTGGAATCATGTATGATTTTCGTTCCACTTCTCACGTGTACACCACTTTGTATTGGTCTTTTACGTGGAATTCCAATTAAATTGATTCATGTTTGTGGTAGGAATATGAAAAAATGTGGAAAAACTCAAGGGGGCCGAATACTTTTCCAAACCACTGTATTTCTTTAACTTACCATCAGCACTAGGAACTCAAGTAGAGACCCATGTCTACAGTGTGTGAACCTAGCCTATCACGTTGCCTGTGTCCACAATCTGACCACTAGTGGCAGGCAGGAACAATTGAATTACACAGCTGATAGCTGCAGTGACCAAAAGAACCGAAAAGGGGCAGCATTTAATTCACGTTTTTTCAAAATACAAACCAAATAACGATACTATATTTCTATAAAAAAAAATCTTACCCTTTAAAGTGATCTTTACTGGATGAGTGTTGAATGCTGGCATTCCAAACTCTCCTTTGTGCCCCTATTGTCTCCCCTCTGCCATCTCTGTTCCCCGTTTCTTTCTTGCCCCTCTGTGTCACATCGTCCCCCTGTGCCTTTTTTGTCCGTGTCACTTTTGTTCCCCCGTGCCTTTTCTGTCCCACTGTATCACTACTGTTCCCCATGCCTCATTTGTCCTCCTTTGTGTTGCCTCCGTACCCCGAGTCTCTTTTGTCTCCCTCTGTTCCCCCTGTGCCTCTTTTGAGCTCCTTTTAAAATCGATATTTGGACTTGCCTGGGGCTTCTTCCAGCCCACTGTAGCCTGCGAGGTCCTCAGCATCCTCCTGGCCTCGCTGGCTGCTCCGTTAATCTGCAGCTTCAGGCCGAAGTCGCCGATACACGGCCCCGCCATCAACGCGAGCCATTGTGAGAGTCCTGCGCATGTGCGGTTCACACTTAGAGAACCGCACATGCGCATGACTCTCACCCCGGCCGTAGTTTGTGCGGTGGGGAAGCGCATCAGAGACTTCGGCCTGAAGTCGCAGATTAACGGAGCCGGCGGGACCGGGAGAGGAGACAGGAGAATGCCGGGGACCTTGCAGGCTACAGTGGCCTGGAGGAAGTCCCAGGTAACTTCAAATAACAATTTTAAAAGAAGCTCAAGATCCTTTTAGGCTACGTTTCCACTGTAGCGTGACATTTTTGCCTGCAGAAAATCATCTAAGATTTTTCTGATTGGTGAAAATCCGCATGTAAATTTTTACGGTCAGAGTTGATGGGAAGATGGATGGAGCCAAATACAGGGCAATCTTGGAAGAAAGCCTCGAGTCTGCAAAAGGAAGATAGTGTCATATTGCAACAGGATCTGGATAGGATGGCTATATGGGCACATAAATGGTAGATGAAATTCAATGTTGAAAAATGTAAAGTCATGCATTTTGGTCGTACCAATGGTCTAGCACCATACAAAATAAATGGGATACAGTTGGGGACATCAAACTTGGAGAAGGACTTAGGAGTACTCATCGACAACAAGTTAAATAATCGTACTCAATGCCAAGCCGCTGCAGCTAAAGCTAACAAAATTTTGGGATGCATTAAAAGGGAAATAAAAACTCGAGATGCTAGCATAATATTGCCCCTGTTTAACTCTCTAGTAAGGCCACATCTGGAATATGGAATTCAGTTCTGAGCACCACATTACAAAAAAGATATTGCAGTTTTAGAGCAGGTGCAGAGACGAGCAACAAAATTAATACGTGGGATGGAAGGTCTCGCTTACCAAGAAAGGTTAGATAAACTGGGTTTATTTAGTCTAGAGAAAAGACGCCTTAGAGGAGATCTAATTAACATGTATAAATACATCAGAGGGCAATATAATAGCTTGGCAGATGAGCTTTTTGTCCCTAGGCCTTCTCAAAGGACTAGAGGACATGATCTGCGCATGGAGGAAAAACGTTTTAGCCATTTATTTAGGAAAGGGTTCTTTACAGTAAGAGTGATTAAGATGTGGAATGCATTGCCACAGGAAGTCGTTATGGCAAACTCTATACCTGCATTTAAAGGGGGCTTAGATGCTTTCCTTGCGTTGAAAGACATCCATGGCTACAATTACTAGGTAATGCCTAATGATGTTGATCCAGGGATTTTATCTGATTGCCATCTGGAGTAGTGTTGGGCGAACAGTGTTCGCCACTGTTCGGGTTCTGCAGAACATCACCCTGTTCGGGTGATGTTCGAGTTCGGCCGAACACCCGATGGTGTTCGGCCAAACCGTTCGGCCATATGGCCGAACTAAGAGCGCATGGCCGAACGTTCCCTGAACATTCGGCTAGCGCTGTGATTGGCCGAACGGGTCACGTGGTTCAGACCCGAACGCGCTCTGATTGGCCGAACGGGTCACGTGGTTCGGGTAAAAAAATACCCGAACCACGTAATTTCTCCGCCATTTGTCTGTGGGTTTAACTTTGGGTAGGCAGGCAGGGTAGTTCTCTCTCCAGCCAGGCTAGCCAGGGTCCCCCCAGTCATTGTGTCGCTGCTGGGAACAGTAGTACACCGCTCACCCACACTATATAGCATTGTGTTTACTGCCACTCTGTGTACACCGCTCACCCACCACTGTATAGCATTGTGTTTACTGCCACTCTGTGTCTCTGCTGGGAACAGTAGTACACCGCTCACCCGCCACTGTATAGCATTGTGTTTACTGGCTGCCACTCTGTGTCTCTGCTGGGAACAGTAGTACACCGCTCACCCACCACTGTATAGCATTGTGTTTACTGCCACTCTGTGTTTCTGCTGGGAACAGTAGTACACCGCTCACCCGCCACTGTATAGCATTTTGCTCTGCTGGGAACAGTAGTACACCGCTCACCCGCCACTGTATAGCATTGTGCTCTGCTGGGAACAGTAGTACACCGCTCACCCGCCACTGTATAGCATTGTGCTCTGTGTCGCTGCTGGAAACAGTAGTACACCGCTCACCAACCACTGTATAGCATTGTGCTCTGTGTCGCTGCTGGGAATAGTAGTACACCGCTCACCAACCACTGTATAGCATTGTGCTCTGTGTCGCTGCTGGAATCAGTAGTACACCGCTCACCCGCCACTGTATAGCATTGTGCTCTGTGTCGCTGCTGGGAACAGTAGTACACCGCTCACCAACCACTGTATAGCATTGTGCTCTGTGTCGCTGCTGGGAATAGTAGTACACCACTCACCAACCACTGTATAGCATTGTGCTCTGTGTCGCTGCTGGGAACAGTAGTACACCGCTCACCCGCCACTGTATAGCATTGTGCTCTGTGTCGCTGCTGGGAACAGTAGTACACCGCTCACCAACCACTGTATAGCATTGTGCTCTGTGTCGCTGCTGGGAATAGTAGTACACCGCTCACCCACCACTGTATAGCATTTCTGTACTGCCACTGTACTGCTGCCAGTCAGCGTGTACTTTAAGGATAAGTGAAATGAAGAAGAAATCCTGTGAAAGAGGGAGGGGCAAGGGAAGAGGTGTTTCCCCTGACGGTTCACGTACAGGCCACAGTGGAGCACCGAAGAAAACCCACTCAATACCGCCCATGTTGTCCAGGAAATCAACCCTCACAAATCCAAAAGAACAGGACCAGATAGTTAAATGGATGACCTCTCAAGCGTCCAGCAGTGGGTTAAGCAGCACCAGCACATCACGCACGAGGTCCGAGTCCTCAGCCAGTTACAAGGAGCCAGTGGGCACAAAGCTGACACAACCGGCAGCGACACCACGCACACAACTGCCAAATAACCAGTCCGAAGAATTTCCTCAGGACACAATGGGGTATTCGCAGGAGCTATTCCCAGCCCAACAAACTTCCACCTTTCAAAGGTCAATGGAACAGCCAGAAATGTTGTGCCCGGATTCACAACCATTTACTGTGGTAAATGCACCGCGCACTGAAATGCAAGGCGAGTCCGAGGACTGTGAAACCCAAATCCCAGAGCAAGTTGGGCAGGAGGAGGTCGGCCGAGAAAATCTGGAAGACGGCGTTGGAGTGAGCTGCGCAGAGGTTGTTCTGGGTAGTGATGGGCGAACAGTGTTCGCCACTGTTCGGGTTCTGCAGAACATCACCCTGTTCGGGTGATGTTCGAGTTCGGCCGAACACCTGACGGTGCTCGGCCAAACCGTTCGGCCACATGGCCGAACTAAGAGCGCATGGCCGAACGTTCCCCGAACGTTCGGCTAGCGCTGTGATTGGCCGAACGGGTCACGTGGTTCGGGCCCGAACGCGCTCTGATTGGCCGAACGGTCACGTGGTTCGGGTAAATAAATACCCGAACCACGTCATATCTCCGCCATTTCTCTGTGGGTTTAGCTTTGGGTAGGCAGGCAGGGTAGTTCGCTCTCCAGCCACGCTAGCCAGGGTCCCCCCCAGTCATTGTGTGTCGCTGCTGGGAACAGTAGTACACCGCTCGCTCAGCCACACTATATAGCATTCTGTTTACTGCCACTCTGTGTACCTCGCTCAGCCACACTATATAGCATTCTGTTTACTGTTCTGTGTCTGCTGGGAATAGTAGTACACCGCTCGCTCAGCCACACTATATAGCATTCTGTTCACTGTTCTGTGTCTGCTGGGAATAGTGGTACACCGCTCGCTCAGCCACACTATATAGCATTCTGTTTACTGTTCTGTGTCTGCTGGGAATAGTGGTACACCGCTCGTTCAGCCACACTATATAGCATTCTGTTTACTGTTCTGTGTCTGCTGGGAATAGTGGTACACCGCTCGCTCACCCACACTATATAGCATTGTGTTTACTGTTCTGTGTCTGCTGGGAATAGTAGTACACCGCTCGCTCAGCCACACTATATAGCATTGTGTGTACTGCCACTCTGTGTACACGGCTCAGCCTGACTATATAGCATTGTGTGTACTGCCACTGTGCACCTCGCTCAGCCACGCTATATATAGCATTGTGTTTACTGCCACTCTGTGTACACCGCTCAGCCAGACTACATAGCATTGTGTGTACTGCCACTCTGTGTACACCGCTCAGCCAGACTCTATAGCATTGTGTGTACTGCCACTCTGTGTACACCGCTCAGCCAGACTATATAGCATTGTGTGTACTGCCACTCTGTGTACACCGCTCAGCCAGACTATATACCATTGTTTACTGACACTCTGTGTACACCGCTCAGCCAGACTATATACCATTGTTTACTGACACTCTGTGTACACCGCTCAGCCAGACTATATACCATTGTTTACTGACACTCTGTGTACACCGCTCAGCCAGACTATATACCATTGTTTACTGACACTCTGTGTACACCGCTCAGCCAGACTATATACCATTGTTTACTGACACTCTGTGTACACCGCTCAGCCAGACTATATACCATTGTTTACTGACACTCGGTTTACACCGCTCAGCCAGACTATATACCATTGTTTACTGACACTCTGTGTACACCGCTCAGCCAGACTATATACCATTGTTTACTGACACTCTGTGTACACCGCTCAGCCAGACTATATACCATTGTTTACTGACACTCTGTGTACACCGCTCAGCCAGACTATATACCATTGTTTACTGACACTCTGTGTACACCGCTCAGCCAGACTATATACCATTGTTTACTGACACTCTGTGTACACCGCTCAGCCAGACTATATACCATTGTTTACTGACACTCGGTGTACACCGCTCAGCCAGACTATATACCATTGTTTACTGACACTCTGTGTACACCGCTCAGCCAGACTATATACCATTGTTTACTGACACTCTGTGTACACCGCTCAGCCAGACTATATACCATTGTTTACTGACACTCTGTGTACACCGCTCAGCCAGACTATATACCATTGTTTACTGCCACTCTGTGTACATGGCTCAGCCAGACTATATAGCATTGTGTGTACTGCCACTCTGTGTACACCGCTCAGCCAGACTATATAGCATTGTTCACTGCCACTCTGTGTACACGGCTCAGCCAGACTATATAGCATTGCGTACTCTGCCAGTCAGTGTGTATATTGCTGGGATCAGTAATACTCCACTCACCGTCAACCACTATATGAGCTCACCATGAGTTCCTCAGAGACCTCCGCTGTGAGCAGCACTCCCAACAACAGCAACAGCCAACGCCCCACGCAAGCTATAACATCCACCCCAGCAGCCAGTGGTCAGCAGCAGCCCTCCCCGGAGGAGAACGTTGTGTCCATCGGTCCGGCGCCAGAGCGATTAATGAGGGCTGCCATTGAGGGGATGATGGGGCCTGATGTGGAGGAGGAGGTCGGGCTCAGGCCAGCATCCCAAGTTAATGTTGAGGACGATGAGGGGTCTGTGACTGTGTCTGGGGATGTTGGGGTGGCAGAGGTGGTGGGTGGGTCAGACTCAGGAGAAGAGTTGTATGATGAGGATGATGATCGGGACCATCTGTATGTGCCTCAGAGTCCGACCCCGGAAAACATGTTGTATCGTGTGTTTAGGTACTAAAATCTGCGTTCCCAGTAGTGTTGGGCGAACAGTGTTCGCCACTGTTCGGGTGCTGCAGAACATCACCCCGTTCGGGGTGACTATATAGCAGACTATATAGCATTGTGTTTACTGCCACTCTGTGTACACGGCTCAGCCACACTATATAGCATTGTGTTTACTGCCACTCTTTGTCTGCTGGGAACAGTAGTACACCGCTCACCCGCCACTGTATAGCATTGTGCTCTGTGTCGCTGCTGGCAATAGTGGTACACCGCTCACCCACCACTGTATAGCATTTCTGTACTGCCACTGTACTGCTGCCAGTCAGCGTGTACTGTAAGGATAAGTGAAATGAGGAAGAAATCCGGTGAAAGAGGGAGGGGCAAGGGAAGAGGTGTTTCCCCTGACGGTTGTGCTGGGGAGCTGTACTCCACGGCGGCGGCCCCCCACAATGACATATGACGAGTTTGAGGAGATGGAAGAGGAGGGTATGGACAATGTGGACATAGACCCAGATTTTGTTTGTGAACGAGAACATCGCCGTCGTAGCAGCAGCACAGATGAGTCTGTTGAAGAACCCACTGCTGCACGAGTTCGCCTTGTGCCACAAGGTAGGCGGCGCGCAATTTCAGGCACCACAAGCGTGGAAGTTCAAGTGAGAGGCAAAAGAGGCGCAAACAGAAATCGCCAGCAAGGCAGGTGCTCCAAATTCTGGGCTTTCTTTGAAGACTGCACTGAGGATGTTACCATGGCGATTTGCAAGGTGTGCAAGACCCGCCTGAGCAGGGGGAAAAGTATTAACAACCTCTCCACCACCAGCATGAGCCGCCACATGCTATCCAAACATCCCACTCTGTGGGCAAACGCGGCAGGACAGGGTACCACCAGCAACACTGCCTCCCTTGGGTTCACCAGACTCACCACCAGACCCGCCTCAGCAGCAGCAGTAGCCCAGCCATTGCGTGGTTCAAAACATTCCAAAAAATCAGATGACGCTGACACTGTCACTTTCCGGAGTAGTGCTCTTGAGGTCTCCCAGTGTTCATCAAACACAACAACCAACAGCCCTTCGTTGTGCAGCCCTACGGTTCAGTTGTCTGTCTCGGAGATGTTTGAGCGCAAGAGGAAATTGCCAGCAAATGACCCCCGGGCCGTGGCAGTAAGAGCCAGCATAGCCAAGCTTCTGGCCTGCGAAATGCTGCCATATCGAGTGGTGGAGACAAACAGCTTCAAGGGCATGATGTCAGTGGCCATCCCACGTTACGTGGTTCCCAGCCGCTACCACTTTGCGCGCTCTGCAGTGCCTGAGTTGCATGAGCACGTGGTCAGCAAAATAACCCGAAGCTTGAAGAATGCCGTTGCCTGCAAGGTTCACGTATCCGCCTCTCCACAGAAAATGCAGACCGTCTGACTCAAATTAAAATGAATCAATCCTGGATTGGAAATGACTACGCAACACTCCAGGACCCCAACCAAGTAACATGACCAATGAACATCTGGGATGGTTTAGCGTTTCCGGTCCCTGTTTATTGAACCTCTCATCTGTATTACATTTATGACTGCATGGCGGCAAAAAGCATTGCTGCTATATCCGCACGCTTTTTGTCCTCATGCAAGGCCTGGGTTGTTGTGTCTCAAAAAGCATGGCCTTCTCCTCCTGCGCCTGCTCCTGTTCCATCACGTGTGCTGCTGCTGCTGGGTTAGCGTTTCCGGTCCCTGTTTATGGAACCTCTCATCTGTATTACATTTATGACTGCATGGCGGCAAAAAGCATTGCTATATCCGCACGCTTTTTGTCCTCATGCAAGGCCTGGGTTGCGTCTCAAAAAGCGTGGCCTTCTCCTCCTGCGCCTCCTCCTGTTCCATCACGTGTGCTCTGTGCTGCTGCTGCTGCTGGGTTAGCGTTACCGGTCCCTGTTTATTGAACCTCTCATCTGTATTACATTTATGACTGCATGGCGGCAAAAAGCATTGCTATATCCGCACGCTTTTTGTCCTCATGCAAGGCCTGGGTTGCGTCTCAAAAAGCGTGGCCTTCTCCTCCTGCGCCTCCTCCTGTTCCATCACGTGTGCTCTGTGCTGCTGCTGCTGCTGGGTTAGCGTTACCGGTCCCTGTTTATTGAACCTCTCATCTGTATTACATTTATGACTGCATGGCGGCAAAAAGCATTGCTATATCCGCACGCTTCTTGTCCTCATGCAAGGCCTGGGTTGTTGTGTCTCAAAGCGTAGCCTTCTCCTCCTGCGCCTCCTCCTGTTCCATCATGTGTGCTCTGTGCTGCTGCTGCTGCTGCTGGGTTAGCGTTACCGGTCCCTGTTTATTGAACCTCTTATCTTTATTACATTTATGACTGCATGGCGGTAAAAAGCATGCTATCTGCACGCTTCTTGTCCTCATGCAAGGCCTGGGTTGTTGTGTCTCAAAGCGTGGCCTTCTCCTCCTGCGCCTCCTCCTGTTCCGTCACGTGTGCTCTGTGCTGCTGCTGCTGCTGGGTTAGCGTTACCGGTCCCTGTTTATTGAGCCTCTTCTCTTTATTACATTTATGACTGCATGGCGGCAAAAAGCATTGCTGCTATATCCGCACGCTTCTTGTCCTCATGCAAGGCCTGGGTTGTTGTGTCTCAAAAAGCGTGGCCTTCTCCTCCTGCGCCTCCTCCTGTTCCATCACGTGTGCTGCTGCTGCTGCTGGGTTAGCGTTACCGGTCCCTGTTTATTGAACCTCTTATCTTTATTACATTTATGACTGCATGGCGGTAAAAAGCATGCTATCCGCACGCTTCTTGTCCTCATGCAAGGCCTGGGTTGTTGTGTCTCAAAAAGCGTGGCCTTCTCCTCCTGCGCCTCCTCCTGTTCCATCACGTGTGCTGCTGCTGCTGCTGGGTTAGCGTTACCGGTCCCTGTTTATGGAACCTCTTCTCTTTATTACATTTATGACTGCCTGGCGGTAAAAACCATGTTACCTGTGCAAAGAAACATGACATTTTCAGCATTTAAAAGACAATTTTTCCTTTGAAACTTTACAATCAATTTTCTCAAAAACTATAAGCTCTTTTTGCTAAATTTTTTTCCCTCTTGTACCCACTCCCAAGGTGCACATACCCTGTAAATTTGGGGTATGTAGCATGTAAGGAGGCTTTACAAAGCACAAAAGTTCGGGTCCCCATTGACTTCCATTATGTTCGGAGTTCGGGTCGAACACCCGAACATCGCGGCCATGTTCGGCCTGTTCGGCCCGAACCCGAACATCTAGATGTTCGCCCAACACTAGTTCTGGGGAGCTCTACTCCACGGCGGCGGCCCACAATCACATATGACGAGTTTGAGGAGATGGAACAGGAGGGTTTTGACAATGTGGACACAGACCCAGATTTTGAATGTGAAGGAGAACATCGCCGTCGTAGCAGCGCAGATGAGTCTGTTGAAGAACCCACTGCTGCACGAGTTCGCCTTGTGCCACAAGGTAGGCGGCGCGAAATTTCAGGCACCACAAGCGTGGAAGTTCCTTTGAGACGCAAAAGAGGCACAAACAGAAATCCCCAGCAAGGCAGGTGCTCCAAAGTCTGGCCTTTCTTTGAAGACTGCAGTGAGGATGGTACCATGGTGATTTGCAAGGTGTGCAAGACCCGCCTGAGCAGGGGGAAACATATTAACAACCTCTCCACCATCAGCATGACCCGCCACATGGTATCCAAACATCCCACTCTGTGGGCAAACGCGGCAGGACAGGGTACCAGCAACACTGCCTCCCTTGGGGTCACCAGACTCACCACCAGACCCTCCTCAGCAGCAGCAGTAGCCCAGCCATTGCGTGGTTCACAACAACATACACAAACATCAGACGACGCTGACACTGTCACTCTCCGGAATAGTGCTCTTGAGGTCTCCCAGTCTTCATCAAACACAACAACCAACAGCCCTTCAGTGTGCAGCCCTACGGTTCAGTTGTCTGTCTCGGAGATGTTTGAGCGCAAGAGGAAATTGCCAGCAAATGACCCCCGGGCCGTGGCACTAACAGCCAGCATAGCCAAGCTTCTGGCCTGCGAAATGCTGCCATATCGAGTGGTGGAGACAAACAGCTTCAAGGGCATGATGTCAGTGGCCATCCCACGTTACGTGGTTCCCAGCCGCTACCACTTTGTGCGCTCTGCAGTGCCTGAGTTGCATGAGCACGTGGTCAGCAAAATAACCCAAAGCTTGAAGAATGCCGTTGCCTGCAAGGTTCACCTCACCACTGACACCTGGACGAGTGCGTTCGGCCAGGGTCGATACATCTCCCTTACCGCGCACTGGGTGAACCTTGTGGAGCCTGGCAGCGATTCCTCACCTGCTTCGGCGCGGGTGTTGCCCACGCCGCAAACAGCTGCACCGCCGTCCCTCTCACTGGATAACAACAGCAGCACCTACCTGTCTGACTCCTTCTCCTCCAACGCATCTCAAAGCTGTACCTCATCCGGAAACGCTAACCCAGCAGCAGTAGGATCGTGGAAGCAGTGCAGCACAGCTGTTGGCATGCGTCAGCAAGCGTTGCTGAAGCTGATCTGCCTTGGGGATAAGCAGCACACAGGGGAGGAAATTTGGAGGGGAATAAAGGAACAGACGGATTTGTGGCTGGCACCGCTGGACCTGAAACCAGGCATGGTTGTGTGTGATAATGGGAGTAATCTCATTCGCGCTGTAAGGTTGGCTAAGCTGACACACATCCCTTGCCTGGCGCACGTGATGAACCTAGTAGTTCAGCGGTTCCTGAGGACATACCCAGGCGTGGCCGATCTTCTGTTGAAGGTGCGACGAGTGGCCAAACATTGTAGAAATTCCAGTACTGCTTCGGGGGCACTCGCCAAGATGCAGGAGCGCTTCAATCTCCCCCACCATCGCTTGCTGTGTGATGTCCCTACGCGCTGGAATTCTACGCTGCACATGCTAGCCCGCTTTTGCGAGCAGAAGAGTGCAGTGGTCCAGTACATGACGGCGCAGTACCGAGGCGCATCCGGACAGCTGCCAAGCTTCTGTGGATCCGATTGGGCCAACATGTTGGACCTCTGCCAAGTCCTCCAAGATTTTGAGCAATCCACGTTGCTTGTGAGCAGTGACAACTCTTCAGTCAGCATTACCATACCACTGCTGTGTTTACTGAAGAAGTCAATGTTGAAAATCAAGGAAACAGCTGCCATGATGCAACTGGGGGAATCTGATGGTACCAACATCAGGCCATCTGCCTCAGGAAACGCTGGCCCCAGCAGCTATGACGAAGAAGAGGAGGAGGAACAGCTGGAGTTGGAGCAGGAATTTCATGCCACCACTGACGAGGGCCAGAGCGGTGCACGTTGGACTTACACAAGTCAGCGCGAATGGTCAGCAGAAGCAGACGAGTAAGAAGGTGACGACTATGATGCATCACAACAATCACAACGCCCACAAGAGGATGATGATGGTTCTGGCAGGACTCTGGCACACATGGCTCAATTCATGCTAGACTGCATTTAACGCGACCCACGCATTGTGCGCATTCAGGACAACACCAATTACTGGGTTTATGCCCTTCTGGATCCACGGTACAAACACAATGTTCCAAAACTGCTTGAAGAAAGAGTCAGACAGGTCAAAATGGAAGAATACCAGCAGGCCCTTGTGGAGAGTTTAGAGAGGAGATTGACATCCTCCCCCTCCTCTAGCCAGTTGTACGCCAACAGACTGACTTCCGCAAACCCAGGACGACCAGGAGGGCAGCAAACAACACAAGCCGCAGCTAGTGCCCAAAAGGGAATGGTATCGGCAGTGTCCTTGGAGTGGGAAAATTTTCTGACACTCATGCAGCAGTCCACAGAACAGCAAGCGTGCACATCCACCTCCAACACCGATCGCCTGGAGAAGATGGTCAAGGACTACATGTCAGATGGCGTAGCTGTGTTGAACAATCCATCTGCACCCTTCAACTATTGGGTATCGAAGCTAGACACCTGGCACGAGCTGGCAATGTACGCAATAGAGGTGCTGGCTTGCCCGGCAGCCAGCGTTATGTCGGAACGCTGTTTCAGTGCTCTGCGGAGGCATCGTCACAGATCGGCGTATCCGCCTCTCCACAGAAAATGCAGACCGTCTGACTCAAATTAAAATGAATCAATCCTGGATTGGAAACGATTACGCAACACTCCCGGACCCCAACCAAGTAACATGAACAATGAACATCTGTGATGGGTTAGCGTTTCCGGTCCCTGTTTATTGAACCTCTTATCTGTATTATATTTATGACTGCATGTCGACAAAATGCATTGCTATCCGCACGCTTCTTGCCCTCATGCAAGGCCTGGGTTGCGCCTCAAAGGCAAAGCTTGGCCTTCTCCTCTTGCGCCTCCTCCTGTTCCATCACGTGTGCTGCTGCTGGGTTAGCGTTTCCGGTCCCTGTTTACTGAACCTCTTATCTGTATTACATTTATGACTGCATGACGACAAAATGCATTGCTATCCGCACGCTTCTTGTCCTCATGCAAGGCCTGGGTTGCGCCTCAAAGCGTGGCCTTCTCCTATTGCGCCTCCTCCTGTTCCATCACGTGTGCTGCTGCTGGGTTAGCGTTTCCGGTCCCTGTTTATTGAACCTCTTATCTGTATTACATTTATGACTGCATGACGACAAAATGCATTGCTATCCGCACGCTTCTTGTCCTCATGCAAGGCCTGGGTTGCACCTCAAAGCGTGGCCTTCTCCTATTGCGCCTCCTCCTGTTCCATCACGTGTGCTGCTGCTGGGTTAGCGTTTCCGGTCCCTGTTTATTGAACCTCTTATCTGTATTACATTTATGACTGCATGACGACAAAATGCATTGCTATCCGCACGCTTCTTGTCCTCATGCAAGGCCTGGGTTGCGCCTCAAAGCGTGGCCTTCTCCTCTTGCGCCTCCTCCTGTTCCATCACGTGTGCTGCTGCTGGGTTAGCGTTTCCGGTCCCTGTTTTTTGAACCTCTTATCTGTATTACATTTATGACTGCATGACGACAAAATGCATTGCTATCCGCACGCTTCTTGTCCTCATGCAAGGCCTGGGTTGCGCCTCAAAGCGTGGCCTTCCACTGTTAAATAAAAAGCTAATTTAAAAGCCACAACTGTAAAATAGTGTTTTACAGCAAATCTGTTTGAAAAAAAAAGCACATCTAATAACGAACATCAAAGCAATTGTGTTCAGAAAAAAGCCAGATACTTACCTTTGGAGAGGGAAGGCTCTGGGTCCTAATGAGCATTCCCTCTCCCGATGCCCGTTCCAGCGCAGTGCTGGCTGCCCCATTTGAATCCCCCACCGTGGGGGGACTTTGGGAGCTGAGTGCTCCCAAAGACAGGTGGCTCCATACTGCGCATGTGCGAGAGAGGGCGCTCACGCATGCGCAGTATGGAGCAGCTGGTCTTCAGGAGCACTCAGGCTCCCGGCGAAGACTTCCAAAGCCTCCCTTCGGCAGCGGAGACAGCAGCATTTGACCAAATTGGTTGAATGCTGCTACGGGGGATCCTGCGCTGGAACTGGCACCGAGAGAAAAGAGGGAAAGCTCATTAGGAGAAAAGCCTGTCTGATTACCCCTCATCTGTAAGTAATCACAAGTGTAATTTGATCTCTGTGCTGTGTCAGCACAGAAATTCGGCAGTCTCGGCAGATACAGCTAATATGTAAACACAGGATGTTAACCCTGTGTCTGCTTACAAGAAAGCAGGAAGTAGACACTGCAGATTTATTGTAGGAGTTCTGTAAGCAGTAACAAAGAAATATTTTTCTTTTAGGCTGGTTTCACAGTGGGACGTTAAAGTCCCACGTTACAGCAGCCAGTAACGCAGCCTAACTCACAGCACTGTAAAATCAATGTGCTGTTCACAGTGCACACTTTAGGTTTCATAGTAACGCAGCACGTTTAAACAAAGTGCTGCATGCTGTACGTTATACTGAGCTAAGCCACGTTAGACTGTTTGCACATGCTCAGTAATGTTGGAGGCCTCTGCGGCCAGCCACATGGCTAATTAATATTCACTGCACTGTGGTGACTCCTGGTGGGACTCGTAGTGTTGTCCCGATCATTAATGAATCGTTCATTTGATCTGGATCTTTTTTGTGAGTCGAATCATCCGGATCATCACAATGAAAAATTCGGTTCACAGTGGATGTCTGTCTGGAAGAAACAGGAACACACAGAATGTACAGTGCAGGGAAAGTCCTGTCCTGCAAGTCATTTCACCCCCAGTCTGCTTCCCTAGTAAAATGATTCAAATGATTCGGTTCAAAGATCCGGATCTTATCAATGATCCGATTCAAATGATCCGAATCCTTAAAAAGATCCAGACTTCCTATCACTAACCTGGAGCGGCTGCTTTGAGAGCTGCATAACGCAGCTCAATCTGACGTCCAACTTTAACACCACCATACGTTGCGTTAGGGGCACGTTATGCGACCATAATGTCCCTTAAAACGCAACGTCTTGGTGTGAAAGTAGCCTTAAAGTTATTATGCTGTTGCTTATGTTTTAGAACACAGAGGAAGTTTTGAGTTAAGGTCCGCTTTAAGTTTGTACAAAAATGAAATAATGCACTTGCCACCCAGTACATACCACTTAATACTCTTTCACTGTTTGACAAGAAAATAAAAGTGATTACAACATTGAGCTCTGTGATCAATCATCTTTAGAGCAAGAAGTGAGATTGTTTGCGGAACAGCTTTCAAAATTTTTGGCAATTCACTTAACCACTTGAGGACCCACCCTTTACCCCCCCTTAAGGACCAGCGTTGTTTTAGCTGATCTGTGCTGGGTGGGCTGTGCAGCCCCCAGCACAGATCAGGGTGCAGGCAGAGCGACCAGATCGCCCCCCTTTTTTCCCCACTAGGGGGATGATGTGCTGGGGGGGTCTGATCGCTCCTGCCTGCCTGGGTGTTGCGGGAGGGCACCTCAAAGCCCCCCTCCACGGCGAAATTCCCCCCTCCCTCTCATCCCTGTCCCCCCTGGCAATCTGGGCTGCACAGGACGCTATCCGTCCTGTGCAGCCAGTGACAGGCTGTCCCCTGTCACATGGCGGCGATCCCCGGCCGCTGATTGGCCGGGGATCGCCGATCTGCCTTACGGCGCTGCTGCGCAGCAGCGCCGTACAATGTAAACAAAGCGGATTATTTCCGCTTGTGTTTACATTTAGCCTGCGAGCCGCGATCGGCGGCCCGCAGGCTATTCACGGAGCCCCCCGCCGTGAATTGATAGGAAGCAGCCGCTCGCGCGAGCGGCGGCTTCCTGATTAATTAGCCTGCAGCCGGCGACGCAGAACTGCGTCGCTGGTCCTGCAGCTGCCACTTTGCCGACGCGCGGTATGAGTGCGCGGTCGGCAAGTGGTTAAAGCACATTCGAGGTGACATAATGAGATAGATATGGGTATGTACTGTGCCAAGCACACAAATAACTATGTCTTTCTTAGCTTGAAAGAGTTAAAAATCAGATATGCAAATGACAATTTCTGTTTGGGTCGGGGACAGGGTCGGACTATAGCATAACCCTTACTGATGAGGAATTATAGCCATAAAACATTTTCCTGGCAGTAAATGGCTTTTGAGAGCAGGAAAGAGATAAAAAGGATCAACAGTTCATAGATTCTTGCTCTGGCATACGTCAATGAATGTGTCATTGAGCAGAGACAATGAAACAGTAATAACTTAAAAATATTTAAATTTAAAATAAAACCATGGGGTGTCTTAAAAAATAATTTTTAGGAGAAGGAGGATAGATACAATTGTTTATCTCATCCAGGGGCGTAACAATAGACCCTGCAAGGGATGCAGCTGCAGGGAAGCCCATAAGCCACAGGGGGCCCCGTCCTGAGAGACTGACAACTAAGGGCAAGGAGAGAAAAAAAAACTTTCTGCTCTCTGCACAATTGTTCTAATGACTGCATCTGCTCAGCCGCCGATAAGGAATCATACAGAGTTTTGCAGACAATGATTGTAGATTTGTTTTGGCAGGAGGCGGCCCCATCCAAAGTTTCGCAGTGGGGCCCAATTGTTTCTAGTTACGCCCCTGATCTCATCAGTTTATTTTCACCTTGGGTGTCCTTTAAAACGGGTGGTTGTAAAGAGAAATTGAAAGCTTTTTTTTTATTATTTGTTCAAGAAATCTGATTGCATTTCCTGTTTTTCTCAATAAAAGTTGATCAGATTTTTCTTGTTAATCTTTATGAAGATTTAATGGTGTAGGGTGGATTGTCCAATTCTTGATTTACAGACCCAAACATTTTTTTCTGAGTTTTCAAACACATATTTTCATAACTGGGGAAAAATCTAACTCGTTTGCGGCAGATGGTTTAGATTTTTCAAATGTTACAATCAATCAGAAAAGTGTAATTCTTAAATTAAAAAGAAATATAAAAATTGTATGGTGTGTGGCCACCTTAAAGGACTTACGAGCCCAAAACCCGAAAAAAATGTGTTTACCTGTATCAATTTGTAACGCACGGAGGACGCCATCCGAGGCCTCCGTGCAGCTCCGCCGGGTCCCCGCTGCATTCGCTCCCCCCGGCCGGACCCCGACCCCACAGCCCGGGTCGGGCGCTCCTTCCTCCTCAAATATGGCCGCCGGAGGAGGCCGCGGCTGCGCAGTCCGCACCGACGCGAGTGCGGCTGCGCAGCTCTGGGGCCGCCCTCCCCGATCCACGCTACGTAGCGTGGATCGGAGAGGGAGGCCCCAGAGCTGCGCAGCCGCACTCGCGTCGGTGCGGACTGCGCAGCCGCGGCCTCCTCCGGCGGCCATATTTGAGGAGGAAGGAGCGCCCGACCCGGGCTGTGGGGTCGGGGTCCGGCCGGGGGGAGCGAATGCAGCGGGGACCCGGCGGAGCTGCACGGAGGCCGCGGATGGCGTCCTCCGTGCGTTACAAAATGATACAGGTAAACACATTTTTTTCCGGTTTTGGGCTCGTAAGTCCTTTAAGTGTGTTTTTAGTATTTTTGGGATTGTTTGCAATCTGAAAGACACTAGGACTCTGGCAACATAATGTAAATTGGAACAAATTTCCATTAGTGAGATCTGATTTTATCCCAAATACAAACAACGTGGTGCACGCTTTATTTTTCCTGCATTTGGGTTAAAGTCAATGGCAGTGCAAGAAAATCGCACACCAACTGCAGTGTCATGCCATTTTAACCTTTTGAGTACCGCGGTCTTAAACCCCCCAAGTGACCAGGCCATTTTTTACAAAATAGGCTACTGCAGCTTTAAGGGCTCATTGCAGGGCCTTTCAACTCAGCACACAAGTGATCCCCCCCCCCCCTTTTCTGCCCACCAACAGAGATTTCTGTTGGTGGGGATGATCCCTCCTGCCTTGTTTATGTTTTTAATAAATTTTCCTCTTTTTTTTTTTTTTTTTTTTTAAAAGAGAACCCGAGGTGGGTTCTATGAATGCTATCAGCACACAGAGGCTGGGTTTGCATATACTGCCCAGCCTCTGTTGCTATACCGATCCCCCCACAGGCCCCCCTGCGCTCTGCTTGCCCCCCATAAATCAATCGCAGTGCTAGTGACATGCAGCGTGTCACAAGCTGGCTGTTTACCTTTGCTAGTGTCACTCTCGCCGCTCCCCCGCCTCCTCTAGGTCGGCGCTCCCCACCTGCATCCCTTCCCTCTAATCAGCGGGGAGGGAAGGGACGCAGGCGGGGCGCGGCGACATAGAGGAGGCGGGGGAGCGGCGAGAGTGACACTACCAAAGGTAAACAGCCAGCTTGTGACACGCTGCGTGCCGCTAGCAGGGCGATTGATTTATGGGGGGCAAGCAGAGCACAGGGGGGGGGGGGTCTGGGGGGGCACTGTATAGCAACAGAGGTTGGGCAGTATATGTAGACCCAGCCTCTGTGTGCTGATAGCATTCTTAGAACCCATCTCGGGTTCTCTTTAACCCCCCTTCAGCCTATGACAGCGGATCACTTTTCTGCCGCCCAGGGGGACAGCCGTGTTACACGGCTGTACAGTGTTATTAGACAGCGGTTTCGCCCTCTAACAGTCCCTAGTGGCGATCGCCGCTGGGAGGCTGATGACGGAGCTCCATCATTCAAGCGGGCATGCACGCACATCAGCGTGCGCAATCCCCTATAATCTCCACCCCTAGCACTTCACGGCAATTGGCATGGAGTGGTCCTGGGGCTGCCACGCACGCCAATGGAGCGGTCGTTAGTAAGTTAATTGTGATTTCACTATTTTAAGAAACTGTCAATATACAAGAACATTTAGGGCCCTTTCACACTGGGGGGGGGGGGGGGGGGGGAGGGAATTAGCGTCCGTTTACCGCCGATCAGTAGTGCTTTTAAAAGCGCTAGTGTAATAATAAGTCAATGGCAATGATCTCACTGCTGTGATTGCCGGCAATACGCGGTAAGTGCAAACGCTGTGCATGCAGTGCTTTTTCATGATTTTAAAGTGATCGCAATGTTAAAAAAAGCGAATCGCGATCACTCAAAAAATGTGAAGATGTACAGAAAAAGATAGCTTTTTATTGTAAAAAAAAAAATAAAATACCATTTTGCGATCTCCAGTGTGAATGGGACTGAAAAATCTAATTCAAAATCAAGATCTTATTTTCAATTTTACCTGGATTTTATTGCAAATCATTGGGAGTCTTTTTTTAAAAAACGCTCAGACAGCGATGGCAGTCAGAAAAGCGCTCACAGTGCTTCTCAGGCCTTATACACCATCACAACAAATGATCACACAAAGATCAAGTCGAAACGTACTACAAAAACGCGATTTGGTGTGAATGTGATCACAGTGCATTTACGATAACAATTTGCAGTGTAAAATGAGCTTAAGGATTTTTCCCCATGCCTCCATGGCAGCACAACGGGTATTGGCCCCACCCCCAATACCCCACAGGACAATTAACTATAAAAGTCTAATTGACCCTCCCATCACTGTCTTTTTTCTCCTGTCCCTACACCTCACAGGACTGTCGCAGGAGATTCCTGCAAGCTATTTTTTCTTTTTTTCCCCTCTTACCGGCTGCATCATGTGGCCCGCCGCGCAGGTTGCCTCCCCTGCTGCGTTGCCACCTCATAGGTCTGTAAATCAGGCTGGCTGGTGGGGACCCCGTTCTGCTGGTCTTGGGGGTCCGTTTTTTTCTTGGTTCCCCACGATTGTCGCCGCACTAAAGGGTGTGGTCTGTGGACAGGAACCTTTTCCTGTTTTCGCCGCCCTAAATCGGGTGGCTGGCACGGGCATCCTTCCTCCCTTTTTTGCTTCCTTGTGCGGGCTAGCGTGCGCTCCACTGGGCGCTCGATATGCGCTCCAGACAAGAGGATCCAGTATGGCCGCCCGTTCACTTCCGGTATCGGCGCTTTGGATTGGCCGGCTGGCGCTGGAGCGCATGACAGCTTCCGGGGGCGTGGCCTTCTAGACGCCGGAAATATTTAAAAGCGCAGGTTGTGCTAGGCAAGCCGGCTGTCAGTCTGTGTACAGTCGGGACTGTACGTGCTGGACGCTGCGCACGCGACTGCCTCCATCTCCTGTAAGCCCTGCATACTATTCTAGGAGGTAGGAACCTCGTCATAAAAGGGGGGGGCACACTGAGCTGCTGTACTCTTCTCTTAACCTAATCTATCTCCTTTCTAGCGTGTGGCGATTGCCGCCTCTATGGATGCCCCAACGCCTGCCATAGACCAGCGATCACTTTCATGGTAAGGGGGAAGCAGGTAGGTTGCTGATTGTTAAAGAGGCCTGGAGTGCTTATACTTTTCTCTTGCTATTACAGCCCAGCATGGAGGAGGGATGAAAGATCCTATCGTTCTGCCTCTCGGGATTACTATAAGAGACGGTCCAGGAGCAGATCGCCACACAGACCAAGAAGAAGCTCAAGATCCCGTTCACCAGAGCGCCATAGGAGGGAAAGACTATGCTGGGCATGTGGTAACTCAGTGATGCCGGGAAAGATGGTCTGCTCTAAGTGCTTTGAGGAGCTCGGCAAAGATCAAACAGCGGATCCGATAGATGTCACGGATGTTATACAGAAAGCTGTTAGAGAATCAGTTAACCCTCCTGGCGGTTTATTAAAAATCCGCCAGGGGGCAGCAAACACTTTAAAAAAATTTTTTTTTTTTCTTTTCATGTAGCGAGACAAAGACAAAGTCTCGCTACATGATAGCCGCAGCTCAGCGGCATCCCCCCAGCCCCTCCGATCGCCTCCGGCGATCGGAGATCAGGAGATCCCGTTCAAAGAACGGGATCTCCTGGAGGGCTTCCCCCGTCGCCATGGCGACGGGCGGCATGACGTCACCGACGTCATCGACGTCGTGACGTCATTGGGAGTCCCGGCCTACCCCTTAGCGCTGCCTGGCACTGATTGGCCAGGCAGCGCACGGGGTCTGGGGGGGGGGGCGCGCGGCGAGCGGAGGCACCTAATCGCCGCAGAGCGGCGGCGATCAGACTGCACACGCAGCTAGCAAAGTGCTAGCTGCGTGTTGCAAAACAAAAAGTGTCCAAATCAGCCCAGCAGGGCCTGAGAAATCCCCCTGCGCGGCATAGCCCGTGCTCAGCACGGGCTTACCGCCAGGGAGGTTAATAACTATATGGCTAGCCTCCCAGCTCACTCACTGCAGGATCAACCATCCACCTCAGCTACTAAGCCAGTCTCTGAAGAAATAGATCTAGGGTTCGACTTTACCCTAGTCGAGCCCTTCATTAAGGCGGTCAGCGAGGCTTTAGAATGGGAGGAGTCAGATGAAGACACAGATACGCCTACTAAGAAACCAAAAAAGACTTATTATAAGCATCTGGATAAGAAAAGGTTGTCCTTTCCGGTGATGGAAGAAATAAGCAACATTATACAGGAAGAATGGCAGAAAGTAGAAAAGAAACCTCCTTTGGGCAACAGACTTTCAAAGCTATATCCGTTGCCAGAACGTCAGGCAAAGGGTCTAGACACGGCACCAATAGTGGACGCGGCAGTAACTAGACTAGCTAAGCACGTCACCCTACCGATTGAGGATTCGGTTTCCTTTATTGATTCCTTGGATCGCAAGATGGATCAGGATTTTAAAAAAGTCTACACCTCAGCTGGAGGCGCCTGCAGGCCAGCCATAGCCCTTACCGCAGTAGGGAAAGCGATCAAAGTCTGGGTTGAAAAATTAGAGCAAGCTATCTTGGATGATGTGGACAAGGAAGAACTAATTCTGAAACTGGAAGATCTGAAGGTCTCGGCAGACTTCGTGGGCGAAGCAGCTATTGACGTAGTTCATGGAACGGCAAGATCTATGTTATATTCTGTTATGGGAAAGAGGGCGTTATGGCTAAAGTCCTGGTTGGCGGACCCTACTTCTCGCCAGTTATGGTGCAAGATCCCATTTGATGGGATGGCGCTTTTCAGAAAAATTAAATTCGGCCATTAATAGAGTGACCGGGGGGAAGTCGGGTCTTCTACCACAGGACAGACGCCCTAAGAAGCAAGCCTTTCCCTCGCAACCAAGATATCAAGGTTCAAGATATAGGAATGCCAAATCTTATCGGCCAGGCAGGAATTATCGGAATAATTGGCAGTCCGCACAGACGTCTACTAATAGACTTTCGAAGCAGAAGACAGGACAGCCTCCTCAGAACAGTGGAAAGTCTTTTTGACAGATTGCCAGTCCAAAGGGGCCCAGTAGGTGGCAGACTGAAGAGGTTCAGCGGTATCTGGAGGAAACATATAAAATCACCCTGGATACTAAGAACCGTAAACTCGGGTCACTTTTGGACATTCAAGGCCGGTCCTCCACAAGATCGTTTCATTTCAACAAAGATCCCAGTCTCCCAGGAAAAGGCGGATATTCTTGCAAGATACTTACAGGACTTAATAGACAAGCAGGCCATAATAGCAGTTCCCCCTTCGGAGAGGTTTCGGGGTTTCTACTCCAAGCTATTCTTCGTGCAGAAAAAATCGGGCGACCTGCGCCCAGTTTTAGACCTAAAGAACTTGAATTCATATATCCTACTCGAGAAATTCAAGATGGAGTCTCTAAATACTATAATAATGGCAATCAAACCACAGGACTTCATGCTTTCCATCGACCTAGAGGATGCCTATTTGCATGTCCCAATACAAAACAATCTACAGAGATACCTCAGGTTCGCAGTAGGGGAGTTACACTTCCAGTTTGTATGCCTGCCTTTTGGCATATGCACGGCCCCCAGAACATTCTCGAAACTCCTTTTGGAAATCATAGCTCTGGTGAGACTCCAGAACATTCGAACACATCACTATCTGGACGATGTCTTACTACTGGCAGACACGGCGGAGGAGTGCCTATTACACAGAGAGGTTCTATTACACACTCTAACAAGCTTTGGTTGGCTAATCAACTTCGACAAGAGCAAGCTCCATCCAACACAGGATCTAATCTACCTGGGGGCCAGGTTCAAGACCAGCTTCAACGAGGTCTGTCTTCCCCAAGACAAGATCCTGGTTATAAAGCAAAGGATCCTCCCATTACTTACTGCTACACGAGTCCAGGCAAAGATCTGCTTACAGATTCTGGGTACCATGTCATCGACAATACCTATGGTCCCATGGGCCCATTGGCATCTCAGGTATCTTCAGGAGGGCTTTCTAGCACAATGGGATGGAGAAAGCTTGTGTCAGACTATAATAGTGACTCATCGTATGAGGAAGCAGCTTCCTTGGTGGATGAAAACTTCAAACCTGACGAAAAGTTTACCGTTAGATCCAAATCAACCGATTGTGATAAACACAGACGCCAGCACGAAGGGTTGGGGGGCAGTCTGCGGATCTCAAGTTGTACAGGGCAATTGGGCCCCGTTTATGAAGGATTGGCCTGCCAACAAGCTAGAAATGAGAGCAGCGTTCTGTGCTCTCCGTCACTTTCAGAATTTAATAACCAGGAAACCTGTTCTATTGAAGATGGACAACAAGACCGCTGTTGCTTGTGTCTAGAATCAGGGGGGATCACGCAGTCAATCCCTCATGGAAGAGGCAGATCTGATCTTCACGTTAGCGACATCAGAATTGGAGTCCTTGGCAGCAATTTATATCCCAGGCTATATGAATATAGTCCCGGACTATCTCAGCAGGAAAGAGCTCTCAAACAACGAGTGGGAACTGGAGGAGACTGCGTTCAAGGCTATATGTGCTCACTGGCAAAAACCAGAAATAGACCTAATGGCGACCAAAACCAATCGGAAATGCGAGAGATACATCAGTCGTTACCCAGAGAGAGATGCGGAAGCATACGATGCTCTAACAACTCCATGGACGTTTCAAACAGCCTACGTCTTCCCTCCAGTCCCTCTCATTCTCAGACTTCTCAGGAGACTACGATCGGAGCCAGTAACGCTAATAGCGGTCCTTCCGTGGTGGCCCAAGAGGCCTTGGTTCACGATGATTCATCAAATGGCGGTGGAACAGCCACTATCAATCCCGGTCACCAACACATTGCTGTCACAGGGTCCAGTACTGCATCCCAATCCCTCGCGTCTCAAACTGACGGCGTGGAAATTGAGAGGAGGAGACTGCAGGAATTGGGCTGCTCAGAGTCAGTGATCACTACTCTTCTGAAATCAAGAAAATCAACTACCAATGTGACATATCACAGAATTTGGAAAGTATATCTTGACTTTGCTTCCAAACATAGTTTTGATCCGGTACAGCCACCGGTCCATCAAGTCCTAGCCTTCCTACAGTCAGGAATAGACAAGGGACTATCTTTACACTCCATTAAAGTGCAAATATCTGCAATCTCGGCCCTCTCAGGTCACAAATGGGCCTTTGACCCACTGGTTAAACAGTTTGTGGCCGGAGTAATGAGGGTGCGTCCACCTTCAAAATCGATATTTCCCAAATGGGATCTTCCAGTGGTATTAAAATATCTATCTGGCACTCCCTTTGAACCACTACAAAACTGTTCATTATGGTTTAAGACTCTTAACCTGCCTGGCGTTCTATTAAGATCGCCAGGCAGGCTGCGGGAGGGTTTTTTTTTAATAAAAAAAAAACTATTTCATGCAGCCAACTGAAAGTTGGCTGCATGAAAGCCCACTAGAGGGCGCTCCGGAGGCGTTCTTCCGATCGCCTCCGGCGCCCAGAATAAACAAGGAAGGCCGCAATGAGCGGCCTTCCTTGTTTTGCTTACATCGTCACCATAGCGACGAGCGGAGTGACGTCATCGACGTCAGCCGACGTCCTGACGTCAGCCGCCTCCGATCCAGCCCTTAGCGCTGGCCGGAACTTTTTGTTCCGGCTACGCTGGGCTCAGGCGGCTGGGGGGACCCTCTTTCGCCGCTGCTCGCGGCGGATCGCCGCAGAGCGGCGGCGATCAGGCAGCACACGCGGCTGGCAAAGTGCCGGCTGCGTGTGCTGCTTTTTATTTCAGCCAAATCGGCACAGCAGGGCCTGAGCGGCAGGCTCCGGCGGTACTGGACGAGCTGAGCTCGTCCAGACCGCCCAGCAGGTTAAAGCCGCGTTCCTTGTGGCCATCACCTCGGCCAGAAGAGTGTCCGAGATACAAGCCCTCAGTTATAAGGAGCCTTACCTTACATTCTTCCAGGACAGAGTTCAGATACGCCCAGTTCAGGGATTCTTACCAAAAGTGCCAACTTTTTTGCATATCAATCAAAAATGGTCACTACCAACATTTACTCAGGAAAGTTCCACAGCTCTTCACCCTCTGGACGTAGGAAGATCCCTAAGGAACTACATTGAATCCACGACGGATATTAGAAAATCTGATAGACTTTTTATAGTACCGGCAGGGTACCGCAAAGGGGAGGCAGCCTCTGCTAGGACTATAGCCTCTTGGCTTACGAGAACCATACGGGATGCCTATAAAGCAATGGATAGGGAACCCCCGAGAGAAGTCAAAGCCCATTCCACCAGGGGAGTAGCAGCCTCCTGGGCGGCACATGCCAATATCTCAGCAGCCAAGATCTGTCAGGCAGCTAATTGGAGTACCATAAATACTTTCATTAAGCATTATCAGGTTGATACTTCTGCATTAACTACTTTAGAATTCGGAAGAGCAGTTTTATCTTCCGGTACCTCATCTTCTGTTGTTTAAGAATGGATAATTAAACTTATAATTTCTGTTTACCTGCTCCAGTTGCCCTCCCGTCTCTTTATTCTGTTGTTCTAGTTAAATCCCGTTGTGCTGCCATGGAGGCATGGGGAAAGCGGAAAATTGTATACTTACCTACCAGTAATTTTCCTTTCCCGATGCATCCATGGCAGCACAAGGGACCCACCCATGGTTCGGTGAGGTACTAGTTACAAGACAGTGATGGGAGGGTCAATTAGACTTTTATTGTTAATTGTCCTGTGGGGTATTGGGGGTGGGGCCAATACCCGTTGTGCTGCCATGGATGCATCGGGAAAGGAAAATTACCGGCAGGTAAGTATACAATTTTCCGCTATTTCTTTAATGGCTTGCCGTTCAGATTGCACTTCGGAATAGGGATGATCAATTTGATGAAAATAATGTCAAGTTGATGCAGCATTATGCAAATTTTGTATGCAAATTTATGTCGTTTGAAAATGAACCAATCAAATCCCGCTGGGGTAAAATTTGATTGGTTTGTTTTCAAGCTGCATACATTTGCATACAAAATGTGCATAACCCTGCATCAACTCAAAATTAATTGCATCTTATTGAGCATCCCTACTTCGGAAATGGCCATGGCTCCTTGTGTAAATAGACTTTCATGGAACACTGTCGAGCATCACTAGTGATCCCAAATGGGATACAGCTGGGAACATCACATTTTAAGAAAACTTGGTTAATGATAGATTAATACATCAATGCCAAGCAGCAGAGCTGGGACAAGGTCCTCCAGCATCCAAGGCTGAGACGCCAAGTGCACCCCTCCATCCCTCCCACCCCAGCCGTCACACACTGATTGCTATTAGACTAAGAGGCCCCCCAGGGCCCCCAACACCTTAATCTCTCGTTAGCTGGCTTGCAGTCACTGCCATGTATCCCCTTTTCTTAATTCTCTCTGCTTCAAACACAATAGGGGAACACACACACACAGCGCCCTGAGGCTGGAGCCTCTCTCGCCTCTGTCTCAGCCCGGCCAAGCAGTAGCAGCAGAAATAAAAATGCATGAAGCTATACTGCCCATGTATAAATCACTTGTAAGGCCACATCTGGAATATGGAGTACAGTGTTGGGAACCTTGATACAGGAAGAGCATTGGAGTTTTATAGAAGAAAAAAAAAACAAAAAAAATTAAGGGCAACTAAATTCATCAACGGGCTGAAAGGTCTGACTTACAAAGAAAGGTTGGTCAATTAAGCAATCTATCATTAAACTCAGCTCAAGCAGACAAACTTTACTGTGGGATGTACAACCAGCTTTAGCAAGCAGAATCCGGCAGCCCCCGATGCTCACAAAGACAAGGTGACCATCACCAGGGATAAAAGCACTGATGAGTATGCAGGTAAGTACTTCACAAATCTTTATTGTAACAACACAAAATTAAAGTAGAAACAATCACTCACATCCTGGGTCCTGCACAACAGGGACCCATTCAATTCATAAAAGCCTTGAAGCACTAAAAGTGCTAATCATACAAATGGTAAAAACCTTGAGATGCCCACTCACTAGCCAGTTCTGAACGGTTTCAGCTTTTGCCATTCACAAGGGTGACTAGAGAGTGGGTACAGTAGTGGGCGTATAAATAGTTTTACCTTATGTCTACTCCAAGCCACGGCTTGCATTGCAAAAAAAATTCCCATAGACTAACAATACAAGCTCCCCATAGGCCGGCATTGACCACATGGGGCAGGGGAGAGGATCATGGGAAATGAAGTTTAGCCATGATTGGCATGGCTACCAGCTACTATTGGCTGGTGTAACTATTGCCTTGTGAGAGGCAGAAGTGGAGGGCGGTAGGGATGGGGGTGGGATGTAGGCATCCCGCTGGATTATGGGAAATGTAGTCATTGCCTATCATTCATGAAAGTGCTGTCGGTATGGAGAATCAATGCGGGAAAACACCGCTGGCGGTGTTTTAGACTTCTAGGTGGGCATTCATAAAAAAGTATCCATGTGCGGTAGCACTGCGAAGATTCCCCGAACTAGGCTGGCGGTAGGCAGGCAGTAGGCTTGCGGAGACACGGAAGCTGCCGAGTTGATACATTTCTCCGTGTTCCGCTCTGCTGCAGCTGCCTGGGAGGTCTGTGTGTCTCCATTCACTTACATTGGTATGCCACATCAGAGGGAGCGGTACTTCCCGACCTCACACCGCTTGCGGTGATCTTTATGAATTAACATTTTGCTACATTTGTACCGATAATCACCGCACAAGGCGGTGATTTATCACTGCTCAGTAGTGTCATTTTTTTCATGCGAAAAGAGCCTTTATGAATGCTGACTTTGCTAAGTGGTCGGTAAAGTCAGCTGTTTTAAGCATTTCCGCATGCGCAAATGCTTTATGAATGATAGCCAATGCCACTAATAAATAAAATTAAAAAAAATATATAAAAACTAACTTATGAGGAGAGTTGAACACAACATTATGCATCAACTGTAACCATGGAGATACATTTATATGGCCAGAGAATTTAAAACACCATCTAGTGGGGAAAGATGGTAAAACATGTAGTCTAAAATAGTTAAATTGTCTCCAAACAACATTATGCATAGCTATATATAAATCCATTGCAAACCAGAATAAATTAGAAGCGCCATCTTGTGGGGAATAAATACAACAGAAAATAAATAAATAAATAAAATAAAAAAAAATAAAAAATGTATGCACAATGAGTTGAACACAACATTATGTATCAACTGTGACCAAGAAGATATATTTATATGGCCAGAGGAACTTAAGACACCATCTAGTGGGAATAGGTGGTAAAACATGCACTGTAAAAATAGGTAATTAGGCAATCTAATTAACATTTGCATCGAAAGGCAATATGAAAGCCTGGCAAATTAGCTATTTATCCCAAAGTTTATACAAAGGGCAAGAGAACAAGAACTATGTATGGAGGAAAGATGATTATATCACATTTTTAGAAATAGGGCTCTTTATAGTAACCATGCTGAGATGTGGAATAACTCGCCACAGACAGTAGTTATGGCAATGTCTATAACTACATTTAAAAGTTACGTGGATGCTTTCCTCACATTAAAGTGCAGCCACAGCTATAATTAGTGATACTGGGTCAAGGACAGAGTTTCTGGGCTTGAGGCTGTTTAATCTGATTGAAAGTTATAGATCAATTTAAAAGCAGTAAAGAACATTTTAGTTTAATCCAGTCAAAATGATTGAATCATATCTAAAACATGTGGCTCAATCAAACTGTGACAGACAGCCATGAAAACACTTTACCTTTAAATGCAACCATGATTAATATATTCTCTTCTGATAAATGAATTGCTATTATGAAATGATTCATAATTCCTCTTCCCAGATTAGTTAATCATCATTATAACATGAATTGTATTTCCCTGCATACATTAATTTACTGCCACTATAGCATGGGCCATATTTACTCCTTATAGCTTGATTAATCACCATTATAGCATGGGTTGTATTTCTTTCTCATGGATTCTTTAATAACTGTTATCCAACGATTTGTATTTCCTCCCCAAATTAATTGTCATTATACAATGATGTTTCCACTTAACGTTTGCGTAAATTGACCCCATAACTCAGCTACGTGTCTGCTAAGGTCCTTATAGATTTTCTAGGTTATATTTGTAAAGAGATGTTATAACTACACGGTATATATGTTTGTTTTATAACGCTGACTGCCATTAATTAACTCACGGGATGTATAACCCCAGTCAGATTTTTAGAATTTCAGTGCAGCCTGACTGAGATTCATAAGTCGAGTGCCTCAAGCTGCATACACATGTGAGATAAACAATCGATCTGTTAATAATCATTGTAAAAAAAATTGTTAAAGAACTCTAAAGATAGTGACTACAGACATTATATTTGTCTCCCAGTGTTTCAAATCCATCCCGTCGGACATGGTCTGCTGACAACTGTTCGTTAAAGAGAACCTGTAACTAAAAAAAGTTCCCCTAGGGGCTACTCACCTCGGGAGGGGGAAGCCTCCGGGTCCCAATAAGGCTTCCCCACTCATGTAGCTGCAGGCAGTCCAGCGCTGGCTCCCCCGAAGAGTCCCGGAATCCTTCCTCGACAAGCCTGATAAGCGCTGATTTATTTACCTCTCCTGGCTCCAGCGGGGGCGCTGTTGCGGCTCTTTGCATGGAGATAGGTGAAGATAGCCAATCTCCGTCGGGCCGCTCTACTCAGGGAGGTAAATATTTACATCGGGAGGATTTTTGCCGCTGCCGCGGGACCGAGGAGAATGGGGAAGCCTCAATAGGATCCGGAGGCAGAGGCGTATCTAGGGATAACAGCGCCCATGGCAAGCACTGAAATTGCGCTCCCCCCCCCCCCCAGCTGACGGACAGGACGGCAGTGGATGGATTGTACAATGTCCTTGGCAGAGGGAGGCAGAGATGTTGAAAATACTTTGGAGCAGCACTATGATGCATGCACAGTAATTTGATGGAAGATGACAGCACTTAAAGGGAAGGTTCAGGGAGTGGGAAAAAAATAAAAATCCATATCCACTTACCTGGGGCTTCCTCCAGCCCGTGGCAGGTAGGAGGTGCCCTCGCCGCCGCTCCGCAGGCTCCCGGTGGCCGACCCGACCTGGCCAGGCCGGCTGCCAGGTCGGGCTCTTCTGCGTTCCATGCGGGCGCGTTGACATCATCGGACATCCTCTGGGGTGTACTGCGCAGGCGCAGAACTACTGAGCCTGCGCAGTACAGCCCGGAGGACGTCCGATGACGTCAGCGCGCCCTCGTGAGGCGCAGATTGGAGAGCAGAAGAGCCCGACCTGGCAGCCGGGCCTGGCCAGGTCGGGTCGGCCACCGGGAGCCTCCAGAGCGGTGGCGAGGGCACCTCCTGCCTGCCACGGGCTGGAGGAAGCCCCAGGTAAGTGGATATGGAAATTTTATTTTTTTTCCCACTCCGTAAACCTTCCCTTTAAGTACGGGATGACAAATAAGCAAAGTCTGCCAAGCAGCATAGGGGCAGCAAAACTTGTTATTGAACCAGCTGCTGCTGCAGAATAGATTCTTTTAATATATGTTGTGGGTAGAGTGGTATAAACAAATACTTACCTTCTGTTCCCCTCGTCACCCGACGTTCTCCTGACCTACAGTAATTGATGTTCTTTTGGCCGACCTGGGCAACTCGCATAACCTAGGACCCGGACATACTGCGCAATGGCGAATGATGTTACTATACAGGAACACACTCATTCCCCTCGTTCCTGCATACGTGCTCCACTGCAGTAAGAAGTACACGCAGGACAGGAGCGAGCGCACTCAGCACATCCGGGTCCTTGCAGGTTATTATACGAGTCGCTCGGGTCAGCCAAAAGAACATCAATTACTGCATGAGAACAGCGAGTGACAGAGAGGAATGGAAAGTGGTATTTACTTATCTAACCTTACGCTACCCACACAACATATAGTAACAAAAGAGACGATGCGATTACTCCAACATATGCCTGCCTATTTAACCTTCGGCAACTGGTATCTAAATAACTAAATTCCTTTAAGTGAACTTTACTTAGTGGACAGTGGTGGGTGAATGATTGATGAATCACTTAATATATAATATATATTACCTTATATAACTTATTTTCACTGTGCAGCCAGCAGCCTGATGTAATGACGATCGCTCTCTCCTGTGATGGGCTGGCCACCTAGCTGCTTCACACACACAGACAGTCAGTGGTGTGCACTTAATCTATGTGCACTCACTGTCTGCGTCACCTGATTGCCTGCTGCAGTGCTACATACACGCACCATCTCTCCTCTCTCCCACCCCATCAGCCTCAGCGGCATGGAGGCAGGCAGGCAGCCATTCAGGAGGGGGATCGCAGGGGATGAGATACAGCAAGTGGCGCTGGCCTGGCTGCTGTTGAATTGGGGGCCGGACCACCAGACGCTGGGAAGAGCAGCAGGCAGCAGCAGGGAAGATGTGGTCTGATTCGTCTGAAGGCAGCCTGGCAGCGAATGGAGGAGGAGGATCGCCGGGGATTGCGAGGCACTGTCTGGCACTAGCAGCGAGTAGATTGTGGAGCCAACATTACTATGGCAACCACAGATGCTGGGGGCGGGCCGGAAGCGCAGCCGGGTGGACCAATCCGGCGGAAGTGAAGGAAACTCGCGGCGGCGGCTCCGAGCTCACCCACGGTGAAATAGTCCCGCTCTCTCATTCTGCGAGCGGGCGGCACAATACAAAACAGCGCTGGCGGTGAGCCAGCCCAGCTATTTGGGAAGGCGCATCTATGCGTGCCAGCACTTGGCGCAGGAAACAGACTTAAAGGGGTGATTTAATGATTACTGGGGATGCGCCCCCCCCAGGTGAGGGGGGGGCGCCCATGGCAGGTGCCCTATGTGCACCCCTGTAGATACGCCCCTGTCCGGAGGCTTCCCCCACCTGAGGTGAGTACCCCCAGGGGAGGTTTTTTCGTTACAGGTTGTCTTTTACAAAATGTGTATGATATAGCAAGATATTTCTTAACAGTTGTGTGAACAGTGCATGCATGAAAAAGAAGGAAGTAAATAGACTACAAAAGCATTTTTGAGTCTTTTTCATGAATTGATCATTTGCATGTGTACAGCATCTTTAGAATGATCAGTCATTCATACCTTCCTGACAATGGGGCCTGCTTGTCCTCCCCGACGTTGCCCTCCTGAATAAAGCACAGTGGGGAAGATTAGAGGCAGCACACAAACACTCACCTCCTACAGGCTCCAGGTGCTGGAGGTCCTGTCTGTCAGCCCTGCACCACCGCTGCTCCGTACCTCCTGCTTCTCAGTTTGGGCTCTAATGCCGGTCTGAGAAGAAGGAAGTATGGAGCAGCGGTGGTGCAAAGAAGAAAGACGAATGGGACCTCCAGTGCCTGGAACCTGTAAAAGGTGAGAGGTGAGGTGTGTATATGCTGCCTCTAATCTTCCCTGTAATGCTCCAGTGGGAAGGGGGGGAAGAGAAAGGGACACATCTAGCTACCATACTGGGGTGGACTGGGAGGGGTGAGGGAGTGGGGCACATCTAGCTACCATACTGGGGTGGACGGGGAGGGGGGTGAGGGAGTGTGGCACATCTAGCTACCATACTGGGGTGGACGGGGAGGGGGGTGAGGGAGTGTGGCACATCTAGCTACCATACTGGGGTGGACGGGGAGGGGGGTGAGGGCGTGGGGCACATCTAGCTAGACTGGGGTGGACGGGGAGAGGGGTGAGGGAGTGGGGCACATCTAGCTACCATACTGGGGTGGACGGGGAGGGGGGTGAGGGAGTGGGGCACATCTAGCTAGACTTGGGTGGACGGGGAGGGGGTGAGGGAGTGGGCAGGGCCGGTTTAAGCAACAATGGGGCCCCAGGGCAAAATAAACCTGGGGGGCCCCCCAACAGATACCCCGGAGCAAAAATTGGCATTAAGGGACCTTTTTTGCAGCTGGTATAGTCAGGGTTTGAAGCCCCAATCGGTCGGAGCTCCACATTCTGGCTAACCCAGCCTGCATGAGGGACAAGGGGTTAAAAAGTTTCAGGAGAGGGGACCCCACATAATTTGAAAAAAAAAATTCCCACACTCTAAACATAAAAAAAAAAATTGGGAAAATAGGAAAAAACTGCCAGGGATCTTCATACAGCCATATTGCGGCTGTATAGCGATCCCTGGCCAAAGCGCTGCGGCTGCGTATGGACCCCCTGGAAACCCCGTCAGGAAATTTATTGCTTTTTCTTTTGATACATGTAAAATTACACTACCGTTAGGTACTAAAAGTGACATTTACCGCATTTAAAAGTATACTTTTTTCCTTCGAAACTTTAAAATCGATTTTCTCAAAAACGATAAGGTCTTTTTGAAAAATTGTTTTTTCCTCTTATTGATTCCAATGATCTCCTTAACATATCCTGCAAATTTGTTATGGTAGCACATCTGGCTACCATACTGGGGCGGGAGGAAGTACATCTGGCTACCATACTGGGTGGGGGGAAGGGGAAGCACATCTGGCTACCATACTGGGTAGGAGGGAGGGGGGGCACATCTGGCTACCATACTGGGGTGGGAGGAAGGGGGAGCACATCTGGCTACCATACTGGGTAGGAGGGAGGGGGAGCACATCTGGCTACCATACTGGGAGGGAGGGAAGGGGTAGCACATCTGGCTACCATACTAGGTGGGAGGGAAGGGGGGGGCACACCTGGCTACCATACTAGGTGGGAGGGAGGGGAAGCACATCTGGCTACCATACTGGGAGGGAAGGGGAGCACATCTAGCTACCATACTAGGTGGGAGGGAGGGGGGAGCACATCTGGCTACCATACTGGGTGGGAGGGAGGGGGGAGCACATCTGGCTACCATACTTTGGTGAAACGGAGCACATTTTTTAATGTAGGAATGGAAGAATGCGGGGGCCTGATCCAAATTCCGCATCGGGGCCCCATCTAGCTACCATACTGGGGTGGACGGGGAGGGGGTGAGGGAGTGGGGCACATCTAGGTACCATACTGGGGTGGACGGGGAGGGGCTGAGGGAGTGGTGCACATCTAGCTACCAGACTGGGGTGGACGGGGAGGGGGGTGAGGTAGTGAGGCACATCTAGCTACCAGACCGGAGTGGGAGGAGAAGGCGGGTGAGGGGTTGAGGCACATCTAGCTACCATACTAGGGTGGGGGGTGAGGGAGTGGGGCACATCTAGCCACAATACTGGGGTGAAAGGGGAGCAGGGTGATGGAGTGGAGCCCATCTGGTTATCATACTGGGGTGGGAGAGAGGGGAAGCCCATCTGGCTACCATTCTGGGATGGGAAGAAGGGGGGAGCCCATCTGGCTACCATACTTGGCTGGGAGGGAAGGGGAAGCACATCTGGCTACCATCCTAGGGTGGGAGGGAGGGGGGAGCACATCTGGCTACCATACTGGGGCGGGAGGGAGCACATCTGGCTTCCATACTGGATGGGAGGGAGGGGGATCACATCTGGCTACCATACTGGGAGGGAGGGGGAGCACATCTGGCTACCATACTGGGGTGGGAGGAAGGGGGAGCACATCTGGCTACCATACTGGGTGGGTGGGAGGGAGGGGGAGCACATCTGGCTACCATACTGGGTGGGAGGGAGGGGGAGCACATCTGGCTACCACCCTGAGTTGGAGGGAAGGGGGGAACACATCTGGCTACCATACTGGGTGGGAGGGAGGGGGAGCACATCTGGCTACCATACTGGGGTGGGAGGAAGGGGGAGCACATCTGGCTACCATACTGGGTGGGAGGGAGGGGGGCACATCTGGCTACCATACTGGGGTGGGAGGAAGGGGGAGCACATATGGCTACTATACTGGGTGGGAGAGAAGAGGGAGCACATCTGGCTACCATACTGGGTGGGAGGGAAAGGGGGCACATCTGGCTACCATACTGGGGTGGAAGGAAGGGGGAAGCACATCTGGCTACCATACTGGGTGGGAGGAAGGGGGAAGCACATCTGGCTACCATACTGGGTGAAAGGGAAGGGGGAGCACATCTGGCTACCATACTGGGTGGGAGGGAGGGGGAGCACATCTGGCTACCATACTGGGTGGGAGGGAAGGGGGAGCACATCTGGCTACCATACTGGGTGGGAGGGAAGGGGGAGCACATCTGGCTACCATACTGGGTGGTAGGGAGGGGGGCACATCTGGCTACCATACTGGGGTGGGAGGAAGGGGGAGCACATCTGGCTACCATACTGGGTGGGAGGGAAGGGGGAGCACATCTGGCTACCATACTGGGTGGGAGGGAGGAGGAGCACATCTGGCTACCATACTGGGTGGTAGGGAGGGGGGGCACATCTGGCTACCATACTGGGAGGGAGGGAGGGGGAGCACATCTGGCTACCATAGTGGGAGGGAGGGGGAGCACATCTGGCTACCATACTGGGTGGGAGGGAGGGGGAGCACATCTGGCTACCATACTGGGTGGGAGGGAGGGGGGAGCACATCTGGCTACCATACTGGGTGGGGGAGGGGGAGCACATCTGGCTACCATACTTTGGTGAAAGGAAGCACATTTTCTAATGTAGGAATGGAAGGATATGGGGGCCCAATCCAAATTCCGCATCGGGGCCCCACGGTCTGTAGCTATGCCACTGCATCCTAACCTATGTGGCAGATTGATTCCTCGTTTTCCAAAGATTTATATCTGATGTGAGTACCCAGCTTAACTAATTCCAGAAGAGTGAACTGTGACAGCCTAACATATGTAAGGACCTGCAATTCTGCCTTATTCTGCACTGGCCCGGGAAAAGAAAGCCAAAAATGATCACCACTTCCTGTCAATCAGTTAGCCGTCAGCTGTGTTACCTGAAGCAAAAGGTGAATAGGAGACAGTGCCATTAGTAATATGATGTTAATATTTGATGCGGTCATTCCAGAGAAGTTATTTTTGAAAAAAAAAAGAATCACATGACCAAAGTATCTCTTCAGAAACAGAGATCAACAGACCCCACCCACCTCCTCCCTCTACTATCTGTTGCTGAGAGTTTCACTTTTTGTGGCAAGCACTGAAGCTACATGTCAGCAAAGTGTTATCTCCCTGTCCATTTCCCCTTGCTCAGCGTAATAAACCATGAAGGCCTTCTCACCACCTCCCCAGCATATTTATATGGGCCACATGTACCTCTCGCAACCCTACCCAAAGTGTAATAAGAAGCCATTTCTCAGTGCATTTTATTTAACAATTTAATCAACACTACGGGAGGTGTGTGAAGGGTTAAATCTTTTCTCGCACACCGAGCAGGGAGCAACTGGACAGGAAGATAAGGCTCTGCTGATCTGCAGCTGTAGTGCTGGCCACAAAGACTTAATCTCTCAGAAACAGAAGGAGAAAGTTGTGAAGTCAAGTCTGTGTTCACAGGGAAAAATTGTCTGGTGCCCCTCCCAGCTCATCATTTGTCACATGACTTTAGAATGCCGGTGACTGTTTTTTCAGCAGCATTAACATGAAGCCCTCCATCTCTGATACCTTCAACTCATGGGTGAGGAACATAATTCTGCAACAATGGGATTGAGAACTGTGTAAGAAGTTATGATAAATGTTTAAATAAAGGAGGCGATTATGTGGAGAAAAATCAGAAGATACTGCATGTCTAAAATAAAATCTTTCCTTAATTAATTAAATGAGAACAGCTGTTACTTTTCGGATGACCCTTGTATGAACAAAGTTGGATTAAAGTGATGGAAGAGGGTGCAGATACGATGTAATAAAAACTCTCAAGCTGATTTAACGGGCATAAGTTTGCAAGGACTGACTTCCAGTAATGGTTCATTATTGAATCCCATGGGATCTTAGTAAACACACCAAGTACAAGGTGTTCCTAAAGCACTGACAGATTCATCTGTACATATTGCCTATGAAGCTATTACCCAGAAACACTTGCAATGCCTCAGGAAGCGATACTGCGGGCAGGTGTAGACTACTACCAACATTAAGCTGATATTTTAAGAAGCTCAATGCAGTTTCCAGCCTGAAATAGAAAGTACATTTAAATAACTTTAAATTACAAGATTGTCTAGCCATGATTTTTTTAAGGAAATGAGAGTTTTCCTGTAGAGATCTTGTCTATGATAAAAAAAAGCACCTATCCCAAAATAACCTATCTATATCCAAATTAAGAATAAGATAACTTCAGCTGGGCACCCTTTTCTGTTGTAGAGGAAGTATTATTACTCCTTCAGGCCTGGAACCCACTACAAAACCCTATCGCTAATCGCAATCGCTAGCGTTTTATATGAGCAGTTTTTAAGCGATTTCATGAGCGTTTTAGGGAGCGATTTTAGAAAGTGTAATCAATTTGCCAGCAGTTGTGTAGCGATTAGCGTTTTAAAGTCTGATTGGTCCTTTTCAATTATTTTAAATTTTGTTACAGTGTACATTAACTTTAAAACGCTAGCAAAATTGCTCCGTGCAAGTTTTGATGAGCGATTACGCCAGTGATTATATACTTTACATTGAAGCGCAAACGCTAACAAAATGCTGCAAGTCCTTCGTTTGCGATTTTGCTAATCGAAATCGCTTCTGTGGAATTTGCACCATCCATTTACATTGGCAGAACGTTTAGGGTAATCGCTATCGATTTCTCACGCTCCCTAAACGTTTAAGAAATCGCTCTAGTGGGTTCCAGCCCTCAGAGTACCTTATTCAGGTCTGGTGACTGAATGGGATTATTAAGCATAAGTGCAGGTACTACACTTACGTGACACTATTATGTAGTTGTTAATAGTTTAAATGCATTAAGGCACGCTGACATAATGGTTAGCTCTCTTGCCTTGCAGCGCTGGCTCCCCGGTTCAAATTCCAGCCAGGGCACTATCTGCATGAAGTTTGTATACTGCCAGTGCGGGTTTCCTCTGGGCACTCCAGTTTCCCCCCACACCCCAAAAACATACAAAAAAGTTCATTGGCTTCCCCCTAAAAAAAAAAAAAAACACTACACAATACATACAGTAGTCATACTACTATAGTAATGATTAGATTGTGAGTGCCTCTGAGGGACAGTCAGTGACAAGACAATATACTCTATATAACTCTATATATAGAGTATATAGAGTTATATATAGTGTATACTCTATACACTATATAAATGATAAATACTAAAATTAAAATAACGTGTAGAGAGAAGTTGAAGAGATCCTGGTGCTGCTTGTTGCATTAAAATTAATTTTCTTTATTGAACATCTTTTGACAAGGGGCCCATGCACTGGTCGATTTCAGCCATTGATTGCTGGATCGATCGATTCTATAAAATCAATCGTTCAGAAATCGATTCTTTCAAATCTGTCGATCGATTTCGATGGTTTTGATCTATCTGACAGGATGGAAAATCTTAGAGTTGCATTGGATCTAATGGTCCAATAATGCATTTAAGGGGCCCATACATTGGTCGATTTCAGCCATCGATTGATTCTATGGAATTGATTGATCAATTGAAAATCGATTCTATCAATCAATCGATTTGTGGCCTATTTCGATTGATTTGATCTATCTGACAGGATGGAAAATCTAGTTCGATCTGCTGCTGGCAACAGATCGATGGCCTATAGAGTTGCATTGGATCTAATGGTGCAGTAATGCCTTTAAATCGATTTTCAATAGATTTCCAATAGATTTCATTCTGAAATCTATTGGAAATCTGTTCCAAGTATGTGGCACACATCAGATAGATTCCTGACAGATTTGGCCTGACAAGCATCTGACAGAAATCTATCTGATGGTCGAATCTGCTGCAAATATATCAGTGTATGGCCACCTTAATGCTGGTGAACATTCCGTGAATACTGTTAGAAATCCTGTTCCACATTGTTGCACCAGTAGGGTGGCACTATTTGCCTAGAATATTGTATTACCTGTGCTTACCAGCAGGTGGCGTTTTTGCAACACCTTACAAACCAGAAACTGCTTCCTTTATCTTTAAAGAGACTCTGAAGTCTCAAAAAAAAAACATCTTTTTATTTAACAAATATAATTAATATGATTCCCCTAACTAAACTGTCACATCCCCGCCGCTGTACGCTATCTAAATCCCCCCTAACTCCCCAGGGGGCAATCCGGGCAGTGCTTCCATGAGAGGCAGAGCTATGAGCCGCAGCTCTGTCTGTCAGCACGTCTGTCAGCCCGGATTGCCGCCTCGCCCCCACCCCTCTCAGTCTTCCTTCACTGAGAGGAGTGGGGGAGAGGCAGAGATCCGCTGCTGACAGACACGTGTGAGGCAGGGCTGCAGCTCATAGCTCTGCCTCACACGGAAGAGTAGAGGGCAGCAAAATCCACAACCAAGAAAGTCGTGGATTTTGCAGGGGAGAGGGAGGGCGAGTTAGGGGGGATTTAGATAGATTACAGTGGCGGGAATGCGGTGGTTTAGTTAGGGCAAACATATTAAACACTTTTTTGAGACTTCAGTGTCTCTTTAAGCAACACTATATTATCAACTGTTGAGATTTGCATGTAAAGGACAACAATCTAAGTTAACTAAAATTCTAAATGCCACATATATTTCCAGTAATTACTAGCATATAGCAATACAAAGGCTTTTTTCATCTTTTCATGTTTTATTTGAAGAAAATATGACATTTACAGAGAACAGTTTTCACTGTGGGCATTACTATGGAGAACTGTGTCCAACACATCAAGCATACAGACACAATCTTCACTGGCTATAATACTGTGAGTTCAGAGTGATAGAAAGCAGAAATATAGCTTCAAATGTGTGTAAATAATCATCAGCTGCAGTTCTATGTGCCTGATCCTGCGTCTCTTATTCTGTGTAAAGTAAACAGTTTACAGCCAGGGTGATCTCATTGTGAATGAGGGGGGGGGGGGGGGGGAGTACAGGTCTATGGTATAGCTCTAGCCTGACGCTGACACACTGTGTCACAACAAACAGCTGGTAAAAAGGCATTTTTTTCACACAGGCTGTGATGAGAGACTTCTGAAAAGCTTTCTATTGTTGCTGGCTAAAAGCTTTATAGGTATGTGAGGTTTACAGATAAACAATTTCTTTGAAAGTTGTTCTTTGTGGATTCCACCCATCTCAGAACATGCAGTCTACCAGCGAGATTCACAGTCTACTTGTGTGAGTCCAGCTGAGAGACCTAAATGAACTGTTCTTTTTAAAACACTGTTGGGAACAGTGTACCGCAACATATTCCAACACTTTATTGCAAGAATTAGTACTGTACATATATAATACTACTTTAGGATTTAAATAGAGAGCTGAGAGATTGCATTATTTGAGTGATAGCTCTTTAGCGTCACAACCAGTGTGTGACTGCTGCTCCTGTAACTAGCTGTGCTTTAGTGCTCCATTCATTAGTGCATTAGTGCTCCATTCCTGGTGCTCAGGGTACCAACCCTGCTGGTGCTTGGTCAGGTCACCGTTGGTCTTCTGAGACTCCTCATGTTTAATATTCCATTCCTTTATCACAAACTCATGCCCAAGTACATTAATGCCACCTGGAGAATTAAATTGTAACTGCAGGCTTCCCACTAGCTTGCTAGCACAGTGGTGATAAGTAATGCAATGGATTTAGTATCTTTAACTTGATCAGTCTTTATCGAACTAAGCTGTTTAAAGGTGCCCATACACTTACCCGATTTCCCACCTATAGACAGCAGATTCGATCACTGTGATCGAATCTGCTAAGAAATCGACGCGCAAACGCTGCCCGATCGACCGAGTGTGTCGATAGCAGCGTTCGAATGTCCGACGACCACCGCTAGCAGCAATACATTACCTGTTCCCCCGGCACGTGTCCCCGCTGTCCCCGCAGTCTCTTCTCCATGCTGGGCTCTGGCTGGCTTCACTTACTTCCTAAGAAAAAACCTGTGGCGCCCCAATAGACTTTAAGTAGGTTGCTGCTGTGTAGGGATGAATCCTCACATCCAATAGATCAATGTAATATTACTGTTTCACAGCGCAGGTATACTCTTCTGGTGTATCTCTCCACTTCACCACCTGTATGCACTAAATGTGTAAAATAGATAAACAGGGATGCTTTCAGTGGATGATAAAAGTTCATTTATTTCTGGATTTCTGTAGTATGAGGGTCAACAGATATGGAATACTATGAGCACATTATGCAGGTAAACTCTTATACTACATGATGGCGGTGGTAACATTGGTCAGTCATTGGCCAATCATAATTAGAGATGGCCTGAATGGTTCGGCCGGCAGGTAGTTCGCGCGGATATCAGCTACCCGCGTCCGCGGTGTGTAGCGAATACATAGCGCGTTCAACCCGCCTCCTATACCTCATCATTGGGCTAAACGTTGACCCTCTATATCACAGTCAGAAGACACATGGCAGCCAATAAGGCTGCACTCACCCACGGACCCCCGCCCCCCTATAAAAACGCTGCAGCGTCGGCCATGTTCTCAGTCAGCTGATGCTGCTATAGTGAGAGCAGGGAGAGCTTGCTGGAGAGCTAGGGAAAGCGTTAGTTAGGCTGTTGTTAGCTTGCTCCTCGCTCAATCTTGTTGCTGAAAGCACTCCACAAAAAGCTCTTTTGAGAGCTATATTCTTCTGATCTGTTTTTTTTTTTTTTTTTTTTTTTGTGTGACCACCACAGACAGGCAAAAAGATACAGCCCTGTCGCAGCTGGGCCTAGTTGCTGTACTGTGCCAGGCCCACACTCTGTATTACCATTGCATATCTTTTCACTGTATTTGTGATTTAGCTTACTAAAGCATAGCTGTCTTTGTGGGTGACACTGCATACATAGAGCCCACAGACAGTTGCCACTCAAGCCAGCTGGGATTTGTAGTCCCACCACTGTATTACCATACCATTGTATATCTTTTCACTGTATTTGTGATTTAACTTACTAAAGCAGAGCTGTCTTTGTGGGTGACACTGCATACATAGAGCCCACAGACAGTTGCCAGCCAGGCCAGGTGGGATTTGTAGTCCCACCACTGTATTACCATACCATTGCATATCTTTTCACTGTATTTGTGATTTAACTTACTAAAGCATAGCTGTCTTTGTGGGTGACACTGCATACAGCCCACAGAGAGACAGGGACAGTTAGCTAGGCTGTTCTTTATTGCTGAAACCACCCCAAAACAAAAACCATTTTTGAGGGCTCATATTCCATTCTTTTTCTATGTGTGTGTGTGTGTGTGTGTGTGTGTCTGTGTGTGTGTGACAGACACTGCATACAGGGTAGGCCACAGTCATTGCTGGGCCTTGCAGTTCTACTATCGTCTTCTATTACAAGCCAGCACACTATCTATCATCATAAGCTGTGCTTAGCTTCCAACTGTATCTGTTATTGATATCTGTGTGGGTTACACACTGCATACAGGCCACAGTCAGTTGCTGGCCCTTGTAGTTCTACTGTACTATTGCAAGCAAGCCAGCACACTGTCATAAGCAGTACTTAGCTTGCAACTGTATTTGTGTTTGAAAGTACTATATAGGATATCTCTGTGTGTTTGTTAAAGTACACAACCCAGTGATACACACACACACACACACACACACACCTGCGGACATCGCGGATTATGGCCCAGATAATACTAAGATCGCCCACTATGCTGATGATGCTCTTCTGTTCCTAACCAGGCTGGTCACCACTCACCCCAACTTATTCAGACTTCTGGATCACTTTGCTACCTTTTCAGGTCTCAAAGTCATCTCCTCTAAATCCACCGCCCTTCCGGTTAATCTTCTTCCTCACACACTAAAATTATTGGAAGCAAATTTCGACTTTACCTGGTGTAAATCTAAATTTGAATACCTTGGTATATATCTTACCCCTCGCTATTGCAACCTGTACGAGGCTAACTTTCCACCTACATACAACACAATTACGCAACTTTTGAAAGGTTGGTCCTCACACAAGGTCTCATGGCTAGGTAAATGTCTGTCTTGCAAAATGATTATACTCCTAAAAATTTTATATCTGATTCGTATGCTTCCTATTACTCTTAAGAAGCGCTCTTTGGCTAGGCTACAATCTCAGATAAATAAATTTATATGGGATAATAAACCAGCTAGAATTAGAGCCCAAGTGATGTATAAGCACCCTTTGCAGTTGGTCTCCCTAGCTTGTGGCATTATTATTACTTGGCAGCTAAATTGAGTCAAATAATGGACTGGGGCCTGGATGCCACTCCTTCTTTGTGGTATAATTTCGAGCCTTTATCCATTTGCCCTTTCCATTTGCTTTCTTTAATTACTGTGGTGACTGGCCGTGATATGATTTCTCTCTCACGTAAGAACAATATAGTATCATCTTTGGCTAAACTCTGGTGGTCTATAGCCCCCCAACTTGGTTTAATATCCCCCCTCCTCCAGGTTATCCTTTTTGGGCAACCCTCGATTCCCCCCAGCCTTTCACAGCCCACAACAGTTCTTATCGGTGGAGGGAACGGGGACTAACTACCGCTAACAAGTTCTGGATGGGTGGTAAATTTATCTCCATTTCTATTTTTAGGTTTGGACGGGATGCCCCTCTCAGTGAATCTCTACGTTACTGTCAAATCAGGCATTTCTTCTGTTCCCATTTCCCCTCCCCCCAATAATGAACTTAGGATGTTTAAAACCCTATGTTATGGTCCTTCTAGGCCTAAAGGTCTTATCTCTTTACTCTTTACGCTTTATTACTGGGTCGCAATATAGATGAGAAAATGTTGTATATGAAAGCCTGGGATTAGACTTGGGTATCCAGATTTCACAATCAGATTGGTCGGCCACTTGGGCCTCAATCTCGAGGGTTGTTAAGTCTAATATTGTTAAAGACACAGCTATCACAGCTATCAAGCTTCTTTTTCTTTGGTATTATACCCCTGCTAGTTTGCATACATTTTACCCATCTGTGCCTGCTGATTGTTTTCGCGTTTGTGGGTCTGTGGGCACCCTTGTACATGTCTTTTTGGACTGTCCCGAGGCTAACAGGTTCTGGGATCATTGGAAAACTATGGTCCGTGAGGTGCTTGGGTTTCCAATTCCCTTATCTCCCTCCCAGGTCTGTTTATATACCCCAAATGATGATGTCCCTGGTATCCATCACACCTTGTACAGATATATGCTTCTTGCTGCCCAGTGGTGTATTGCCTTCCAATGAAAATCCTCCAGCCTTGATTTCTCTCTAGTACCACAGCGACTCGATATGCTTATGCTCACTTACAGAGTATATTACTATAGTGTTGAGAATGTGACTAAGTTTGACTCTATCTGGGATAACTGGAAGTCATATAGACAGCTATAACGATCTCAACTAATATTCTTCGTTCCATGCCTCATGCTCTCTGGACTTTCCTTCCTTATTGTCCTCTGTAATTTCTTTGTCTATTAGGATCCATATGATGCTCTTTTAGTTTTGTTTTGTTCCTTTGTTTTCTTTTTTCTTTTCTATTCTTTTCCTTTACACAGGTTGATGGATTTCAAAGGACTTTGTTGGACGTGGTGTTTGTGGTGCTCCCTGGAATCTAGTATCAGTAGGGTGGTGTGGAACCCCCATTTTCCAGGTTGAGATGCCCTGTACCTCAATTTAAGATATGATATATACCCCTCCTGTGTTTATTTTACTTTATGTGTTTGCCTTCTGTTTTAGGCATAGTCTTGATTGACTGTACAAAATTCACTACCTAGTGTTTGTACTATATTTTGTTTACCGCTTAATAAAGCTTTCTTTAATAATAAAAAAGAAAAATGCGGGCACTGAGATTACACAGAATACATGTAAACTTCGCCTTGGTTTATTTTGGCACCAAGTGGTTTAAGCCTGACTGTCAGGTGATTTTTTTTTTAAAGTTTTGGAATTGGAAGGAGGTTATGGATAGCTACTGGAGATGGTGGAAGTAAAGGTGGTTGTTTTGACATGGAGGGGAATAGTTTTGTTACATTAAAGGGATCCAAGCAGCTTTTTTTTTCTGCAGTTCGTCCTGGTTTCTAATAGCTGTAGAAGATGCCATTTCTCCTCCTTCCCTCTGCCCTTGTTTATCCAGGGGAAGGTGTTAATGTTATCAGGTGTGACTTCTCTAAACTGTTTGAAGTTTGAATACTCTCCCATTGATGAGAGCTTTTTCTTTGCTTTTTGCTACTGCTAATTACAGCAGTCCTTATCTTCCTGCTCTTTCTGGGGTCAGCAGGCTATGAAAGTAGAGTAATAAACACCTCCAACAAACATTTAAATGTAAAAAGAAGATGTGAAAGGGAATTTTGTTTAGTAATGAGCCACATTGTTGGCATGCAATTTGAATGTGCTATTGTGATGTCCTGGGGGCTAAAAACACTGTTCAGTTTACTTTAAGAGGTTTATTTGGCGAAAGAGGGTTAACTTACAATAAAGTAGAAGATTTCTAGAACATAAAGGAAGAATGGTTTGTCCCATTGGGAGAACTTATGCTGATCTTGGACCATGCTTTGTCTGAGGATGCAATGATACAACAATCTTTTAAGCAAACATTGCGCAGTGTACCATATGGTCTGTTAACGTGAAGATCAATGTGCTCTTAACATCCATTCAGTAAGTTTCCTAGGAAAGTCTACTAACACCTTTTGAGATCATTTTTATTATTCATCGCCGCAGGTTGTTTTGGCCAGTACCTGATTAAACGTAAGCAATGATCGCAAACTGATTTGAGAACTAATTTGGAATGGGAGTAAATATATTACACTGATAAGGAATTTTGATTAGTTCATTTAAATACATTCTCAATAGGTTACGGAAACTGTTATATATGTAGCACAGGATGCAAATTAATTACAATGAAGTAAGTGCCATTGACAAGTTGTTATCCCAGATTTAATGACAGTTGGTGAAGTAACCCCTCCATAACAAATAAGCCTTTGTCAATGTTTCCTTGTGAGGAAAAAAATGTTTTCCATAAATGTTAGTTTGTTAACGTCATCATTCACATAAAATGGTGTATCCACATAAATGGCCATATTAAGGTGTATCCATATCAATGGCCCACCATGTAGTTATCTATTAACACAATGCCATCGACTAAGTATGGTTTAAAATAACTCTGTACAGTTATTTTGTACAAGAACTAGAGGTGCCTTCAAGTTTTCATTTTCTGAATCTTGGGGCCCTATAGCATATAATCAGCAACTTACTGAGACTTCTTAAGAGCGCCACCTTTTCTTCGGAATTCTCTCCCACAGTCTATCCATCTGAGACTGAAAACCTTCAAAATTACTCTCAAAACACACCTTTTCAGACAAGCCTATCATTTGGTAGTATGGGAGGCTCACTGCCTTATCCTATAATCCCTGTGTCTCCTCCCCTAGTGTCTCCCCCCACTACCCTCTAGATTGTAAGCTCGCAAGAGCTGGACCTCTTCCTGGTGCTTCTTATTTTGCCCTTATTTATATAAACATGTACCAATATTGGTGATGCCTCAAACTACACATCAACTATGTATTGCATGTTTGTGTACCTGTAATGCTGTATGACCTGATTGTACAGAGTTTTGAACCTCTCTTATATCTATGTTCTACGATATTTATTTTGTACTATGAACAGCGCTCCGGAAGATATTGGTGCTTTATAAATACAAAAATAACAGAAATGATAAAAGGTGCTTCTTCTTACCCACTTTGTTTTCCTCACTAGTGCCTTTTGGGCTGTCCTATCACATTTGTAGCCCAATAACAAGGCTTCGGAAAGATTTGCTATTGGACTGGGAAAGGTGGGGTAAAGTTTTACTTTTTAATCAAAGCCCCCATCATTTGCATATTAGGACTTCCTGGACTGCTCCCAGCCTAAACTAAAACTAAATGCAAGTACGTCTGGGACCCCATACATATACCTGTACATACATATTGTACGTTTGTATGTAACTAGCCCGCCACAAGTTCCTTTAAAGCTTAAGGGAGCCCCAGGTACAGTGGCTTGCAAAAGTATTCGGCCCCCTTGAAGTTTTCCACATTTTGTCACATTACTGCCACAAACATGAATCAATTTTATTGGAATTCCACGTGAAAGACCAATACAAAGTGGTGTACACGTGAGAAGTGGAACGAAAATCATACATGATTCCAAACATTTTTTTACAAATCAATAACTGCAAAGTGGGGTGTGCGTAATTATTCAGCCCCCTGAATCAATACTTTGTAGAACCACCTTTTGCTGCAATTACAGCTGCCAGTCTTTTAGGGTATGTCTCTACCAGCTTTGCACATCTAGAGACTGAAATCCTTGCACCATTCTTCTTTGCAAAACAGATCCAGCTCAGTCAGATTAGATGGACAGCGTTTGTGAACAGCAGTTTTCAGATCTTGCCACAGATTTTCAATTGGATATAGATCTGGACTTTGACTGGGCCATTCTAACACATGGATATGTTCTGTTTTAAACCATTCCATTGTTGTCCCGGCTTTATGTTTAGGGTCGTTGTCCTGCTGGAAGATGAACCTCGCCCCAGTCTCAAGTCTTTTGCAGACTCCAAGAGGTTTTCTTCCAAGATTGCCGTGTATTTGGCTGCATCCATCTTTCCATCAACTTTGACCAGCTTCCTTGTCCCTGCTGAAGAGATGCACCCCCTGAGCATGATGCTGCCACCACCATATTTTACAGTGGGGATGGTGTGTTCAGAGTGATGTGCAGTGTTAGTTTTCTGCCACACATAGCGTTTTGCATTTTGGCCAAAAAGTTCAGTTTTGGTCTCATCTGACCAGAGCACTTTTTTCCACATGTTTGCTGTGTCCCCCACATGGCTTGTGGCAAACTGCAAATGGGATTTCTTATGCTTTTCTGTTAACAATAGGCGTTCTTCTTGCCACTCTTCCATAAATGCCAACTTTGTGCAGTGCACGACTAATTGTTGTCCTATGGACAGATTCCCCCACCCGAGCTGTAGATCTCTGCAGTTCCTCCAGAGTCACCATGGGCCTATTGACTGCATTTCTGATCAGCGCTCTCCTTGTTCGGCCTGTGAGTTTAGGTGGACAGCCTTGTCTTGGTAGGTTTACAGTTGTGCCATACTCCTTCCATTTCTGAACGATCATTTGAACAGTGCTCCGTGGGACGTTCAAGGCTTTGGAAATCTTTTTATAGACTAAGCCTGCTTTAAATTTCTCAATAACTTTATTCCTGACCTATCTGGTGTGTTCTTTGGACTTCATGGTGTTGTTGCTCCCAATATTCTCTTAGACAACCTCTGAGGTCGTCACAGAGCAGCTGTATTTATACTGACATTAGATTACACACAGGTGCACTCTATTTAGTCATTAGCACTCATCAGGCAATGTCTATGGGCAATTGACTGCACTCATACCAAAGGGGACTGAATAATTACGCACACCCCACTTTGCAGTTATTGCTTTGTAAAAAAATGTTTGGAATCATGTATGATTTTCGTTCCACTTCTCACGTGTACACCACTTTGTATTGGTCTTTCACATGGAATTCCAATAAAATTGATTCATGTTTGTGGCAGTAATATGACAAAATGTGGAAAACTTCAAGGTGGCCGAATACTTTTGCAAGCCACTGTAAGTATGGAACCTGAGACCCTTCTGGTCTCAGGTTGCCTTTAAAAGGCATTGATTAGGGAGGCTGTGATTATGCACCGGCACCCACTGCTACCTATCATGCCACTCTCATCCACAACTGTATGTTTCAACTTTTAGCATTGATGTTTCCTTGTTTTCTATGTATGATATTCAATAAACCAACGATTTAGCAGTGGCGGCATTCCTCTTCTCTTCCAGTGTTCCAGTACTATACTTGCACGCCAGAGCACACTAGAGCTGAGTAACCAGGAAGGAGTGTGAATAATCAAGCGAAGCCAACCCCCATTCTGTTTGCAACACAGACCGCAGTAGTGCCAACCCACTATGCTTTTGTATGTTTAAGTGTCTTTTAATTGCCTGGGACCTGAGCAAAGCATCCCCCAGTTAGCAGCTAGGTGTGATCTCTAGCATGAAAGGGACTATTTGGTCCTGTTGCTGTCTGGGGAAGCCTGCGCACAGCAGGATGCAGACAACCATGAGCCAAGAAGTCCTGGCTATATTTCTTAGCTGTAGTTTATTATTATAAGAGATACTGTACTTGTGATCTACTGTATATGAAAAGCATATTGTCTGATCCCTAGCAACATGACGGTCATTTTCACCCCTCTTGTACAGGGCTGACATAAGCCCCAGCCCCATTACTTCACTTTTCAGTTCTGGAATGCCACACACTAGTCATATCTGGTATTAATGTGATCCATGTTCTTTGAGGTTGCAGAATTTGCTATTATTATCTGTGTGCAATGAACGTGCCCTGAGATATGGAATTGTCACATATTTTGGAATTAAGATTCCCACCAAAACAAGATAAAGTCCACACCTCCAGCACAGGGGCTGGCCCTGAGTTCCACCCTCAAGAGCTGAGTCCTATATAATAGCAAGGGACTGAAATCTGATAACAGTTCTTTATTGTACTAAATCTGATAACAGTTCTTTATTTTACCACCTGACCGAAAGCCAGCGAGAGCCATGAGGCTGCTTTCCCTGCTATTTTCCTTTTGAAGCAAAGGAACTTTGAATTTCTTGGATTTCCACACAAAGGACTTATTTCTTTCAAAACTTTAAGTATTCCTTTTTCTTTGTTTTGACCTTTTATCTTACCCGTGGCTGTTGTTTCTATAATTGTTACTTTGAATAATTTGATGTATACAGTATATGAACTATTTATATTGCATTTACAATAAAAGACTTAATGTCATTTTTTCAGCTACATACCGGGTTTGAGCACTGCAGAAAGAATCCTAGCCTTTCTGAAGATTTACTACCTGAAGTACTGTATTGTTTCAGTCAGTTAAAGTGTAACTGTCAGGCATAAAATCAAAAATCAATTCTTTATTTTTATCTGGTCAACAAGTAATAAGGATGCTAAGCAGGAAATCCAAAAGTTAAAATCACTATTACTTTTCATGTTGATAAATGATCATTCCCCAGTTTACCTGACTCTTATTTGGTACACAAAAAGGAAGTTGCAGGGCCTACTGGGTTGTCCTTTTTGGCTTCTCTATTTCCCCTCAGACTTAGCTAATGCAGCCTGATTGGCTGAAGCCTCATTTGTTCCTGTTTTCCCCTCCCACACCTCTGTTCCTCTCTGATTGGCCAATATTTCTCATGCTGAGACAATGCACTTTCTATAGTGAAGGGCGGGCAAATCAGGTTGAAGAGGGTAAGGGAGGAAATGACATCAGGATTGGCTTCAAAATAGCCACACTTAAAATGGGAAATGCTAAGAAGGATTTTCTCTTTTTTTTTACTGTAGAAAAACTAAAAAATCAACTAAAATCAAAACGTGGACAGTGCAATACATATGTTATGTAAATAGAGCAAGTATGTATCTAATTATATATGTGATTTTTTTTCTGAGATAAAATGGCTTACAGCTCCTCTTTAACAAATTCCATTCACAAGTTTAAAATAGTCAGAGTAGGTCCTCTGTCTCACCTACCGAGGTGGTGGCAGCTACCTGAAATATTGTGCATCAAAGTGTTTGTGTTGCTCCCATGTTCCCTCTTGGCCTGTCTGTCTGGCCAATTCCAGCAGTTTCAACGCATCGGTCGAATCCACGATATTGGATTGCCTGTGCCTTGAAACAGATTGGGAGGTATTGACCCGTCCAGCCACTAGGAGGCCTGTGACAGAGAGTTTGCTGAATGGCATAGCTCAGACCTAATTACCTTGCCCCATTACAACCGAGTCTCTAGTTGGGTAAGTGTGGGTACAGGCACCTATAGGTTGTTAGGTGTGGGAATACATTGGAGATGCAGGGTGTGTAGAGATTTGGGTTAAGTTCTGCTAGTCTGTATGATGATGGCTTAAGGATTTTGGTATGTTTCTTTTTTGTCTCCCCTTTCCTCCTCCCTCCACCTCTGTCTAGCTCCTGTGTGGACACGAAAGACACAGAGCACCGGCTGGAGATAGACGGACACCTCGGAGTGCGTTACTAGATAAGAGCTTGTGGGAGGAGGGGAGACACTTGGGCACACCTTTAGCTCATAAGACGCATTGGCATTTTCTCCCCACTTTAAGGGGAAACAATTTGGACTCCAAGGCCACATCGTAGTAATGGGGTGGCCCTTAGCATACTCTTTTAGGATTCTGTGGAGAAGCCATTCGGGCCTGTTTCTTTTTCTTTTTTTTTTTAAATACTGCAGTTTTTGGGTCAATTTTTGGGTCAAAAATTACAATATGTAAAAAAAGAAAAAAAACCAGGCTGGAATTGCTTCTCCACAGAATCCTAAAAGAGTATGCTAAGGGTCCCCCGTCCCCCATTACTACTGTAAGTGTACGATGTGGCCTTGGAGTCCAAATCTTTCCCATTATGCATAATGGCAAAGATCCACTACTTTTTAAATGAGTGTTGGCTAAAATTTTGTTGACTCACCTAAACAAAGGGATTACATCTTTAATCTATTGTGACCAGTCAGGCTTCATGCCTGGGAAAGGTAGTTGCATAAATGCAACTAAAGGCCAATATAAATGCCACCCATAATTATTCTACTTTTAGCTGTTGACATGGAAAAGGTCTTGGACTCAGTGGAGTTGCCTTCCCTTTGGGATCCATTGTGTAAATTTAGCTTCAGTGGGGTTTTTTTTTTTTGCACTGGGTAGAGAATAGAATATAACTCCAAAGTTGAGACAAACCTACAGATTTTTAGAAAACTGATCAAACAAAATAATCATTAACATTAAACACACATAACACAATTGAAAAATTTTGTTGTTAAAGATTCTTTATTTAAGTTTTAATTTTTATACAACAAAAATGGAGTTACAATTTATATAATTGATGATAATAAAATACAGATCTTGATAGATAGATCCTCAAGTCACAGATGAAACACTTCCTGAAGCCTCTGGAATCGTATATTGTAGAAGTATAGAGCTCCAAGATGGCAGACACAGTCTCAAAAATGAGATTTGTATGGGAAGAAGTTGTTAGGCTATTGGCCAACCACCAGACTTGGAGGACCAAGGTATCTTACTTATGCTGGATACACACGTTGATATTTCCCGCTCGATTCTCGTGATCGAACGGATCGATTCGATTATTACCAACATGCTGGATTCGGATTTCGATCGTTTCTGCCGTCGATTTGGCATACTTAATATCCGTTCGATCCCGAGAATCGAACGGGAAATATCAACGTGTGTATCCAGCATTAGTCTGGAACATCACCTTCGACCTGGCCGGCCTGGCCGGCTTTGTGTTTTGTGTTTTTTGAGTTTTGTTAGTTTTTTGTTTTTTGTGTTTTAGTTTTGTGTGTTTTTTTTAGTTGTTAGTGTTGTTAGTTTTTGTAGTTTTGTTAGTTTTTTGTGTTTTTTTGTGTTTTTTTTAGTTGTTAGTTTTGTTATTTTTTTTAGTTTTTTTTTTTTTTAGTTTTTTTGTGTTTTGTTTTGTTTGTTTTTTTAGTTTTGTTAGTTTTTGGTGTTTTTTTTTAGTTTGTTGTGTTTTTTTAGTTGTTAGTTTTGTTAGTTTTTTCAGTATTTTGTTTTGTTAGTTTTTTTAGTTTTGTTAGTTTTTAGTTTTTTGTGTTTTTTTAGATTTCTGTTTTTTGTGTTCTTAGTTTTTTTTTTAAGTTTTTTTGTTTTTTTTTGTTTTTTAGTTTTTATAGTTTTTTGTGTTTTTGTAGTTTTTTTTAAGTTTTTTTTAGTTTTGTGGGGGTTTTTTTTATTTTTTTGTGTTTTTTGTGTTTTTTTAAGTTTTTAGTGGTTTTTTTATTTTTTTGTTGTTGTTTTTTTATTTTTTTGTGTTTTTTTTTATTTTTTTGTGGTTTTTAAGTTTTTTTGTGTTTTTTAGTTTTGTTAGTTTTTTTGTTTTTTTTTTTTTTGGGGGGGGGGGGGGGGTTTGTTTTTTTAGTTTTTATAGTTTTTTTGTGTTTTTTTTTAGTTTTGTGTTATTTTTTAGTTTTTTGTATTTTGTTTTTCAGTTTTTTGTGTTTTTTTTTAGTTTTTATAGTTTTGTGTTTTTTTTTAGTTTTTTGTGTTTGTTTTAGTTTTTATAGTTTTTGTGTTTTTTATTTTTTGGGGTTTTTTTAGTTTTGTGTTTTTTTTAGTTTTTTGTATTTTTTTGTTCTTCAGTTTTTTGTGTTTTTTTTAGTTTTTGTGTTTTTTTAGTTTTTGTGTTTGGTGTGTTTTTTTTAGTTTTGTTAGTTTTTGTGTTTTGTGTTTTTTTTTTAGTTTTTAGTTTTATTTAGTTTTTTTGTGTTTTTTTTAGTTTGTGTGTTTTTAGTGTTTTTTTAGTTTTTTGGGTCTTTTTTAGTTTTTTGCATTTATTAATTTTTTGTGTGTTTTGTGTGTTTTTGTTAGTTTTTTTGTTTTGTTAGTTTTTGTGTTTTTTTAGTTTTTGTGTTTTTTTAGTTTTGTTAGTTTTTAGTGTTTTTTTTTTAGTTTTTTTTGTTGTTTTTTTTAGTTTTTTGTGTTTTTTTGTAGTTTTTTGTGTTTTGTTAGTTTTTGTGTATTTTTTTTTTAGTTTTAGTGTTTTTGTCGTTTTTTTTAGATTTTGTGTTTTTTTGAGTTTTGTGTTTATTTTTTTTTTTAGTTTTTAGTGTTTTTTTGTGTTTTTTAAGTGTTTTGTTTTTTTGTTTTTTTGTTTTTATAGTTTTTTGTGTTTTTGCAGTTTTTTTTTTATTTTTTTTTAGTTTTGTGGGTTTTTTTTAGTTTTTTGTGTTTTGTTAGTTTATGTGTTTTTTAGTTTTTGTGTTTTTCTTAGTTTTGTGTTTTTTTTAGTTTTTTGTGTTTTGTTAGTTGTTGTGTTTTTTTTTTAGTTTTGTTAGTTTTTTTGTGTTTTGTTAAGTTTTTAGTGTTAATTTTTTTAGTTTTTTATTGTTTTTTTTTAGTTTTTTGTGTTTTTTTTTAGTTTTTTGTGGTTTTTAGTGTTAGTTTTTTTATTTTTTTGTGGGTTTTTTTAGTTTTTTTTTTTGTTTTTTTAGTTTGTATAGTTTTTTGTGTTTTTTTTTTAGTTTTTTTTTTAGTTTTTATAGTTTTGTGGTTTTTTTGAGTTTTTTGTGGTTTTTTTTAGTTTTTATAGTTTTTTGTGTTTTTTATTTTTTGGGTTTTTTTTAGTTTTGTAGTTTTTTTTTAGTTTTTTGTATTTTTTTTGTTTTTCAGTTTTTTTGTGTTTTGTTAGTTTTTTTAGTTTTTGTGTTTTTTTTAGTTTTTTTTAGTTTTTGTAGTTTTTGTGTTTGGTGTGTTTTTTTTAGTTTTGTTAGTTTTTGTGTTTTTTTTTTTTATTTTAGTTTTTAGTTTTTTTGTGTTTTTTGTGTTTTTTTAGTTTGTGTGTTTTTAGTGTTTTTTTAGTTTTTTGAGTCTTTTTTAGTTTTTTGCGTTTATTAATTTTTTGTGTGTTTTTGTGTTTTTTTAGTTTGTGTTTTTTTACTTTTGTTAGTTTGTAGTGTTTTTTGTTTAGTTTTTTGTTGTTGTTTTTTTTAGTTTTTTGTGGGGTTTTTTTTAGTTTTTTGTGTTTTGTTAGTTTTTGTGTTTTTTTTTTTTAGTTTTTGTGTTTTTTTCGTTTTTTTTAGATTTTGTGTTTTTTTGAGTTTTGTGTTTATTTTATTTTTTTAGTTTTTAGTGTTTTTTTGTGTTTTGTAAGTGTTTTGTTTTTTTGTTTTTTAGTTTTTATAGTTTTTTGTGTTTTTGCAGTTTTTTTTAAAGTTTTTTTTTTAGTTTTGTGGGGTTTTTTTTAGTTTTTTGTGTTTTGTTAGTTTTTGTGTTTTTTAGTTTTTGTGTTTTTTTTAGTTTTGTGTGTTTTTTTTGTTTTTTGTGTTTTGTTAGTTTTTGTGGTTTTTTTTAGTTTTGTTAGTTTTTTTGTGTTTTGTTAAGTTTTTAGTGTTTATTTTTTTAGTTTTTTGTTGTGGTTTTTTTTAGTTTTTTGTGGTTTTTAGTGTTGTTAGTTTTTTTATTTTTTTGTGGGTTTTTTTTTTGTTTTTTTTAGTTTTTATAGTTTTTTGTGGGTTTTTTTAGTTTTTTTTTTTAGTTTTTATAGTTTTGTGGTTTTTTTGAGTTTTTTGTGTTTTTTTGAGTTTTTATAGTTTTTTGTGTTTTTTTATTTTTTGTGTTTTTTTTAGTTTCGGGTTTTTTTTTTAGTTTTTTGTATTTTGTTTTTCAGTTTTTTGTGGTTTTTTTAGTTTTATTTTAGTTTTTATAGTTTTGTGGGTTTTTTTTAGTTGTTTGTGTTTTTTTCGTTTTTATAGTTTTTTGTGTTTTTTTATTTTTTGGGTTTTTTTTAGTGTTGTGCTGTTTTTTTTTAGTTTTTATAGTTTTGTGGGTTTTTTTTTAGTTTTTTGTGTTTTTTTATTTTTTATAGTTTTTTGTGTTTTTTTATTTTTTGGGTTTGTTTTAGTTTTGTGTTTTTTTAGTTTTTTTGTATTTTGTTTTTCAGTTTTTTGTGTTTTTTAGTTTTTTTTTTAGTTTTTATAGTTTTGTGATTTTTTTTTTTAGTTTTTTTGTGTTTTTTTAGTTTTTATAGTTTTTTGTGTTTTTTTATTTTTGGGGGTTTTTGTAGTTTTGTGGTTTTTTTAGGTTTTTGTATTTTGTTTTTCAGTTTTTTGTGTTTTTTTAGTTTTTATAGTTTTGTGTTTTTTTTTTAGTTTTTTTGTGTTTTTTTAGTTTTTATAGTTTTTTGTGTTTTTTTATTTTTTGGGGTTTTTGTAGTTTTGTGGGTTTTTTTAGGTTTTTGTATTTTGTTTTTCAGTTTTTTTAGTTTTTTTTAGTTTTTATAGTTTTGTGTTTTTTTTTAGTTTTTTTGTGTTTTTGTAGTTTTTATAGTTTTTTGTGTTTTTCTATTTTTTGGGGTTTTTGTAGTTTTGTGGGGTTTTTTAGTTTTTTTGTATTTTTTTGTTTTTCAGTTTTTTGCGTTTTATTAGTTTTTGTAGTTTTTGTGTTTGGTGTGTTTTTTTTTTAGTTTTGTTAGTTTTTGTGTTTTGGTTGTTTTTTATTTTAGTTTTTAGTTTTTTTGTGTTTTTTGTGTTTTTTTTAGTTTGTGTGTTTTTAGTGTTTTTTTAGTTTTTTGGGTCTTTTTTAGTTTTTTGCGTTTATTAATTTTTTGTGTGTTTTGTGTGTTTTTGTTAGTTTTTTTGTTTTGTTAGTTTTTGTGTTTTTTTAGTTTGTGTTTTTTTTTTAGTTTTGTTAGTTTGTAGTGTTTTTTTTAGTTTTTTGTTGTTGTTGTTTTTAGTTTTTTGTGGTTTTTTTTTTTAGTTTTTTGTGTTTTGTTAGTTTTTGTGTTTTTTTTTTTTAGTTTGTGTTTTTTTCGTTTTTTTTAGATTTTGTGTTTTTTTGAGTTTTGTGTTTATTTAATTTTTTTAGTTTTTAGTGTTTTTTTGTGTTTTGTAAGTGTTTTGTTTTTTTGTTTTTTAGTTTTTATAGTTTTTTGTGTTTTTGCAGTTTTTTTTAAGTTTTTTTTTTAGTTTTGTGGGTTTTTTTTAGTTTTTTGTGTTTTGTTAGTTTTTGTGTTTTTTAGTTTTTGTGTTTTTTTAGTTTTGTGTGGTTTTTTTTGTTTTTTGTGTTTTGTTAGTTTTTGTGGTTTTTTTTAGTTTTGTTAGTTTTTTTGTGTTTTGTTAAGTTTTTAGTGTTTATTTTTTTATTTTTGTTGTTGTTTTTTTAGTTTTTTGTGGTTTTTTTTAGTTTTTTGTGGTTTTTAGTGTTGTTAGTTTTTTTTATTTTTTTGTGGGGTTTTTTTTTTTTTTTTTTAGTTTTTATAGTTTTTTGTGGGTTTTTTTTAGTTTTTTTTTTTAGTTTTTATAGTTTTGTGGTTTTTTTGAGTTTTTTGTGTTTTTTTGAGTTTTTATAGTTTTTTGTGTTTTTTTATTTTTTGTGTTTTTTTTAGTTTCGGGTTTTTTTTTAGTTGTTTGTATTTTGTTTTTCAGTTTTTTGTGTTTTTTTTTAGTTTTATTTTAGTTTTTATAGTTTTGTGGGTTTTTTTTAGTTGTTTGTGTTTTTTTCGTTTTTATAGTTTTTTGTGTTTTTTTATTTTTTGGGGTTTTTTTAGTGTTGTGGTTTTTTTTTTTAGTTTTTATAGTTTTGTGGGTTTTTTTTAGTTTTTTGTGTTTTTTTTATTTTTTATAGTTTTTTGTGTTTTTAATTTTTTGGGTTTGTTTTAGTTTTGTGTTTTTTTTAGTTTTTTTGTATTTTGTTTTTCAGTTTTTTGTGTTTTTTTAGTTTTTTTTTTAGTTTTTATAGTTTTGTGATTTTTTTTTAGTTTTTTAGTGTTTTTTTAGTTTTTATAGTTTTTTATGTTTTTTTATTTTTTGGGGTTTTTGTAGTTTTGTGGTTTTTTTAGGTTTTTGTATTTTGTTTTTCAGTTTTTTGTGTTTTTTTAGTTTTTATAGTTTTGAGGGTTTTTTGTTAGTTTTTTTGTGTTTTTTTAGTTTTTATAGTTTTTTGTGTTTTTTTATTTTTGGGGTTTTTTGTAGTTTTGTGGTTTTTTTTAGTTTTTTGTATTTTTTTGTTTTTCAGTTTTTTGCGTTTTTTTAGTTTTTTTAGTTTTTGTGTTTTTTGTGTTTTTTTAGTTTTGTTAGTTTTTGTAGTTTTTGTGTTTGGTGTGGTTTTTTTTAGTTTTGTTAGTTTTTGTATTTTGTTTGTTTTTTTAGTTTTTAGTTTTATTTAGTTTTTTTGTGTTTTTTTTAGTTTTTGTGTTTATTGTGTTTTTTTTAGTTTTTTGTGTTTTGTTATTTTTTTTTTAGTTTTTTGTGTTTTTTAGGTTTTGTGTTTTTTTTTAGTTTTTTGTTTTTTTTTAGTTTTTTTAGTTTACCTACCCTCCTTTTTTTGGTGTTAAGTTTATGCATTTTTTATATATTTTCTAGAGGAATTACCTCCTTTTTAATCTTTTTTTGGTAGAGGCCCTAAGAAGTGCCGATTTTTAATTTTTTTAGCACTCCCTACATACTTATTCATGCCTAACCCCGCCCTTTTTTTGTTTTTTTCTGATGCTGCCTACTTTTTAATTTTTTTTTAGCATTCCCTACATACTTATTCATGCCTAACCCCGCCCTTTTTTTGTTTTTTTCTGATGCTGCCTACTTTTTAAAATTTTTTTTAGCACTCCCTACATACTTATTAATGCCTAACCCCGCCCTTTTTTTGTTTTTTTCTGATGCTACCTACTTTTTAATTATTTTTTTTTAGCACTCCCTACATACTTATTCATGCCTAACCCCGCCCTTTTTTTGTTTTTTTCTGATGCTGCCTACTTTTTAAAAATTTTTTTAGCACTCCCTACATACTTATTAATGCCTAACCCCGCCCTTTTTTTGTTTTTTTCTGATGCTACCTACTTTTTAATTTTTTTTTTTTAGCACTCCCTACATACTTATTAATGCCTAACCTCGCCCTTTTTTTGTTTTTTTCTGATGCTACCTACTTTTTAAAAAAATTTTTTTTTTTTTGCTTTCTTTGTAGAGTTTCAGCATTGACGATCTTCCTGCAAAATAGAACAAAAAAACTGTTAAATAAACTATTCTAGTTGTAGACAACATGGATGATTTTTAGCAAGCTGTAAAATTCTGCATCTCAGTACTGGCTTTATTATAAAGTCTGTTACACAAGCTTGGAGGTCAGGATGTCACTATACAGGCATGGTCAGGTCACACAAGCTTAGAGGTCTGCATGTCACTGTACAGTCTATGCCAGGCATGGCCAGGTCACACAAGCTCAGAGGTCAGCGTGTCACTGTACACAGCACAGCCTATGCCAGGCATTGTCAGGTTTTACAACTCAGCATAAATAATTGAGGTTTCTCTCTTCCAAGTAAATATTGTAGAACCCATCCACACACCCTCTAATTCTGATTGTCACGGGTCACCAAGCCCATAGGAAATGCTGCAGATCATCTGCAGTAACACTGCTGCCAAACAGCTCTGATATTCCTATTGCTTAGAGGGACACTGGGGTTTCTTCAGCAGCTCCCAGCCATCCACTCCCAGCAATTGCCAGCCATCCACATGGGTGTGGCCTGGCCTTGCAGAGCCATGGAAAAGCAGTATGTCTCTGCAGAGGGGCTGTATGTGCTGTATATATAGGTCAGATCAGAGGTAGGTGTGTGCGTGGGTAACAGTAAATTCGGGCGCATGAGGCTAGTGGACAAATCGGGCGCCGCCATTCACTCCTATAATAAATATCGTTTAATGGGCGCCCGATAGGAAAAAAGGGCGCCGGAGAAAACTAACGTTTTAAAAGCGGCGCCCGGAGACTTAATGTTTTATTACTGTTTCTCATGATTACACATTATTTAATGATTTATACATTTTTAAATATTATTTTTAAACGAAAAACAGTACAATATTTTTTTCCAAACATTATTTTTAAACGAAAAACAGTACTTTTTTTTTTTTTTTTACATTATTTTTAAACGAAAAAACCAACAGGGGGGTCTTAGGTTTAGGCACCAACAGGGGGGTCTTAGGTTTAGGCACCAACAGGGGGGTCTTAGGTTTAGGCACCAACAGGGGGTCTTAGGTTTAGGCACCAACAGGGGGGTCTTAGGTTTAGGCACCAACAGGGGGGTCTTAGGTTTAGGCACTAACAGGGGGGTCTAGGGGTTAGGGGTAGGTACAGGGAGGGTTACTTAGGCACCAACAGGGGGGGTCTTAGGTTTAGGCATCAACAGGGGGGTCTAGGGGTTAGGGGTAGGTACAGGGAGGGTTACTTAGTAATTTTTTTTTTAAACGTTATTATACGTTTCACTATTTAAACGAAAGATTAACGTTTTTACAATTGCCGATTTAATGCACATTATTTAATGATTTATAACTTTAAAAAACAATAATTTTAAACGAAATACAGTACAATACAATTTTAAACGTTATCCATGCTTATCGTTAAAAACCCGGCGCCCTTTTTTCCCAGCGCCCCTTTTTAACGTACGCGTGTGCGTGTGTGCGTGCGTGCGTGTGTATTTACTTACTTAGTCCTCCATCCTGCTCCAGCAGCACAGGGTCCACTTAGTTCTTCTCCAGGCTTGCTGAATCCTGTGAAAGAATAAAGGTACACATTTTAGTGGCAACCAAGCTGTCTAACTAAGCTATATTGGTCTTTCTGTTATATCTTTAGTCTTGTCTCCTCACTGCCCAGACTATACTATGGAGAACACAGAACTGACCACCTCAGACCACTGTCCTGCCTGGAATCACACTACAGATAACATGCTAGTACATGCTGTTCTCGCTCTTCCTCTGCAGCTCCTCTCTGTCAAGCTTTTCATTGGCTGCCATTAACCAGAGCAGTGGCGTAGCAATAGTAGAGGTAGAGGTTGCAGAGGTCTCGACTGCACCGGGGCCCTTAGGCCCCCCATAGGGCCCTCCCTCAACCGCAGTATTAGCTCTTTATTGGTCCTGTGTTTGTAATGGTCACTTCTATAAATGCTTTGAATGGCAATAATGATTAACAAGCTGTTCCCCATCCCCTTCTTGCACCTCTGACACGGTGGTTGTCCTTGGCAGGTTTGTTACGTATAGATTGCTTGGGGGGCCAAACTCACACCAGGGCCCACAGCTCCTTAGCTACGCCACTGAACCAGAGGATACATTTGAAATTCAACCTAACAAGCTCTTCCACAGTCTCTCTCCCCTGTATGTCCCTCACTAGTTTCCAGATGCCACCCAACTGCAATCTCAGATCTGCACACGACCCTCTTCTGTCCTCCTCTAGAATGTCCTAATCCCATTCATGTACACAGGATTGCTCACACTCCTCACTCCTTCTCTGGAATCCGCTTCCAAAACACATCTGTTCACTTCAACCTTTGAAATCTTTAAGCACTCCCTCAAAACTGACTTTTTCTGGTTAAGCATATGCTCTAACTTAGGCCATTCCCCTTCAATCTCCTCACTACATTTAACGTAAATGCACACTACCTCTAGCTATACATATTGTATTCTGCATATTGTATACTACCCAACCTTTTGTTTCCTCCCTATTCCTGTACACTAAGCTCGCAAGGGCAGTGTTCTCTCACCCTTTTGAGTCTTGGAATTTGCTATACATTTTGTTGTTATCTTTGCCACCGTAATAACTGTCTCTACCAAATATGTATTACGTACCAGTGTCTATATTTTGTGTATACTATTTGCCTGTATTATTATGTACCCCATGTGTGTTTCTTACTCTGTACAGTGCCAGGGAATCAATAATATTGTAATAATAACTCCTATTTACCTTGCTACCAGGGATGCCCTGCGTGGCTCTGCAGGTGGGGGCGTGGCTGCTGGAGGCATGGCTTCTGGAGGCGTGGCTGCTGGGGTTGTCGCTGCTGCAATGCTGGAGAAAGAAAACACAGGTAAATGGAGAATGCTGTAGAAATATTTAATGGATGTAATATAGATGTTATATGTGATGTATACAGAACATTTCCCTACATGTATAAAGGTTATCATATATCCCCCAGTGATCATATAAGCTCAGTGTTTGGGGAATTCTGGACGCTGAGCTGACAGGTAATCACCACTGATCTCTTCCAGGTGATGGAGGCCCCAGTGACTGGATCATCTCATGGCAGTTATAGGTTTAGGCAGAGCCGGATCATCCACAAGGCAATCCTAGGCAGTTGCCTAGGGCCCAGAGAAAGTCAAGGGGCCTGGTGGATGCTACCCCCCACCAAATCTTACTAAAAACACTAGGTGATCATCAGTGATGGGCAGAAACTGCTATCTTGCCTTGGGCCTCATTTCATCGTAATCCTTTTCTGGGTTTAGGTGGCCACAGAGAAAATGACTGGAGAAAAGATCAAGAACTCTGCCTGGATGCCAGTGGAGGTGATGCATCATCCAGCTATAGACACATTCTTCATACACTTACACATACCACTTAACTACCTAACGCCGATGGGCGTGACCGCAGCGGCAGCCCCAGGACCACCTAATGCCGATTGGCATCCAGTCCTGGAGCTGCAGTTTGCCAGGGAACACGCACGCACATGCGCGATCGTTCCCTGCCGGTTCCCAGAGAGGAGTCTGCTAGCCGCGATCACGGCTAGCAGACTGTTCAGAGCCGAAAGGGGAAAGAAATCCCCTTTGTATACATTTGTACAGCGCTGCGATCTCCTGCATCACTGTACAGGGGACACTCAGCTGTCCCTCAGAGCGGCTCTAATGTGTGTCCTCTCATAGGCTGATGTCTGAGAGGCGGGGATGAGTGCCGATCGCCGTCCTATGGTGATCAGGACGGCACAGAGGGGAGGGAGGAAGAGGGAGGGAAAAGGCTCCCTTTTTTAATGCAAAAAAAAAAACAAAAACAAAGATCGCAGCAGCGATCAGAGACCTCCTACAGAGTGTCATATTAAGGACAAGAAAATGAGGTTAAATTAATTTGTGTGCTTCGTTGTAGGGCTGTGCCTCTATTGTGAAAGATGGCCTGGTCACTAGGGGGGTGTAAGCCTGTGGTCCTGAAGTGGTTTAAGGGGTCATAATTCACTACACAGGCGATGTTTCAACCCCCTCAACATGCAGCCATGGTGCTTTTTTTCCAAGTTTGTCGCAGTTCTGGCCCACCTGTGTTGCCACAGCCCTCCCCCACCTCGGCAGCTGTGGCCTGATAAGCATGGAGCGAGCCACTGTAACGCAGGAGGGGGTGGCCTCAGAGCTTTGGAAGACTTTGGAAAAATGGCTGCGGCTGTCTTGCCACTGGAGGAGGCACCTGTCTAGTGAATTATAACTGAGCAGGTGAGTTATTTATCCAGAAATTCTGGCATGCTGCACCATTAAGACAGAGCCTGACATGACAGTTACTGTCTTTTACATTGGAGGTACTCTTTATGGCCAATTCACACTATGGGGTGTATACACTGAACTGTGTTACGCAAAATGACATGTGTAAAGTCTTACGCTGGATGAGTAGAGATTATGCATTGTATGTAATGTGTTGCATTCTGCTCTGCTCATCATGTGATAAGACATTGGCCTCAATTCACTAAGATCATACTGGAGATAATAAGGCAAGAGAAAACTTACCACCACACAGTGAGAGAGTTATCTTATCTCTTCATTCCTTAAGTTACCTCCTCTGTAGTTATTTTACCTCATCTGTAGTTAATTTACCTCCTCTGTAGTTATTTTCACACGCAGTTAATTAACAGCATGTCTTTAACTCGAGTTATTTTAAGGATTGGAGAGTTAACTTAAAGACAGAAGAGTTAACTTTAGGCTTCCCTGAGGTAAAATGTTTCCTGAATACTACATGCCTTATCACCATGGTAACAACTCTAGAAGAGTTATTAAAGACAGGAGATAAGCTTAGTGAATTGAGGCCATTATGCATGTTATTCTGCTGACCTCCATTCAGTGCTACACCCCAATGTCCCCTGCCCTGCCTGTTGCTGCTGCAGTAACAGGCATGCAGAGTGCCCATGCTATCCTATTGGCCCTTTCACTGAGTGCAGGAGGAAGTATGGAGGGAAGTTACAAAACTGCTTGAAATCGATCACAATTACAATCAAGTGGCTAAATTGTGGGATCGATCTCTGCCAGATTCGGACATTATGATCGAATCTGCTGGATATCGATACCGCAAATCAAGTAATGTATGTGCACCTTTAGTGATGTCTTAGTAAATCAGGTGCATTATCTTGATGATGATGATGATTAGCACCTGTCTGGTATAAGCATTTGATTACCTATTGGATGACTGCTATTGATATGATTTATTTTCTATTTATGCAGCGGATTTATTGATAGATCAAATCTATTTACTGAATCATATGTGAAAGTCCGCCCACTTTACAGAATTTTACATAAAAGTCTTTTACTTAAAGAAGGATACTCACATTTCGGAAACCATTGCCAGCACATATTGTTGTAGGGCTTCGGAGAGTTCAGGTCCATTTCTATATAAGAGAAAAGAGAGGATGGATGAAGCAAACAGTAAAAGGATTGTATGGAGAGACGTTTACAAACTACTTTACTTACTCTTCCTCCTCCTGCTGATGATGGTCCTCTGGAACGTCGTCTTTTTATAAAGTAAACCATAAACTTGTGTTTTTTTAGTTTTTTGTGCTTTTAGTTTTTTGTGTATTTTTAGTTTTGTGTTTTTTTAGTCTCTACCAAATATGTATTACATACCAGAGTCTATATTTTGTGTGTACTATTTGCCTGTATTATTATGTACCCCATGTGTGTTTCTTACTCTGTACAGTGCCAGGGAACAGGGGCGTAGCAATAGGGGTTGCAAAGGTTGCGACCGCATCGGGGCCCTTGGGCTAGAGGGGCCCCGAAAGGCCCTCCGTCAACTGCAGTATTAGCTCTCTATTGGTCCTGTGCTCGTAATAATCACTTCTATAGATACTTTGAATACTAGTAATCATTATTAAACTATTCCCCATCCCCTTCTTGCACCTCTGACACTGTAGTTGCCATTGGCAGGTTTTGATGCGCCGTATCAATCGTTATGTATAGACTGCTTGGGGGGGGCCCATTGTAAAACTTGCATCGGGGCCCACAGCTCCTTAGCTACGCCACTGCCAGGGAATCAATAATATTGTAATAATAACTCCTATTTACCTTGCTACCAGGGATGCCCTGCGTGGCTTTGCAGGTGGGGGCGTGGCTGCTGGAGGCGTGGCTTCTGGGGTTGTCGCTGCTGCAATGCTGGAGAAAGAAAACACAGGTAAATGGAGAATGCTGTAGAAATATTTAATGGATGTAATATACCGTATTTTCCGCCGTATAAGACGCACTTTTTCTCCCCCAAAAATGGGGAGAAAAAGTCACTGCGTCTTATACGGCAAAGGCAGGGAATCCCCGAGTTCCGATCGCCCGCCGTTACAAACCGCCGACCCGCCGCATCATCGGGGATTCCCTGCATAATCCCAGCCGCATGTCTGTCACTATGGTGTGCCGTGTCCCCCCTTCTGTTACTTGTGTGGCCGCTCTGACAAGCCCCGTAGTAACTCATGCGTATAAAGTATTTCCTTGCGCCCCGCGTGGCCGCTTTGTCCCGCCCCCGTCGGAAGCCCCGTATTATGTCTCACCTCATGCATATAAAGTATTAACTTGCATCCCGCGTGGCCGCTTTGTCCCCCCCTCCCCTGTCGGTGTCTCCCCGTGCCTGTTAAAAGTAACGCCAGACAGCGTAGCTTACTGCATCCATGCTGCTTTGGGATCGCCGATGTCCTCACTTCTCGCTCTAGTGACCGGCGCTTGTGGAGATGATGTCATCTGCAAGTTAATACTTTATATGCATGAGGTGAGACAAATAATACGGGGCTTCCGACGGGGGCGAGACAAAGCGGCCACGCGGGACGCAATGAAATACTTTATATGCATGAGCTGAGACACATAATACGGGGCTTGTCAGAGTGGCCACACAGGTAACAGAAGGGGGGACATTAATGCAGAGACAGAGAGACCACACAGGGAGGGGAGGAAGGGGGGCATGTAATACGCAAGGAGATCATACAGACAAGGGGGCTGGACAGAGGCTACACAGGGGTCAGGAGTGTGTGTGTGGGGGGGGGGGGGGCAGTCAAAGAAGAACACAACACAACAGGGGACACCTGGGGACAGAGGCTGGACAGAGCAGCCACACAGTGGGCAGAAGGGGAAGGGGGACACCCAGCGACAGAAGAAGACACCTGGGGATACACAGGGGACACCTGGGGCAGAAGGGGACACACAGGAGGTCAAAGAGGACAGAAGGGGACACCATTATTAGATGCTACTGGAACATGGACACACCAGGATTAGTATATCTTTTTTCCCCTGGTTTTTGCCCTCTAAACCTGGGTGCGTCTTATATTCCGGAGCGTCTTATACGGCGCGAAATACGGTAGATGTTATATGTGATGTATACAGAACATTTCCCTACATATATAAAGGTTATCATATATCCCCCAGTGATCATATAAGCTCAGTGTTTGGGGAATTCTGGAGGCTGAGCTGACAGGTAATCACCACTGATCTCTTCCAGGTGCTTTTAGTTTTTTGTGTATTTTGAGTTTTGTGTTTTTTTAGTCTCTACCAAATATGTATTACGTACCAGAGTCTATATTTTGTGTATACTATTTACCTGTATTATTATGTACCCCATGTGTGTTTCTTACTCTGTACAGTGCCAGGGAATCAATAATATTGTAATAATAACTCCTATTTACCTTGCTACCAGGGATGCCCTGCGTGGCTTTGCAGGTGGGGGCGTGGCTGCTGGAGGCGTGGCTTCTGGAGGCGTGGCTGCTGGGGTTGTCGCTGCTGCAATGCTGGAGAAAGAAAACACAGGTAAATGGAGAATGCTGTAGAAATATTTAATGGATGTAATATAGATGTTATATGTGATGTATACAGAACATTTCCCTACATATATAAAGGTTATCATATATCCCCCAGTGATCATATAAGCTCAGTGTTTGGGGAATTCTGGACGCTGAGCTGACAGGTAATCACCACTGATCTCTTCCAGGTGCTTTTAGTTTTTTGTGTATTTTGAGTTTTGTGTTTTTTTAGTCTCTACCAAATATGTATTACGTACCAGAGTCTATATTTTGTGTATACTATTTGCCTGTATTATTATGTACCCCATGTGTGTTTCTTACTCTGTACAGTGCCAGGGAATCAATAATATTGTAATAATAACTCCTATTTACCTTGCTACCAGGGATGCCCTGCGTGGCTTTGCAGGTGGGGGCGTGGCTGCTGGAGGCGTGGCTTCTGGAGGCGTGGCTGCTGGGGTTGTCGCTGCTGCAATGCTGGAGAAAGAAAACACAGCTAAATGGAGAATGCTGTAGAAATATTTAATGGATGTAATATAGATGTTATATGTGATGTATACAGAACATTTCCCTACATATATAAAGGTTATCATATATCCCCCAGTGATCATATAAGCTCAGTGTTTGGGGAATTCTGGACGCTGAGCTGACAGGTAATCACCACTGATCTCTTCCAGGTGATGGAGGCCCCAGTGACTGGATCATCTCATGGCAGTTATAGGTTTAGGCAGAGCCGGATCATCCACAAGGCAATCCTAGGCAGTTGCCTAGGGCCCAGAGAAAGTCAAGGGGCCTGGTGGATGCTACCCCCCACCAAATCTTACTAAAAACACTAGGTGATCATCAGTGATGGGCAGAAACTGCTATCTTGCCTTGGGCCTCATTTCATCGTAATCCTTTTCTGGGTTTAGGTGGCCACAGAGAAAATGACTGGAGAAAAGATCAAGAACTCTGCCTGGATGCCAGTGGAGGTGATGCATCATCCAGCTATAGACACATTCTTCATACACTTACACATACCACTTAACTACAGAGAACAAGTTCATAAACGCTCTACCCCCATGATAACACATACCAGTCGGTGCAGGATCTAGGGAGCCAGTCCTTAAGCAAATACCATGAAGAAAGGATCCGCAAACCAGAATTGGCTTAGTGAAAAATGTCCATTCTTTATTAGAAAAATCCACATGACAGGAAATGTGCAATAAAATCACAGAATCGACTGACGCGTGTCGGGCTTACAATCTGCCCTTAGTCATAGTCATTTGACTATGACTAAGGGCAGATTGTAAGCCCGACACGCGTCAGTCGATTCTGTGATTTTATTGCACATTTCCTGTCATGTGGATTTTTCTAATAAAGAATGGACATTTTTCACTAAGCCAATTCTGGTTTGCGAATCCTTTCTTCATGGTACCACTTAACTACCTAACGCCGATGGGCGTGACCGCAGCGGCAGCCCCAGGACCACCTAATGCCGATTGGCATCCAGTCCTGAAGCTGCAGTTTGCCAGGGAACACGCACGCACATGCGCGATCGTTCCCAGCCGGTTCTTAGAGAGGAGCCTGCTAGCCGCGATCACGGCTAGCAGACTGTTCAGAGCCGAAAGGGGAAAGAAATCCCCTTTGTATACATTTGTACAGCGCTGCGATCTCCTGCATCACTGTACGGGGGACACTCAGCTGTCCCTCAGAGCGGCTCTAATGTGTGTCCTCTCATAGGCTGATGTCTGAGAGGCGGGGATGAGTGCCGATCGCCGTCCTATGGTGATCAGGACGGCACAGAGGGGAGGGAGGAAGAGGGAGGGAAAAGGCTCCCTTTTTTAATGCAAAAAACAAAACAAAAACAAAGATCGCAGCAGCGATCAGAGACCTCCTACAGAGTGTCATATTAAGGACAAGAAAATGAGGTTAAATTAATTTGTGTGCTTCGTTGTAGGGCTGTGCCTCTATTGTGAAAGATGGCCTGGTCACTAGGGGGGTGTAAGCCTGTGGTCCTGAAGTGGTTAAAGAGCACATCCAGTGTAACAGAGTCTGTTGTGTAATCCTCCCTCTTAATGCTGCCAGGATCGGGAGGGGGGGGGGGGGGGGTTCAGTGTTTAAAACTGACCTGCTCAGTCATAATTCACTACACAGGCGATGTTTCACCCCCCTCGACATGCAGCCATGGTGCTTTTTTTCCAAGTTTGGCGCAGTTCTGGCCCACCTGTGTTGCCACAGCCCTCCCCCACCTCGGCAGCTGTGGCCTGATAAGCATGGAGCGAGCCACTGTAACGCAGGAGGGGGTGGCCTCAGAGCTTTGGAAGACTTTGGAAAAATGGCTGCGGCTGTCTTGCCACTGGAGGAGGGACCTGTCTAGTGAATTATAACTGAGCAGGTGAGTTATTTATCCAGAAACCCTGGCATGCTGCACCATTAAGACAGAGCCTGACATGACAGTTACTGTCTTTTACATTGGAGGTACTCTTTATGGCCAATTCACACTATGGGGTGTATACACTGAACTGTGTTACGCAGAATTACATGTGTAAAGACTTACGCCGGATGAGTAGAGAGTATGCATTGTATGTAATGTGTTGCATTCTGCTCTGCTCATCCTGTGATAAGACATTATGCATGTTATTCTGCTGACCTCCATTCAGTGCTACACCCCAATGTCCGTTGCCCTTCCTGTTGCTGCTGCAGTAACAGGCATGCAGAGTGCCCATGCTATCCTATTGGCCCTTTCACTGAGTGCAGGAGGAAGTATGGAGGGAACTTACATAACTGCTTGAAATCGATCACAATTACAATCAAGTGGCTAAATTGTGGGATCGATCTCTGCCAGATTCGGACATTATGATCGAATCTGCTGGATATCGATACCGCAAATCAAGTAATGTATGTGCACCTTTAGTGATCACTTAGTAAATCAGGTGTATTATCGTGATGATGATGATGATGATTAGCACCTGTCTGGTATAAGCATTTGATTACCTATTGGATGACTGCTATTGATATTATTTATTTTCTATTTATGCAGCTGATTTATTAATAGATCAAATCTATTTACTGAATCATATGTGAAAGTCCGCCCACTTTACAGAATTTTACATAAAAGTCTTTTACTTAAAGAAGGATACTCACATTTCGGAAACCATTGCCAGCACATATTGTTGTAGGGCTTCGGAGAGTTCAGGTCCATTTCTATATAAGAGAAAAGAGAGGATGGATGAAGCAAACAGTAAAAGGATTGTATGGAGAGACGTTTACAAACTACTTTACTTACTCTTCCTCCTCCTGCTGACCAAAGGCAAGGTTCTTCTCCATGATACTCCTGCAGAGAAACATGTGACAAGAGTCAGTTACTGGACACACTCATGTTTGCTCATTTACTAACAAGACATTTATTTTCTATCACATAAGAAGCAGACGAGCAAAACCCCCAGTGCCTGATTTACTATGATTCCACATAACTGGAGATCACTGGAGAACATAAAAGATCCTATAATCCTGTTATGGACTTGAATCGATTTGAATGAAAGTAGAAAATAATCCTTTTTTTTTTTATATTAAAAAAAACCCAAAAGATTATCCCATTTTTTCTATAAAAATCTGATCGGACATCTAACGGACTCACAGATGTATGGAGGCGGGACAGGGACTCACAGGTGTATGGAGGCGGGACAGGGACTCACAGATGTATGGAGGCGGGACAGGGACTCACAGATGTATAGAGGCTGGACAGGGACTCACAGATGTATGGAGGCGGGACAGGGACTCACAGATGTATGGAGGCGGGGCTGGGACTCACAGATGTATGGAGGCGGGACAGGGACTCACAGATGTATGGAGGTGGGACAGGGACTGACAGATGTATGGAGGCGGGACAGGGACTCACAGATGTATGGAGGCGGGACAGGGACTGACAGATGTATGGAGGCGGGCAGGGACTCACAGATGTATGGAGGCGGGACAGGGACTCACATATGTATGGAGGCGGGACAGGGACTCACAGATGTATGGAGGCGGGACAGGGACTCACAGATGTATGGAGGCGGGACAGGGACTCACAGGTGTATGGAGGCGGGACAGGGACTCACAGGTGTATGGAGGCGGGACAGGGACTCACAGATGTATGGAGGCGGGACAGGGACTCACAGATGTATGGAGGCGGGACAGGGACTCACAGATGTATGGAGGCAGGACAGGGACTCACAGATGTATGGAGGCGGGACAGGGACTCACAGATGTATGGAGGCGGGACAGGGACTCACAGATGTATGGAGGCTGGACAGGGACTCACAGATGTATGGAGGCGGGGCTGGGACTCACAGGTGTATGGAGGCGGGACAGGGACTCACAGGTGTATGGAGGCGGGACAGGGACTCACAGATGTATGGAGGCGGGACAGGGACTCACAGATGTATGGAGGCGGGACAGGGACTGACAGGTGTATGGAGGCGGGACAGGGACTCACATGTGTATGGAGGCGGGACAGGGACTCACAGATGTATGGAGGCTGGACAGGGACTCACAGATGTATGGAGGCGGGACAGGGACTCACAGGTGTATGGAGGCGGGACAGGGACTCACATATGTATGGAGGCGGGACAGGGACTCACAGATGTATGGAGGCGGGACAGGGACTCACAGGTGTATGGAGGCGGGACAGGGACTCACAGATGTATGGAGGCGGGACAGGGACTCACAGATGTATGGAGGCGGGACAGGGACTCACAGATGTATGGAGGCGGGACAGGGACTCACAGATGTATGGAGGCGGGACAGGGACTCACAGGTGTATGGAGGCGGGACAGGGACTCACATGTGTATGGAGGCGGGACAGGGACTCACAGGTGTATGGAGGCTGGACAGGGACTCACAGATGTATGGAGGCGGGACAGGGACTCACAGGTGTATGGAGGCGGGACAGGGACTCACATGCAGTGTTCTCCCCAGAATATTTTTCCAGCCGGGTGGCATGAAATAGTAGCCGGGTGGCATGAAAAAGTAGCCGGGTGGGGCGAGTTGAAAATGTAGGGCAACTGTGCTTACAGCATAGGAGGAGGTGAGGAGGTGAGCCGATGACAGCCGGGTGGTCACAAAATCTAGCCGGGTGGAGCACCCGGCTAAAAGAGCCTGGGGAGAACACTGCACATGTGTATGGAGGCGGGACAGGGACTCACAGGTGTATGGAGGCGGGACAGGGACTCACAGATGTATGGAGGCGGGACAGGGACTCACATATGTATGGAGGCGGGACAGGGACTCACATATGTATGGAGGCGGGACAGGGACTCACATATGTATGGAGGCGGGACAGGGACTCACAGATGTATGGAGGCGGGACAGGGACTCACAGATGTATGGAGGCTGGACAGGGACTCACAGATGTATGGAGGCGGGACAGGGACTCACAGATGTATGGAGGCGGGACAGGGACTCACAGATGTATGGAGGCGGGACAGGGACTCACAGATGTATGGAGGCGGGACAGGGACTCACAGATGTATGGAGGCGGGACAGGGACAGGGACTCACAGATGTATGGAGGCGGGCAGGGACTCACAGATGTATGGAGGCTGGACAGGGACTCACAGATGTATGGAGGCGGGCAGGGACTCACAGATGTATGGAGGCGGGACAGGGACTCACAGATGTATGGAGGCGGGACAGGGACTCACAGATGTATGGAGGCGGGACAGGGACTCACAGATGTATGGAGGCGGGACAGGGACTCACAGATGTATGGAGGCGGGACAGGGACTCACAGATGTATGGAGGCGGGCAGGGACTCACAGATGTATGGAGGTGGGACAGGGACTGACAGATGTATGGAGGCTGGACAGGGACTCAAAGATGTATGGAGGCTGGACAGGGACTCACAGATGTACACAGCGGTGATTTATTTACCTACCACGATCCTGCGTATCCGCTGTACTGCACAGACGCAAAGGACTTGCGCCTGCACAGTAGAGCAGATACGATTGGGTTCGGTTATTTCCACCTTACCTGAATAAAGAGCCGCTAGTGTGCCTGCGCAGAATTGCGGTAGGTAAATATTTACCTCGCTGCACTTTGGGGAGTCCTGGCGCTTGAACAGAGGGAAGGAGGAGCATGGGGGAATCCTTGTCAGGATCCCCCTCCCGAGGTAAGTATCCCCCAGAGGGTTTTTTTTTTTCAGTTACAGATTCTCTTTAAAGGGCTGTTTGGGGAACAGCGGTATATACATACAGGGGACCCCACATATGCAGACTTGTTTTTTATTGATGTCATTTTAATCTAAGAGCTATAAATAAAGAAATTTGAACCTTTGACGGTGCTGACCTTCGGTGATTATTGCAGTCGATACATGAACATTAATAATAATTATAAATATTACAACTATTTGCTACAAAACATAATAAGCTTCAATTCCCAGTGTTGCCAGCAGGGGGAGGCAGCTAACCAGAACAGATCCAAGTATGCAGCAGTATTACTATACAATAGTCAACCATTATTATTATTATTACTCTTTTTGTATTGATGAAGCACTGAAATATACTTTATAGATAACTAGCAGACCCAGACCCATTTAAAAACGGGCTTTAGAGTCTGTGTTTTTCGCCGCTGCCCGCCGCATGTACTGCGCACGCGCGCACCCGCCTGTCTCCTTGGCCCCCTCCTCCTGTCGCTGTGAGGCTGGGTCCGTGCTGCGCACATGCGTAGTAGCAAAAAGCACGGACCCAGCTACGCAGGGACAGTTGCCTATTATTATATAGGATATGATTATACCAGAAACTGTCCCTCAATGAAGCTCACAATCTAATCACGGACATATTTACAATCAGATTTCACTACTGAAAAAAAAAAACTGATCAGTGTTGTGGGATGTTGGAGGAACCAGACTGGCTGGAAGAAACCCATTCTACAATAGTCAGCTTGGTGTAATTGCCTTCTTAAAACAGAAGGAAATTTGCAATAATTCAGTTATAAATGAACATTTGTGGTTACCCACAATGCACTACTACTAAATATGCAAATTATCCCTTTTCACCCTAGTTAAGCCAAGCAAGCATCCAGAACCGCTTGGTGTATAGCAAGCCTATAGCTTTAAGTTTTACACAGCCATATCAAACCCACATGTAGACATCCTGTTTTGGACTTTTGGTCCTCATCAGTACATAGCAGGGATAGATAAGGCTGTATGAAATAGGGTTTGGACGAGTACAACAGAGTAACCAAGCAGCTCAGGGTGACCCAAACTACTAGGAATGTATAGGGGGATAAAAGGAACCAAAAAGCCCTCCTACTAAAAAAGCAAAGCTTGGTGTAATTGCCTTCTTAAAACAGAAGGAAGTTTGCAATAATTCAGTTATAAATGAACATTTGTGGTTACCCACAATGCACTACTACTAAATATGCAAATTATCCCTTTTCGCCCTTGTTAAAAGGACTCCGAGCTCATAATAAAAAAGAAAGTTGTACTCACCTGGGGCTTTCTCCAGCCCAGTGCTGGTCGGGAGGTCCCACGACGGCGTCCTGGCTCCTCTCCAACACCCCGATCCGGAATGGCTGACAGGCCGCAGCCCAGGCGACACTCTTCCGAGTGTCGGGCTGCTCCTTCCGCGTATGACGTCACACGCTGGCCGCCTCGCGTCATCACGGCGGCCGGCGTGAAAGTACTGCGCATGCGCGATTAAAGCGCGCATGCGCAGTACTTTCACGCCGGCCGCCGTGATGACGCGAGGCGGCCGGCGTGTGACGTCATCCGCGTCATATGCGGAAGGAGCAGCCCGACACTCGGAAGAGTGTCGCCCAGGCTGCGGCCTGTCAGCCATTCCGGATCGGGGTGTTGGAGAGGAGCCAGGACGCCGTCGTGGGACCTCCCGACCAGCACTGGGCTGGAGAAAGCCCCAGGTGAGTACAACTTTATTTTTTATTATGAGCTCGGAGTTCCTTTAAGCCAAGCAAGCATCCAGAACCGCTGGTGTATAGCAGTTTAAAAAAAAACATTTATATCGCACTTTTCTCCTGGCGGACTCAAAGCGCCAGAGCAGCAGCCACTAGGACGCGCTCTATAGGCAGTAGCAGTGTTAGGGAGACTTGCCTAAGGTCTCCTACTGAATAAGTGCTGGCTTACTGAACAGGCAGAGCCGAGAATCAAATCCTGGTCTCCTGCGTCAGAGGCAGAGCCCTTAACCATTACACCATCCAGCCACAGCCATTTCAAACCAACATGTAGACAGCCTGTTTCGGACCCCTGCCCTAAAGTCTATAATATAGATGCAGCCTCTGTGGAACCAGAAGGCATGTCCTACATTTCAGGTCATGCTGAGGAGTTGCAGGTTTATTGCTCAAACATACATGAATGTTCTATGTAACACTGCAAGCCTCAGTCTGGTCTAAGAGGACATGCTGGCTGGCCCTTGTGATTCCAGGGGCTTGGTGTATCCACAGCAAGGGTTAATAAAGAAGGAAGGATGAGGCAGATATCTGCAGGGGTAGAGCGTGCTGTGCTAACAGCCTGAGGTCACGGCTTGGCCGGACAGAAGCTCCCGGCTGTCTGTGCACGTGCGTACCAGCAGCATCTCCCGGCAGCCTAGCTTTCCCCTATCTCTGCAGATACAGAGTGCGGCTGAGGCATGCTGGGAGTTGTAGTTCAGACCCTGGCAGGCAGTGCTGGGATCAGGAGGAAGATATCTGCAGGGAGAGAGCGTGCTGTGCGAACAAACTGAGCTCCCGGCTGTCTGTGCACGTGTGTCCCAGCAGCATCTCCCGGCAGCCTAGCTTTCCCCTATCTTTCAGCCAGGCAGAAAGTCATTATTAGCCGGTCACTCGCCTAGCCTACTTTCCATATGTGTCAATGGCAGCACAATAGGGTTTAGCCCCGCCCCTTAACCCCCATAGGACCTTGTAACTATAAATTACTCCCTACTACTCCTCCCCCTAGTCTTTTTGTCCTCGTCATTACCTGCTTGACCCCTGGACCTAGGTGTAACGTGAAAACTCTTGCCTAACAATCTATATACCATGCAGGTTAAGCCCCCTGTATGAGGGTCATCTCTGGTCTAAATGACAGGAGTGACAAGTCTGCTGGTCACAGACGACACTACAGCCATGATTGAGCAATGCTCTGGATTCCATGCCTTACCTGCAGGCGGATGGCTAGGAGGCCCTGTGTGGCTAAACGCCGCCGAAGAAAGCGTCAGGTAGGTCTGCTCCGCTGTGTCACTATCTGCTGTGATGGGTCCTGCTCGGATTGCGGGGAGGCGGCGTGTACTTCCGGCTTACAGCCGGTCGGGTCGGCGTGCGCTCCAACTATGCGCACCAGCTCAGAGACTCGCTCGGCGGCTCTCTTCCGGCCACGCCCCGCCCTCCCTATTGGTCGGCTTACTGCCGGTCGGATCAGCTATGCGCACCAGTTCAGGGATTCGCTCGGCGGCTCTCTTCCGGCCACGCCCCGCTCTCCCTATTGGTTGGGTGGCGGGGATGCAGTATTTCTGCGCTGCTACGCTCATTTTGAGCTGTCACGCTTCCAGGACGGGCGATACGCAGAGCGGACCTCGCTGTCAGCATCATGGATGACTGTAAGAGATATATATTTTAAATGTCATAGATCTTCTTGTGTTTTAAGCCTTATCCCTTCTGTATGAGCAGGCTCTAAGTGTTCCATTACATCACAGCAGGTTCAGACTTGGAGCAGCAGACGCTGGGCACTGACCAGATTCCTCTAGAGGATGAAGTCCAGATTGTTAGGTAGGGGGGTTTATTTAGAGGGTAAGTTATTTTACTTTAGGAAAAGGGCTAATCTGATTGACATCTGTCTTTCAGATCTCGGGAGCAGGGAAGAGGATGGTCACAGGGACCGAGAGAACACTACTATTATTATAGTAGAAGATCGCCCCCTAGATACAGATCTCGCTCTAGAGAACGATCAAGATCTAGAAGACGTGACAAGTCGCCTAAAAGATCAAGATCACAATATGCACACACTTCACAGAAAAGGTGCTGGGCCTGTGACCAGGATGTTATACCGGGAAAATTAGTCTGTCATGACTGTTTTTCCAATATGCCAAGGGAGCCGGAGCAACCTAGGGATATCTCAAAAATGATAAAAGAAGCCGTTCAGGATACAATGAACGAATATATAGCCAACTTGCCAACACCTGCAATGCACCCCACGGAGCAACCAGGCCCATCTCAGACGTCTGATACGGAGCCAGACACAGCTGAGGTCGGCTTCAATTTTAATCTTGTACAGCCATATATCAAGTCTATTCGAGAAGCCATGGACTGGCAGGAGGAGCAAAAGGAGGAACCCACAGGTCAAAAGGAATATTTTTCTCACCTGAAGAAATCTTACAAACCCTTTCCGCTAATTAAAGCTATCGGAGATCTATTCAAGGAGGAATGGGGAAAAGTGGATAAAAGAACTACGTATGCGAATAAGTTTAACAAGCTGTATCCAATGGAGCAGGACAAGCTACTATCACTTGAGAAGCCTCCAAAAGTAGATGCCGCCGTTATAGGCCTAGCCAAGCATGTCACGCTGCCAAAGGAGGACTCAGTGGGCCTTAAAGACCCACTTGAGAAGAAGATGGATTCAGAGTTAAAGAAAGTATATATCTCCTCGGGAGCGGCCTGCAGACCGGCAATAGCCCTGACTACGGTATCAGAAGCACTAAGAACCTGGACTCAAAATATAGAGGAGGCAATAAGATCAGACGCAGATAAGGAGGCGATCATCGCGGCCTTAGATGACCTAAAACTGACGGCAGACTTCGTGGGCGAGGCCTCTGTAGATGTAATAAGGTGCTCTGCCAGGTCTATGCTTCATTCAGTAGTAACCAAACGGGCATTGTGGCTAAGGAGTTGGTCCGCCGACCCATCTTCCAGACAGCAATGGTGTCAGATTCCATATGACGGGAAAAATCTGTTTGGAGACGAATTAGACACAGCCATTTGCCGTGTAACGGGAGGAAAGTCGGGTATGATCCCACAAGATCGCAAGACTAAGAAGCCAAATTTCTCTCCAAGAAACTCGTTTCAACAAACCCGTTACAGAAGCACGGCGTACAGGCCCGGAAGGGAATACAGGAGGACATGGCAAAGTTCACAATCGACCCTTCAGAAACTAAATAAACAAAAGAGAACCCCACAGACGACATCAACGCAGAAGGGGTTTTGATGGTTCCTCTGTCCAGACATTACCAGTGGGAGGAAGACTTCAATCTTTCAGCGAGGTCTGGACAAAAGAGATAAAGGATCACTGGGTGACACAAACTGTGACGACAGGACACCGATGGAATTTCGTAGAACAACCACCCAATATCTTCAAAATCACAAAAATTCCGAAAGCGGTACAAAAGCAGCAGATCCTCATGAGTTACATTCAGGACTTATTGAACAAACATGCAATAGAGGAGGTACCGGTAGGAGAGAGGGGTCAGGGAGTCTACTCGCCCCTGTTCTTTGTAAAGAAGAAAAATGGGGATCTACGTCCCGTTATGGATCTCAGAACCCTAAATACATACATAAGGCTCAGAAGATTCAAAATGGAGACTCTGCAAACAATTACGAAGGTGACTATGCTGCAGGATTGGGCAATATCAATAGATCTGGAAGATGCCTACCTTCACATAATGATACAAGACAGTTTCCGAAAGTATCTGAGGTTTACTGTAGGACAAATGCATCTGCAATTTCGTTGCCTTCCCTTCGGGATCTGTACGGCACCTCGCACCTTTACGAAAGTATTAGTAGCATTGATAGAGCGTCTCAGACTAAGAGGACTAAGGTTATACCACTATTTAGACGACCTCCTACTATTACACCAACAGGAAGACGTCATTCTGGAACATACACAGATACTCCTGACGGAGTTACAGACATTTGGATGGAAGGTGAATACTGCCAAAAGTCGATTGACTCCAGCCAGGAAGTTTACGTTTCTAGGAGCAGACTTTCAGACAGAACAAAACACAATTGGCCTTCCAATAGAGAAGCAGATCAAAGTCCAGAGACTAGCACGGAACATAATTTGTGCCACATCACTAACAGCAAGGCAGTGTCTAAGTTTCCTAGGAACATTAACCGCGACCATACCAATGGTAAAATGGGCGCAATGGCACTGTCGGCAATGGCAGACTGGACTACTAACACAATGGACCAGCAGACGAATGAATCAACGAATACTCATAACTCCACCTATGAGGAACAGTGTGTTCTGGTGGACGAAAAGGAGAAACCTAGGCAACCCTTTACCCATCCAGATCATCTGTCAGACCATGGTTACCACAGACGCCAGTCAAAGAGGTTGGGGCGCAGTAATGCAATCTCAGGCCATTCAAGACAAATGGAGTTCCCCGCAGACAGGCGTAGCATCGAATATTTTAGAGATGAGAGCGGCCAAGTTAGCCCTAACCTACTTCAAAAGCCAACTCAGTGGACAGAATGTGATATTACAGATGGACAATTCCACAGCAGTCTCGTACATCAGACGGCAGGGGGGCACAAGATCAAGAACGTTACTTCAGGAAGTATCTCCGATCTTCATCTTAGCAGAACGGATGTTCAATACGCTGACCGCAACTTATATTCCGGGACCACAGAACTCGACAGCCGATTTCCTGAGCAGACACGATATCGACAACAACGAGTGGAGTCTAGACAAGTCAATCTTCCAGGAGATATGTCAACAATTGGGATCTCCCCAGTTGGACCTTATGGCGACTGCACTAAACACACAATGCAACAGCTTTATCTCGAGAAGATATACACCGACAGCAGTGGCAACGGATGCACTAGTCGCAGACTGGATGTTCCATACAGCATACGTGTTTCCGCCAATCCCACTGATACACAAACTACTGATGAGACTCAGCAGGGAGAAGGTGACTCTTATAGCGGTAATTCCTTACTGGCCGAGGAGACCGTGGTTCCCGTTGCTGTGGCAGATGAAGATCTTACAGCCACTGATACTCCCGACAAGGCCGGATCTGCTGACACAGGGACCGATCTCACACCCCAATCCATCCAGCCTAAAACTAGCGGCCTGGAAATTGAGAGGCGGAAGTTGGAATTACTAGGATTCTCGGATAAAGTAATAGAGACTATTCTTAAAGCAAGAAAGCCCTCCACAAATGTATCCTATCAGAGAATCTGGACGAGATTTGTAGAATTTGCTGAACAAAATAGTTTTGATCCTCTAAAACCAAACATCTCGCAACTACTACAGTTCTTACAATCCGGAATGGATAAAGGCCTGGGCTACCATTCACTAAAAGTCCAAGTATCAGCAATCTCAGCGCTAACGGACGAAAGATGGGCACTACACCCACTAGTAGTACAGTTCATAAGGGGAGTTATGAAGGAGAGACCTCCCCGGAAAATGATATTTCCTAAATGGGATCTCCCACTAGTACTAGATAATCTATCCAGATCACCATACTCACCTACCAAAGACTGTTCTCTCGTACAACTCACCCAGAAAGCAGTCTTCTTAGTGGCAATGTCTTCCGCTAGAAGGATATCTGAAATCCAGGCACTTGGATGGCAGGAGCCATTTTTGACATTTTTTCCTGATAGGATAGTATTAAGACCTATCCAACACTTTATTCCTAAAGTCTCAACTGTGTTTCATTTCAACCCCGAATGGACATTACCAACCCTTATGGGAGAGGAGGACACCACACCTCATCCTCTCGATGTAGGGGATGTCTTAAAAAATTATATAACACAAACAAGAGACTTAAGACAAACAGAGAGACTTTTCATCATACCCACAGGGAGTAGAAAAGGACAACCTGCATCCTCTAGAACTATAGCTAGTTGGATTGTCGCTATCATTCAGAATGCCTATAAGGCAAATAAACTCTCGCCCCCACAACAGATATCGGCACACTCCACGAGAGGCGTGGCGGCATCGTGGGCGGCATTCACCAAGGTATCTGCAGAAAAAGTGTGCCAGGCGGCCAGCTGGTCGTCTGTCAACACGTTTATGAAACATTATAGAGTGGATCCAGCAGTAAATACGACCAGGCAGTTTGGTCAAAATGTGCTAAGTGTTCATGTCGAGTGTGTATAAATAAAATTTTCAGCATTACACCTCATCCCTCCCATTGTATTTTTTGAGCTAGTTAACTCCCTATTGTGCTGCCATTGACACATATGGAAAGCGGAAAATTGAATACTTACCTGCCGGTAATTTTCCTTTCCAGATGTGTCCATGGCAGCACAACGCTCCCACCCTAGATTCGGTAATGCCGAGTTAAAAGACTAGGGGGAGGAGTAGTAGGGAGTAATTTATAGTTACAAGGTCCTATGGGGGTTAAGGGGCGGGGCTAAACCCTATTGTGCTGCCATGGACACATCTGGAAAGGAAAATTACCGGCAGGTAAGTATTCAATTTTCCGCTATTGCTGCTGTACTTCAGAGGCAGGAGAGGGACGCGGGGCGGGGACTCAGGGCGGGACTCCGCCGGGTCTCACACTCGCATTGGTGTCGGGAAAAGGGGTGGGCGTGGACGTGGAGAATGTCGCTCGGCTACACAGCTGTCTGTATACACTACAGTTGGGAGACACACACGGCGCTAGAATGTAGGCGGGGAACATAGAGGCGGGATTACATACCAGAAATGTCCGTCCTCTTCGAAGCTCGGAAGCGAAGTGGGCGGGGTTAAGTCCTGCGCAAGCTATACTCCAGCTATAGCTCGAGCAGGACTTAACCCCGCCCACTTCGCTGCCAGATAGTAACACGGGACCGAACTATAACTCAAACAGGACTTAACCCCGCCCACTTCGCTGCGAGATAGGGACACGGTACTACCCAGAGTGCTGAGGCATGCTGGGAGTTGTAGTCCAGATCCCGGCAGGCAGTAATGGGAAGTTGGGAACAGGAGGAAGATCTCTGCAGGGGGGAGAACGTGCTGTGCGAACAGACTGAGCTCCCGGTTGTCCCGTCTAAACTAGCTACCCATCCAAAATAGCTACTTTCAGCACTGCGCATGCGCACTTCCATAAACTCGTCACAGGGAGGGAGGAGGGTCGTCTGAAATAGCTACTTTTCTGCTGCACCACTCAGAAAACTATCAAACCTACCAGCACAGAACTGTTGCTAAAGAAGAAGTGGCAACTAGCCGCTGTGCAGGCTTGCCGAGATCTCATCTCCCTTCTCCTCTTCTTTACTACACAGCTGCGTGACTCGCAGGGCAGCTGATACTCCCTCACTCAGGCTGACGTAGTTCTCCCTGCTTCCTCCTGAAGGCTGCAATGTCTGTCCTCCTCGCACAGCATATCTCTGGCATACACCTCGTCTAGTGCTGTGCATCCCTCTTCTCGAGTACTGCTCTCTCCTCTGCTTTCTTCAGAGCTCCTCTGCTATAATTCACATTTGTGCGGCTCCTGACTGAGTTGTCATGTGACAAACTGGGGAAGCACAGTACACTGGGCAGCTCGCCTCTGATGAAAGTGTAGGAGAGGAGCAATGCAAAGCGCTGGATGAGGTGTAATGGAATTATAAACCTGCTTTGCTGTCATGTGCCTTAAAATACAAGGTGGTGGAGGACAGACATTGCAGGGGGGAGGGGGGAGAATGTCAGCCACGGGGAGTGTGAGTGTGGGGCTCAAATTACATCAATCTTTGTGAAACGTAATATATTGTACATGGGGCAGGTGAGGGAAGAGGGGTCAGTAATGCTGGCCACTTAGCTTTTTCTTTGGGGGGGGGGGGGGGGGGGGGATGATCCTGGCTATACATAGGGGAACAAGAGAACTATTAGATTAGTAGGGGGGGGGGGGGGCACACATAAAATGTTGGGAGGAATAGTCATACTAGCCACTTTGCAGGTGAGGGGGGGGGGAGGGGGGTTTAAGGTGTACTGGCCAAACTTTCTGGTGGGAAATGGTAGAACATGATATGAGGGGAAGGGCAGGGGGTAAGGTGCAGAGCAGGTGTAAACGGGGCTGCCATAAGCACCGATATTAAAAGCCGCAATTAACGATATGGACAGTACTTAAAGGGAACCAGAGACGTTGGTGGAAAGGTTTTATACATACCTGGGGCTTCCTCCAGCCCCATAAGCCTGGATCGCTCCTATGCCACCGTCCTCCACTGCCTGGATCCGACGGTACCGGGACCCGTCATTTCCGCGAGTCGGCCGGCGGACGCAGCCAATTGTCCGCATCACAGGGGCTCCCTCCATATACCTACGCATGCGGCTGCAAATTGCGCAGCCACATGCGTAAGGGTATGGAGGTAGCCCCTGTGCATGCGGACAATTGGCCGCGTCCGCCGGAAGTGACGGGGCCCGGTACCGGCGATACAGGAAGCGGAGGATTGCGGCGTGGGAGCGATCCGCGCTTATGGGGCTGGAGGAAGCCCCAGGTATGTATAAAACCTTTTCCTATTTTTCCCTATCCTTCCTCTCTGGTTCCCTTTAATAATGTGCTGCCCACATAGCGATTTTTCTGGTGACTGCTGCCTTTTCTGGTGACTGCTGCCTTTCTGGTGACTGCTGCCCACTTTACGATTATTTTCTGGTGACTGCTGCCCACTTTACGATTATTTTCTGGTCACTACTGCTCACATTACAATTTTCTGGTACCTGCTGCCCACATTGCGATTTTTCTGGTGACTGCTGCCCACATTGCGATTTTCTGGAGACTGCTGCCCACTTTACGATTATTTTATGGTGACATGCTGCCCATGTTACGATTATTTTATGGTGAAATGCTGCCCACGTTATGATTATTTTATGGTGAAATGCTGCCCACTTTACGATTAATTTCTGGTGAAATGCTGCCCACTTTATGATTAATTTCTGGTGAAATGCTGCCCACTTTACGATTCATTTCTGGTGAAATGCTGCCCACTTTACGATTAATTTCTGGTGCATTATGATTATTGTATGGTGAAAACGCTGACCCATTACAATTATTTTATAGTGAAACGCTTTATTTAAAATGATTATTTGGCACCTATGGGGGGGCCCCATCCAAATTTTTGCAGGGGGGCCCAGTGATTTCTAGTTATGCCCCTGCTAGTATATGCCCAAGTGTTATACATACTTGGGGCTTCCTCCAGCCACACGAATCGCTCCTACGGTGCCGTCCTCACTCTTCTGGTATCGGGTCCTATAACTTCAGCCAGTTGCGGCCAGTTGTTGCATGCGCAGTGTGGCTGGGAGCGTTCTTTGCCTGCACAGTACTCCCAGCTGCCGGAGAGGGACGGAGGGGATCGCACTGCGCATGCGTTGACTGGCCACTGGCCAGTTGCAAATAATTATAGCTGGGGTAACTGGAAGAAGCTGCGCATGCGCAGTTATGCACAGTCCGTACAGGCACTGGTAAAGCAAGTTGCAAAATCTGTTGGGTCGCAAAATCTTTCACCACACCAATCTAGTGGGAGGCATCAACAGATACTTTAACAGTATTTAAATATCACAGTGGCTGAATCCGGTGTAATGAAAAATTTTGCAACCCATCATAGTTTGCAACTTGCCATAGAGGACAGTGTATAACTGCGTAGGCGTGGCTTCTCTCTGTTAACACGCCTGTCATTTTTTTGCAACCATGGATCCCATTGAGCTAGAAGGGGATTGTTCCCGTCCCCTGTAGCTCAACTAATAACCCCCCCCCCCCCGGAGGGAACAATCCCCCCTCTTGCTCAACTAATAACCCCCCTGGAGGGAACAATCCCCCCTTCTTGCTCAACTAATAACGGATCCCATTGAGCTAGAAGGGGATTGTTCCCTCAGGTGTTATGAGGCCCAGGATGCTTCGATAGCGGCCTTAAGCTCATCCAGAGTGTTGGGTCCTTGCGTCTCTCAACTTTCTCTTCACAACATCCCACAGATTCTCTATGGGGTTCAGGTCAGGAGAGTTGGCAGGCCAATTGAGCACAGTAATGCCATGGTCAGTAAACCATTTACCAGTGGTTTTGGCACTGTGAGCAGGTGCCAGGTTGTGCTGAAAAATGAAATCTTCATCTCCATAAAGCTTTTTAGCAGATGGAAGCATGAAGTGCTCCAAAATCTCCTGATAGCTAGCTGCATTGACCCTGCCCTTGATAAAACACAGTGGACCAACACCAGCAGCTGACATGGCACCCCAGACCAGAGAGGTAAGTCCACCTGAACATCCCCCTCTTTTAGACAGGTTTTAAATGTTTTTATTCTACTCTGGCGCCTCTGTACACCAAGCTTTACTGAAATCTTGATTCCACCCTCGGTGGAGGGGTGCTACCCCGTTTCCTATCTACAGAGAACGACATCTTAAAAACCTGAGTGGGGTCAGGTTATAATACTCCCTACCTGCACTTGAAGTGGTTGCCTATGGGTAATCCATGTTTGTGAGTATATCTAAGATTTTTTGTTTTAAACCACAACCAACTTAACAATACTACACCATATTGGGCTCTCGATTTCGCTTTGTTCTTCCAAGCATACTCCCTCAGTATTAGTGTTGGGCGAACAGTTCGGCTGTGTTGGCCGAACAGTTCGGCTGCCGAACCTCTCTGGACCTCTCTGGGCCTCTTACTACTTCCGGGGTCGCAATGACCCGGAGTAGTACGCCTGCGCTGGCCCGGCGGAGCGCGTCCTAGACCGCGTTCCCGTTGCCGGGCACTCTCTGCGCATGTGTGTGACGTCATGGGCTGGCTGGCTGGTGGTGATGCTGTGGCTGGGCTGGCTGGCGGTGATGCTGTGGCTGGGTTGGCTGGCGGTGATGCTGTGGCTGTGCTTGGCTGGTTGAAGTAAATGCTACCCTGACTGGTGGTGATGCTGTGGCCTTTTTGCCAGTGATTCTGGGCTGGTTGGCTGGTGGTGATGCTGGGCTGGCTGGCCGGCCTAGATAGTTTAGGTAGTGAGAGATGCCCCCTAGTTTAGGTAGCGCCAGGAGCCCCGCAGTTTAGGTAGTGACAGGAGCCCCCAGTTTAGGTAGTGACTAGAGATGGGCCGAACGGTTCGCCGGCGAACGGTTCCACGCGAACTTTGGTGGTTCGCGTTCGTGTGCCGCAGGCGAACGTTTGCGGAAGTTCGGTTCGCCCCAGAATGCACCTTGAGGGTCAACTTTGACCCTCTACATCACAGTCAGCAGGCCCAGTGTAGCCAATTAGGCTACACTAGCCCCTGGAGCCCCACCCCCCTTATATAAGGCAGGCAGCGGCGGCCATTACGGTCACTCGTGTGCCTGCATTAGAGAGAGTAGGGCGAGCTGCTGCAGAGTGCAGACTGTCTCTCATAGGGAAACATTAGTTAGGCTTAACTAACTTCCTGGCTGCATACCTGTTCAGTGAACCCACCACTGCATACCTGTTCTGTGAACCCACCACTGCATACCTGTACTGTGAACCCACCACTGCATACCTGTTCAGTGAACCCACCACTGCATACCTGTTCTGTGAACCCACCACTGCATACCTGTACTGTGAACCCACCACTGCATACCTGTTCAGTGAACCCACCACTGCATACCTGTTGTGTTCAGTGAACCCGCCACTGCATACCTGTTCTGTTCAGTGGACTCGCCTACTTGTATACCTGTTTAGTGAACCCGCCACTGCATACCTGTTGTGTTCAGTGAACCTGCCACTGCATACCTGTTCTGTGAACCCGCCACTGTATACCTGTTCTGTTCAGTGAACCCGCCACTGCATACCTGTTCAGTGAACCCGCCACTGCATACCTGTTGTGTTCATTGAACCCGCCACTGTATACCTGTACTGTTCAGTGAACCCGCCACTGCATACCTGTTGTGTTCAGTGAACCCGCCACTGTATACCTGTACTGTTCAGTGAACCCGCACTGCATACCTGTTCTGTTCAGTGAACCTGCCACTGTATACCTGTACTGTTCAGTGAACCCGCCACTGTATACCGTGTTCTGTTCAGTGAACCCGCCACTGCATACCTGTTGTGTTCAGTGAACCCGCCACTGCATACCTGTTCTGTTCAGTGAATCTGCCACTGTATACCTGTACTGTTCAGTGAACCCGCCACTGTATACCTGTTCAGTGAACCCGCCACTGCATACTTGTTGTGTTCAGTGAACCCGCCACTGTATACCTGTACTGTTCAGTGAACCCGCCACTGCATACCTGTTCTGTTCAGTGAACCTGCCACTGTATACCTGTACTGTTCAGTGAACCCGCCACGGGAAAGCCCTGTTGAACTTGTGTCGGAGCCTCGGCCTATACATAATGAATGGGCGAACCAGGGGTGACTCTCTTGGGAGATTCACTATGAACTCACACGTAGGCAGCAGTGTGGTAGATTATGCTGTCACAGACACAGATCCCATAAACATCAATGCCCTCATAGTCACCCCTGAAACACACCTGTCAGACCACAGCCAAATCCTGCTGTACTGAAATCCACCGACAAACCAACCACACAGCAGCACTCACCAGTCCGGTCTCTACAAGCTGCCACCATCCTTCAAATGGCCCCAAACAGTCTGTCACCGAATAAACACCAACATGACCAAAACTTCCAAAATCCAAGAACTACTGACATACTTTTATAACAACCCATATGAACCCAAACCAACAAGGTGTCAGCCATGCAGTGAAGGACTTCAGTAACATCCTACATACCATGGCAGTACTAGCAGGCCTCAAGCAGACCAACTTCAAGAGATCCACAAACAAACAGTCCCAAAGATGGTTTGACAGTGAATGCAAGGCTCTACGTAATTCGCTAAGGGCTGGCGGTGATGCTGTGGCTGGGCTGGCTGGCGGTGATGCTGTGGCTGGGCTGGCTGGCGGTGATGCTGTGGCTGGGCTGGCTGGCTGGCGATGATGCTGTGGCTGGGCTGGCTGGCGGTGATGCTGTGGCTGGGTTGGCTGGCGGTGATGCTGTGGCTGTGCTTGGCTGGTTGAAGTAAATGCTACCCTGACTGGTGGTGATGCTGTGGCTTTTTTGCCAGTGATTCTGGGCTGGTTGGCTGGTGGTGATGCTGGGCTGGCTGGCCTGGATAGTTTAGGTAGTGAGAGATGCCCCCCAGTTTAGGTAGTGACAGGAGCCCCCCCCCGTTTAGGTAGTGACAGGAGCCCCCAGTTCAGGTAATGACAGGAGCTCCCAGTTCAGTTAGTGACTGGTGATCCCCAGTGTGTGTAGTGACATGACCCCCAGTTCAGGTAGTGACAGGCACCCCCCATTTAAATAGTGATAGGCACCCCCAGTTTAGATAGTGACAGGCACCCCCCAGGTTAGTGACATGGACCCCCCAGGTTAGATAGTGACAGGGACAGCCCAGCTTCAGACCTCAGTATCAGCCGGCGACCAGTTAGAGCGGCGCACCAATCTCGGGTGAACACCACGCTGTATATGCGGAAGTGATGTCACTTCCGCATATCAGTGCGGTGTCCGCTAGGTCCTAGCGCCCGCATAGTGGTCGCCGACTGGTCGGAGGTCTGAAGCTGGGCTGCTCCTGCCTGGCAGCGGGGACGGCCCCGGGTGGGGGGGGGGGGCTCGGGGGAAATTAGCAGGCGGCCAGGGGGGGTGTAAAATCCTCAATGGGCGCCCTTGGGGACCTAGCACCCGGGGGCACTTGTCCTACCCCGGCCCCCCGCCCCCCAAGCTACGGGTCTGGTCTAGGGGCCTGGTGGATGCTACCCCCACCAAATCTAACTAAAAAAGTCAGGTGACCATCAGCAGTGCACAAAAATGGGTCTAGTCTACTTTAGGGGACCCAGCAGGAAACCTCATAGGGAAATCTAGCTAATGTGATTTGGTGGACGGCATGCTCTTGAACTTCTAGGTTGTAATAAATTACACCCACCCTGTTCAGCCATTCACAATGCTTTGTGCGGTAAAGGATGCTGTGATTGGAGAATTGTTCCCTATGAGGTTTCCTGCTGGGTCCCCTAAAGTAGACTAGCGCCCAAAAAAGTGCTATCTTGTCTAGGGCCCTATTTCATCGTAATCCTTTTCAGTGCTACTCTGCATGCGGGTGGGGGCTATAAGACGAATAAGTGTGGAAAGTTTGGTTGGTTTTGGCCCTGCCCAATTTACTGAATTTTAATCCCAGTCCCCCAGTGAGCAACTGTACCAAGTTTGGGGACCCTGCTATTAACCGTCTAAGAGCGGCAGCAGTTTTAAATTTTCCCATTTAAATGAATGGCTGAAATTTGATTGGCTGTTGTAGACTCCGCCCAATTTTTGTAAATTTTAGCTGCAATCACCTAGTGACCCACGGTGCCAAGTTTGGGAACTCTGGCTTTAATACTGTGCGAATTTCAGCGGTTTAAAATTTCCCATTGAAGTCAATAGGGAAAATCTGATTGGTTGATTATGGCTCCACCCACTTTTGGGGGTCCCCAAAATGTGACAAAATGTTTCAGCTTCACTCCATGACCAAAGTTTGGTGAATGTAACTTCAAATTTGCATTGGCTGCTGGTAGCTCTGCCCACTTTAGGGTGACCCCCCCAAAATACATATTTTTATTTGGGGTTACACCTACAATATGTGGTCCGAGTTTGGGGAGTGTAGCTTCAAAACTGTACGAGTGGCAGCGATTTAAAATTTTTCCCTGTCAAAGTCAACACGGAAAAAGGGGTCTTCCGGGGTCCGCCGCAGGGGCACGGAGGGTGGGATCGCTTATTAAAGCACAAGCAACATACTTTGCTATAAGACGAATAAGTGTAGAAAGTTTGGCGCTTGTACCCCTAAAACTGTGGGAGGCGTAGCGTATAGAAAATGGGGGGTGCTAATAATAAGAATATTATTAATAATAATAATAATAACAAGCTGAACTAGAAGAACAATATATTGGCTATTTCATAGCCAACATAATAAATATCATTACATAAATAAGATCTGTAACCTATCACTCAAGGACAAACAACATTATGCAGCATATACACAGGGTTTGTTTTTTGCCATTGTAGCTAATTCAGACAGGGTAGCTTTTCCGGACACACTGTGCTGTCTGATTTAGCTACCGGTAGCTAAATCAGACGAAGTAGCTAAATCAGACACCACACCGGCACGTGTGTCCCAGCATCTCCCGACAGCCTAGCTTTCCCCTATCTCTGCAGATACAGAGTGGGCTGAGGCATGCTGGGAGTTGTAGTCCAGATCCCGGCAGGCAGTGCTGGAATCCGGAGGAAGATATCTGCAGGAGAGAGCATACTGTGGGAACAGGCTGAGCTCCCGGCTGTCTGTGCACGTGCGTCCCAGCAGCATCTCCCGGCAGCTAATTCCCCCATCTCTGCAGATAATAGCCAGGCAGAAAGTCATTAGCCGGTCACTCGCCTAGCCTACTATTGCTGCTGCACTTCAGAGGCGGGAGAGGGACGCGGGGCGGGACTCCGCCGGGTCTCACACTCGCATTGGTGTCGGGAAAAGGGGTGGGCGTGGAGAATGTCGCTCGGCTACACAGCTCTGTATTGTATACACCAGCGTTTTTCAACCGCTGTGCCGCGGCACACTAGTGTGCCGCAGCATGTTGCCTGGTGTGCCGTACAAGTCTGGCCTCTCGCCAGACCTGTTCCTACTGTAGGGGCGCAGGAGGGGGGAAGCAGCGCTAGAAGGAGGGGCAGTGGAGGCAGCGGTGGGGAGGGGGGAAATATCCCCTCCCTCACCTGGGACCCCTCCTTCTGCCTCTCTCCGATGGCAAGTGCGGGCTCGGCGGCGGGGAGGGATGCGGAGAATTACTCACCACTTCCGCGTTCCAAGCGCCGGCAGCGTCATGTCGTCAGATCTCCGCCTTCAATGCCGCCCATTGTGCTTCCTGATTAGCGGAAGCACAGTGGGCGGCATTGAAGGCGGAGATCTGTGACGACATGACGCTGCCGGCTCTTGGAACGTGGCGTGGTGAGTAATTCTACGCATGTCTCTCTCCTCGCCGCCGAGACTGCACTTGCCACCGCTAAATGGAGGGGGAGAGAGGCAGAGGGAGGGGTCCCAGGTGAGGGAGGGGGGGATACTTCCCCCCTCCCCACCGCTGCCTCCACTGCCCCTCCTTCTAGCGCTGCTTCCCCCCTCCTGGGCATCTATTCTGGGGGGAACTGTACTAGCTATACTGGGGGCAACTGTACTAGCTATACTGGAGGCAACTAAACTAGCTATACTGGGGGCAACTAAACTAGCTATACTGGGGGCAACTAAACTACCTACACTGGGGGCAACTAAACTACCTACATTGGGGGCAACTAAACTACCTACACTGGGGGCAACTAAACTACCTACACTGGGGGCAACTAAACTACCTACACTGGGGGCAACTAAACTAGCTATACTGGGGGCAACTATACTAGCTGTACTGGGCACTATACTGGGGCACTACCTACCTATACTGTGTACTACCTACCTATAGTGGGCACTATGCTAGCTATACTGGGCACTATACTAGCTATCTGGGCACTATACTAGCTATCTGGGCACTATACTGGCTATACTGGGCACTATACTGGCTATACTGGGCACTATACTGGCTATACTGGGCACTATACTAGCTATACAGGGCACTATACCAGCTATACTGGGGCACCATGCTAGCTATACTGGGCACTATACAGGGGCACTACCTACCTATACTGGGTACTACCTACCTATACTGGGCACTATGCTAGCTATACTGGGCACTATGCTAGCTATACTGGGCACTATACAGGCTATACGGGGCAATACACTAGCTATACTGGGCACTATACTGGCTATACTGGGCACTACCTACCCATACTGAGCACTATACAGGGGCACTACTTATCCATACTGGGACTATACTAGCTATACTGGGGCACTATACTGGGGTAACTATACTAACCGTACTGGAGCAACTAAACTCCCTATACTGGGGCAACTATGCTAGCAATGCAGCCGCACCCCAGCCCCCCCCCCCCCCCATAGCCTGCTGCGCACGGCACTGTCCACTAGGTTGCACAAACAACCGCGCCCACCCCCACCGTTCCCCGGAGAAAAATATGGTCAGAAAGTGTTCCCCGGGCCGGAAAAGGTTGGGAACCACTGGTATACACTACAGTTGGGAGACACACACGGCGCTAGAATGTAGGTGGGGAACCTAGAGGCGGGATTACATACCAGAAATGTCCGTCCTCTTCGAAACTCGGAAGCGAAGTGGGCGGGGTTAAGTCCTGCGCAACCTATATTCGAGCTATAGCTCGAGCAGGACTTAACCCCGCCCACTTTGCTGCGAGATAGTAACACGAGAACGAGCTATAACACAAGACCGAGCTATAATCGAGCTTTAGCGCGAGCAGGACTTAACCCCGCCCACTTCGCAGCGAGATAGTGACTAGAGACAGTGGCGTAGGGCCCACGGTCGCACCCGTGACTGGGCCCGTGTGTCACAACACTGCCAGAGGCTTTAATGACTGCAGAGAGTCCCCCTCCCGACTCCACAACATACCGCGTTCCGTCACTAAGTTGTTTCGCAACTCAGCGACAGGAATCACTTGTACTCTATGCCCGACACTCAGGCTCAGACAGCACCTCCCCCTCCAGTCAGCCCTGCAGCCAGTAACAGTCTTTAGCTCCTCCTCCCCTCTTCCTCGTGTGCACTGACTGCAGATGATATAATGCACGCAGCGTGAGCATTAGAGATGGGAAGTTCGGATCTTTTCAATGATCCGGATGATTTGAATCGGATCATTGAAGAGATCCGGATCTTTGATCTGAATCTCGGATCATTTTACTACCGGAAGCATTCGGGGGTGAAATGAACAGCAGGACAGGTCTGTGGACAGGAGAAGGGGAGGGAGTGGACACACAGAGAAGGGGAGAAGATGGACAGAGGGCAGGGAGTGGACAGAGGAGGGACGAGCAGAGAGCAGAAATGTTTGCACGTAATACCCACATGCTGAAGTCATATGCTTTACATATATTTCACCTATATGTTCATCTGTACACTTTGAAAGAAAAGGTCGCACAGTGAAAGAAAGCATTCCCAGAAGTGAAGTGCAGCTGTTTAGTGCCGAGTGCAGGAGGATTATATTGCCTTTCAATCACAGTGCCTGCAAAGTTACTGAGCTGTGCTGAGCCAAAAGCTTCCAATGTGATCACTGTGCAGCACTACGGAACAGACAGCCTGTAATGAGCAGCACATTGCAGCCAGTATGTGTGCTCTACACATATCTGGCAGTGGCACCGATGTCCCCTCTCTCTCATCTACCTGTCTCCCTGCAAGGCTGCCTCCCTTCCAACAGAGCGATCCATCTCAGCTCTGCTTCCAAGACCCCGCTGAGAGGGGGCGTGTCGCTCCTGGCCCCGCCCCTTGTGCGATCCGAATCACTCATTTTGATGATTCGGATGATCGAGTCGAATATAAAATAGAATAGAATATAAAATAGATTCGGATCAAAGATCCGAATCGTTCATGATCCGGACAACACTAGTGAGCATCTACAGGACAGGTTCCGTGTGTGGTGAGTGAGGCAATTCTTCCTCTCCCACTCCTCTGTCTGCTCCCAAATACTCATTCCTCTGACCTATGTTCTGCACCTCTGGCCCGGGAAAGTCACGATCCTGCCTGCATGACATGTGCCATCTGACAGTGCAGTGCCATATACTTGTCATCCGTCACCTGTGCTCTCTTACAGCCCATGTCTGCTCAGAGGAGGGGGAGGGGGAAATGCTAAGCAGACGCAGGTATTACATGCAGGAAAAGAGCACCCTGGGGACAACAAGTACACAGCACACCACAGGTGCTATACTGTCAGATGTCACCCGGGCACATATCAATCAGGCAGGACTGTGCTTTGCCCTATGTGTAATGCTTAAAGGAGTCATCAGGGGAAAACATGTAAAATAGGTGGTACTTACCGGGGGCTTCCTCCAGCTCCAAGCTCCCAGGAAGTCACTCGCCGCAGCTCTGCCCGCAGCCGTTCGCCGCAGTCCGCTCCGGCCCACGTGGCGGTGATTGACAGCACCGCTCGCGCAGTACAGAGCGACCTGGAGGTCGCTCTGACGTCATCGCCGGGGACCGGGACGGACCTGCGGTGAACGGCTCACGTGGCAGTGATTGACAGCGCCGCTAGGGCAGGCGCAGACGTCATCGCTGGGGACCGGGATGGACCTGCGGCGAACGGCTCACGTGGCGGTGATTGACACCGCCGCTCGTGCAGGCGCAGTACAGAGCATCCTGGAGGTCGCTCTGACGTCATCGCCGGGACGGACCTGCGGCGAACGGCTGCGGGCAGAGCTGCGGCGAGGGACATCCTTGGAGCTGGAGGAAGCCCCCGGTAAGTACCGCCTATTATACACGTTTTCCCCTGATGACTCCTTTAAGGGTAGAAAAGAAAGTGGCTGTGTAGTCATAGCTTACCATATTATTATTAATATATTTATATAGCACTGACATCTTCTGCAGCACATTACAGAGTCATGTCACTAACTGTCCTCAGAGGAGCTCACAATCTAATCCCTACACAGTTATAGTCTAATGCCCTATCATATTATTATTATGTATTTATGTACCCCTGACACCTTCTGCAGCACTTTACAGAGTACATAGCCATGTCACTGACTGTTCTCAGAGGAGCTCACAATCTAATACTACCATAGTCATAGTGTAATGTCCTACCATATTATTATGTATTTATATAGCACTGACATATTTTGCAGCACTGTGCAGAGTATATAGTCATGTCACTGACTGAATTATTGGGAATTATTACCTTGTATGTCTTTGACAATTATGTTCGCTTGTCGGGGGTGAGTTCGGCAAAATAAGTTGAAAGCAAATTGGCCTCAATGGGGGTGGGGGGGCCCAGGTTCAAATTCCGCATCAGGGCCCAGAAGACTGTAGCTACGCCACTGACTAGAGATGGGAAGTCCGGATCTTTTCAAGGATTCAGATCATTCGAATCGGATAATTGAAAAGATCCGGATCTTTGAACCGAATCTTTGAATCATTTTACTATTACTAGGGAAGCAGACTGGGGGTGAAATGACTAGCAGGACAGGACTTTCCCTGCACTGTACATTCTGTTCAAGCCTGGCTGCTAGTATAGCAAGCTATGTGTCAACTTCACTGATATATTTTACTTTTAGTTCTGTTATGATATGTAGACTCCAGCAGGATGATCAGATAACCTTTCCCCACCTAAAGAGAGAGGTTTAGCAAGCAAGGGGCCTTATCCCCTCCAGAGTTAACATTTTATGGCCTGCCCATCTGATTCTCCCGGAGCATGCTGGGTATTCTGTAAATCTGAGCTTTATTTATTTACCACCAAAGCAACAGGTGTGTATGCAGCACAGCAACACACAGGATCTATTAAAGGAGTACTGTGGGGTTTTTTAAAAAGAAAAACGGACACTTACTTGGGGCATCTACCGGCCTCCTGAAGACATTAAGTCCCGCGCCGTCCCTGCAGGATCTTCCATTCCCCCACGCTGGTCACGGTGTCATTATTCGTCTAACTAGACGAATATCACTGCGGCCGCGCAGCCAGGACAGCGTGTGTCCTCACTCATGTTTATGTCATCGGGACGTACTGCGCAGTACAAAGCTTTCTTGAACTGCTCCTGCGCAGTAAGCTCCCGATGATGCGATCGGAAGCGAGGACTTGCACGGTCCCGCCCGCGCAGCCTGAGAGAGGCATATGGAGGCTGCCATATTGATTTACTTTTAAACCATACCAGTTGCGTGGCTAACCAGCTGACCTTTTTTGGTATTAGTAGTGTCTGAATTCCACACCTAAAACAAGCATGCAGCTAATCTCATCAGACTTCAGTCAGAAACATCTGATCTGCTGCATGCTTGTTCAGGGTCTGTGGCTAAAGCCCAATGTACACAATACAATTCTTTGTGCGATTCGATTACGATTCTATTTACGATCCGATTAAATCCGACATGTCCGATTGGGATTTGATTCTAATTAATTCGATTTGCCATTGCAAAACAATGGCAAATCGGATTGAATCGAATCCCGATCGGACATGTCGGGTTTAATCGGATCGTAAATAGAATCGTAATCGAATCGCACAAAGAATCGTATCGTGTAGATGGGACTTAAGGGTATTAGAGGCAGAGGCTCAGTTGGACAGCCAGGAAAAGTGCATTGTTTAAAAGGAAATAAATATGGCAGCCTCTGTATCCCTTTCATGCCAGTTGTCTTTTAAAAAGTCAGTGACAAACCACTCTCAATTTTAGGCCACACCCCTCAGGCCACACCCACAAGCCTGTATTTTTTTACCTTAAAGAGGATCTGTAACATCAAAAGATCCCCTGGGGGGTACTCACCTCGGGTGGGGGAAGCCTCCGGATCCTAATGAGGCTTCCCACGCCGTCCTCTGTCCCACGGGGGTCTCGCTGCAGCCCTCCGAGAATAATGACGTCAATATTTACCTTCCTGGCTCCTGCGCAGGCGCTCTGACGGCTGTCGGCTCCGAACTACACAGAAATACCCGATCGCCGTCGGGTCTGCTCTACTGCGCAGGCGCAAGTTTCCGGCGCCTGCGCAGTAGAGCGGACCCGACGGAGATCGGGTATTTCCGTGTAGTTCGGAGCCGAGAGCAGCTACAGCGCCCCCGCTGGAGCCTGCAAAGGTAAATATTGAACTGACAGTCGGGTCTGTCGCCGGCTGTTTGGAGGGCTGCAGCGAGCCCCCCGTGGGACAGAGGACGGCGTGGGAAGCCTCATTAGGATCCGGAGGCTTCCCCCACCCGAGGTGAGTACCCCCAGGGGATCTTTTTGACGTTACAGAGTCTCTTTAAAGGTGGCAACCCTACTCCACAGGCACGCTATGAGGGGCCCCAATATTAGGGGTGAGTGCAGAGGAGGTGGTGTGCGGGGACAGCAGCTAGGAGAGGCTGTGGGTTGGTCTCCATATGCTGCCGTGTCCTCCATGCTGATTGTCCTCCTATCTGCTGTATCCTGATATACTGTACTGAGTATTAGTGTGCCATATGTACAAGGGCTATGACTGATGCATGGCTGTTGTTGTATTTTAGGGATATCTGTAATTGTTATTGTGCATTTCTATGGTGCTCACATGTTTACAGATAACTCTGCGCATTACTTACTGAGGGGGTGTTCCAACATTTCAGCATGTATTGACAAAATAGCATACATTTAAAGTGATATTCTCCTTTTTAGTAGAATCAGTGTCCCCTTGCCCGCTTGCTGGGCTGCGGGCTCGGTCCTCGCTTCGCTCAGACAACTTTTTATTCTAACTCTATGTCCACTTGGAGAGTGGACATTGCACACCAGGACCCAGGCAGCTAACTCGGGTTGCAAGGTTAGTGCTGCTGATGGGCATTATGGGGTTAATTTATGACCTGCATGACTTTGCACATGCTCAGTAGCATTTGTATGCTATTCTGTCGGGTATGCAGAAATGTTGCCATTTGCAAATCACCCTACTTTATTCTCCACTTATTTTTATTATTGCTTTCATAAAGATGAATGTATAAATAAATCATATCTTGGCCACTGCTGATCAGTATTTATGGGATTCACGAGCTGAAAAATGACAAAAAGGATTTACTCACCTGGGGCTTCTTCCAGCCACTAGAGGACTATCTGGCCCACGCTGAGGTTCTGTCGTGCTTTAGGCTGCTGTTGTCTGTAAGATAGTGACCCACAGCTTGGTCTTCTGCATGGGCGGGACCCACTGCTGGGACGCAGTTTTCTGCTCATGCGCAGGCAGGCTGCGCATCTCATGATCGCTCTCCAGTGGCTCGGAGCACTCTGCACTTGCACAGTTCACAGAGCACTTCTGCCCACGGGGAGCGCAATCACGATACTCACACAGTCCATCCGCGCGTGAGCAGAAAACTGTAACCCCAGCAGTGGGTCCCAATCTTAGAGGGGACAGTGACAGCCTCAAGCACGGCAGAACTTCAGCATAGGACAGATACCTAAAGGGGCTGGAAGAAGCCCCCAGGCAAATAAAGCCAACACTGATAGGCGTCGGGAAGGTGGCAGCCTCAGGACTGAGTAACGCCGAAAGGCATCAAGTCCTGGGGCGGGGTTGTGCAGGGGATCGCGTGCTCATCTCCACTTAAATGACGGAGCTCTGCTCCATCAACAGTCTGCCACTATCAGACTGTTAGACGGCGCCGTCTATTTACATCGTACAGCACTGTGATCTACGACAGCGATGTACTAGGGACAGCTGTGCCTATGAGAGACTGGTGGGGGGAGGGGAGAAAAAAAAGTACATTTTATAAAAAAAAAAAAATTAAATTAATTTAAAAAAAATCAAAAGCCTGCAGCAGTGATCGGAGTCCACCAACAGAAAGCTCGGTTGGTGGGCAGAAAAGCAGGGGGGATTCATTTGTGTTGCATGGATCTGCAGCAAGCTATTAAAGCTGCAGAGCACTAAATTGTAAAAGATAGCCTGGTCACTAGGGGGGTGTAAGCCTGTGGTCCTTAAGTGGTTAAACTGTAATTAAAATAGAAAATATGATCAGATGATCTTTTGCAGATACTGATGTTTTGCATGTGTACAGCATCTTTGTGTGCAGCATCTTGCAAAGATTTTTATCTGATGGGGAGTTTAGCTCAATAGAATAGACTGTGTAGCGTGTGGCTCTCATACTACATGAAGGGTGGTTAAATTGGTCTGAGATCTTTCATTTTCCAAAGAGTTTTATCTCAAGTGTGTACTTAGCTTAACCACTTGAGGACCGTGGGCTTTACTCCCCTTAAGGACCAGGCACTTTTTTTCCATTCAGACCACTGCAGCTTTCACGGTTTATTGCTCGCTCATACAACCTACCACCTAAATGAATTTTGGCTCCTTTTCTTGTCACTAATAAAGCTTTCTTTCCCAGAACGTCTCAGGACAGCAACCCTGAGATATGTCTCCTTCCACATTCACTGGACAGGAACTAGATTAAACAATTTGCATAATTAGATAGGCAGGGCATACACACACACCTATATATATATCGTCATTTCCTTACCCCCTCAGTTGTTTTCCTGTCCAGCAGGATGCTAGATGTAGGGGGTAAGGCTTGGCCACCCATGTGAGTCCACAGGAGCCGCGGCTTGTGTGATTCCCCTTTGTCGGCGCTGGCTAGTTGCTCAGCGCGGGATCATGCTGTGCGCACTGGCCTCTCCCCTTGTGCTATGTTCGGAGGACAAGCGGTGTCTGAATCCGGAAACTGCCCGCCCTAGGGTCACGTGACAGGCGCCTCAGGTGACCGGAAGTCGGAAATCCGGAAGCAGGAAGTTCCTGGCCCGGCGTGCGTTCCAGCGGCCATTGCAGCATGGGAATCAGCGTCGGCTGACACACCAGTCTCAGCTGCAGGAGATTGCCGGGAGGAACGCTAAGGGGATTACCACAGGAGGTAGGAATCAGCATTAGGTTAATGCACAATGGGTGGGCTTAAGCAATTATGTTAAGCAGCTATTTAAGCTGATGTCCTAGTCTCACTATGAGTTTGACTATGGAGGCTACCGATGGATCTTCCTCCCAGGGCTCTGTGGAGACAAGTTCCGTACCCTCTCTGGTATGTAACATTTGAGATGATTGTTTACATATCCTTAAGAGAGTTATTAGGCTTGGCTGAGCTAATGGCTGGTATTTGTTTTTATTTCAGCCTAAAATGGAAAGACCAGTTTCTAAGTCTGAATCCAAATCCGGATCAAGACAAGACAAAACTGATAAAGCTGATAAGCCTGACAAGCCTGATAAACTTGATAAACCTGATAAAGCGGACAAGACTGCATCACATACTGGTTCTAGAACAACGCATAAATCAGGGAAAAGATGTGCTATATGTGGAAATTATATGTCATCTACCTCAAAAGTATTATGCCAAGATTGTACTAAAAGGGTGGTTAATGAGGAAACCCCCACTATGTTAAAGGAATTGAAAGGATGGATTAGATCTGAAATTTCTTCCGCTGTACAGACTATCAGGGCCCCAGAAGCGGCAGTATCGAATGTACAAATGTCTTCAGTGCCGGTAGCAGTCTCTGCGGTTCCAGCAGAGTCAGAGATCCCAGGGCCTTCAGGTTCAGTTCCTTTGGAGGGCCCCACTTTAAAAAGGAAGAGGAGAGATGCAGATTCTGAAGATTCAGAAATGTCAGAAGGGGAATTGGATATTTCATCTCTGGAAGAGATACCCTCAGAGACTGAAAAATCTGCTGATAAAACTATAAAGAATCAAAAGTTTGCTTTTTCCACAGACTTTATGAAGGAATTATTAGCAGCTATGCATGAAGCCATGGGTATTACTATAGAGCCAAAGACCCTATCTCCTTTAGACCAGATGTATGAAACTTTGTCAGAACCCCAATTGACTTTCATTCCAGTACATAGTAGCCTTAAGGGAATTATTAGGAGTGAGTGGGATAACCCGGATAGGAGGGCTTTCTGGCCTAAATCACTAAACAAAAGATATCCTTATAGTCCTGAAGACCAGAAGTTTTGGGGCTCTGCACCCAAGCTAGACCCATCTCTCTCTAAAGTATCCAGAAAATCAGATCTTCAATTCGAAGATTTTGGTTGTTTAAAGGACCCAATCGATAAAAAGATGGACAATATTTTGCGAAGAGCATGGGAAGCAGCATCTTTAAATTTCAAACCCTCTATTGCATCCACAGCGGTAGCAAGATCATTAAAAATTTGGTTAGTAGAGGTCCAGTCTCAGATAGCCTCAGGGGTATCTAGGGAGGAAATTTTTAATTTTTTCCCCAAAATTTTGCATGCAACAAATTACCTATCAGATGCTGCTGATGATTCAGTTAGGCTCACAGCAAGAACCACAGCCCTGGTTAATTCTGCCAGAAGAGGAATCTGGGTGAAAACATGGCAGGGAGATACTTCCTCTAAGTCAAAATTGTGTAGTATTCCATGTGAAGGAGGCTTGTTATTTGGAACCAAATTAGAGGAAACACTTGAGAGGTCTGCTGATAAAAAGAAGAATTTCCCATACAAAAGAAAGATTTTCCGCCCTAACCGGTCCTTTCGTGTTTCAGGAAAGAGCGAACAGGAAAACAAAGGGAACCAGAGAAGAAGATGGATTCCCAACAAGTCCCAGCGTTCCAAACCCAATGCTCCATATACCTCGGCAGGTCAATCAACAAAACAATGACGCCAGGGTTCCAGTGGGGGGCAGACTAGCTCATTTTTTCGAACATTGGCAGTTAAAATTCAAAAGCAAGTGGCTACTGGACATTATTCTCCAGGGATACAGAATAGAGTTCATAACCCCACCTCCATCTCAATTCTGGGTGACCCCTTCCCCAAGAGCTCCAGTTCAGGCTCATACCCTCCAGTCAGAGATAAACTTGCTATTGGAGAAAAGAGTCATACGGAGAGTCCCAAGATGCCAGGAAAAACTGGGGTTTTATTCCCCAGTCTTTCTAATAAGGAAACCTCAAGGGAGTTACAGGTTCATCTTAAACCTAAAAAAGCTAAACACCGCAGTAAGATACAGAAAGTTTCGGATGGACAACATCCGCTCAGTATTAAATCTACTACAAGAGAGCTGCTATCTGACATCATTGGATCTGAAAGATGCGTATCTGCATGTGCCGATTCATCTGCACTCACAGCAGTTCCTGAGATTTGCAGTGGTGTTACAAGGAGAGGTAAGACACTTTCAGTTTGTCGCCCTTCCCTTTGGGTTATCATCGGCTCCATGGCTATTCACAAAAATCATGGCAGAACTCTTAGCAGAACTTAGACTTCAGTCTGTTCAAGTGATATCTTACCTAGATGATTTACTTATATGGGGACCTTCTGTTGAATCGGTGGGGTCCCAGACTCAGTCCACAATAGACTTCCTTCAGTCACTGGGGTGGTTAGTTAATTGGGAAAAATCATCTTTTCAGCCTCTCCAAAGGATGGAATTTTTGGGGTTTGAAATATGTACCACTAATAAGAGACTGTTTCTACCTGATAAAAAATTTTCTCTGTTGTTAAAATCTGTTCTCTCCTTTCAGAATCTGAAAACCATATCCCTGAGGAAAGCGATGGCCTTGTTGGGCACAATAACCTCATCTTTCCCTGCAGTACAGTGGGGCCAATTACACTCCAGAAGTCTTCAGAGTTGGATCCTGTCGAAATGGGACAAGCGTCTCTCCTCTCTGGACAAGAGAGTTATAATTCCTTGGAGTGTCAAGCAGTCACTACTGTGGTGGATGGAGCCACAACATCTGATAACAGGGAATCTTTGGGAGTTTCCAACCCAGTGCATCATAACGACAGACGCGAGCTCTTGGGGATGGGGAGCGCACCTGAACTCTCTGACAGCTCAGGGAAAATGGTCAAGCCATATCAGCAGCAGGTCTTCAAACAGCAGAGAGCTGCAAGCAGTTTGGGAGGCCATACTGGCATTCAAAGTACATATATCAGAAAACCATGTGACGATACGTACAGACAACAGTACAGTGGTGGCGTACATAAATCACCAGGGAGGTACAAGAAGCAGGTCGCTGCAACAGCAGGCGTCAAGGATTCTGCATTGGGCAGAACGCAATCTCAAATCCATAAGAGCAGTTCACCTAAAGGGAACACTAAATTGCCTAGCAGATTACCTGAGCAGATTCAATCTGTCCCAAGACGAGTGGAGTCTCAACGACCAGGTGTTTCGCCAGTTAACAGAATACTGGAAGATTCCTCAGGTGGACTTATTCGCCAGAAGGAACAATGCGAAATGCCAGAGGTTTTGCTCCCTTTGTCCCCAAGACGAGCCGTATATAGTAGATGCCTTCTCGATCAGCTGGAGCCATCACAGAATGTACATTTTTCCGCCTCTACATTTGATTTCCAGAGTACTGAACAAAATCTATCGAGACCAGGCGGAAGCAATCTTGATTGTCCCATATTGGCCAAAAAGACCATGGGTTGCTCTGCTACAACGATTAGCTTCGGATCATCTGATCCTTCCAGATCAGGAGGACCTGTTAACTCAGGGACCGGCGGTGCATCCCAATCTGAGCCTTCTTCATCTTTCAGCATGGAGCCTGAATGGCAAATACTGAAAAGTAAGGGCTTTTCGAATAAATTATCGGAAACACTGTTACAAAGTAGGAAGAAGGTGACGCGCCAAATATACTCTAAAGCCTGGAGGGTATACAGCAATTGGTGTGAGGTGAATTCTAGAGACACTGGTCATTCCAATTCAGTTTTAGAATTTCTTCAACAGGGTTTCCAAAAAGGTCTAAGTAGTAGTACATTGAAAGTACAAGTTTCAGCATTGACAGTCTTTCTTGACAGAAAGTTGGCAGAAGAAGAAGATGTTATCAGATTCTTCAAGGCACTTAAGAGAATTAGACCAACGATTCATAACAGAGTACCGTCTTGGGATCTGAACGCTGTTCTGCAAGGGTTATGTGAGCCACCCTTTGAACCACTGGCGGATAGTTCTGATAAACTTTTAACTATCAAAACGGCCTTTCTTCTAGCAATAACATCAGCCAGAAGAGTGGGGGAATTACAGGCACCGTCAATTCTGGAACCATATTGGGTTATAAGCGACGACAGAATTACACTTCGTCTAGATACCTCTTTCCTACCCAAGGTGGTTTCGAAATTCCACAGGTCTCAAGAAATTTTCCTGCCCTCCTTTTGTAATAACCCTTCCAATCAGAAAGAACAGAAGTTACATTGCCTAGATGTCAAGAGATGTCTTCTGGAGTATCTTCATCGTACTAAGTCCTGGAGGATTTCCAATGCATTACTAGTGTTATTCGCCGGAAAATTCAGGGGTAAACAGGCCTCAAAATCAACCATAGCCAGATGGATCAAACAGGCTATATCTCTGTCTTATGCTCAACAAGGCAAACAGCTGGCTTCGACTGTCAGAGCTCATTCTACCAGAGCAGTATCAACTTCCTGGGCAGAGAGGGCAGGAGCATCAGTTGAGCAAATTTGCAAGGCAGCCACCTGGTCAAGTCAGAACACCTTTGTGAGACATTATAGGCTAGATGTATTGTCTAGTGCCGACTTAACGTTCGGCAGGAAAGTGTTGCAGGCTGTAATCCCTCCCTAAATATTATTCTTGTTTATCATCTCAGGGTTGCTGTCCTGAGACGTTCTGGGAAAGCCCAAAATTACTTACGGTAATTTCTTTTCCAGAAGTCGGAAGGACAGCACCCTTACTACACACCGCTATTTCTATTAAAAGTTATTGGAAGCTTCATTATGTGCGGAGTCTTTTTTATTAACTGAGGGGGTAAGGAAATGACGATACATATATAGGTGTGTGTGTATGCCCTGCCTATCTAATTATGCAAATTGTTTAATCTAGTTCCTGTCCAGTGAATGTGGAAGGAGACATATCTCAGGGTTGCTGTCCTTCCGACTTCTGGAAAAGAAATTACCGTAAGTAATTTTGGGCTTTTGGTGCTATTTGATTGCTGCTGCGATTTTTACTTTTTATTATATTCATCAAAAAAGACATGAATTTTGTCAAAAAAATGTTTTTTTTAACTTTCTGTGCTGACATTTTTCAAATAAAGTAAAATTTCTTTATACATGCAGCGCGAAAAATGTGGACAAACATGTTTTTGATTTAAAAAAACCCATTCAGCCTATATTTATTGGTTTGGGTAAAAGTTATAGCGTTTATAAACTATGGTGCAAAAAGTGAATTTTCCCATTTTCAAGCATCTATGACTTTTCTGACCCCCTGTCATGTTTCATGAGGGGCTAGAATTCCAGGATAGTATAAATACCCCCCAAATGACCCCATTTTGGAAAGAAGACATCCCAAGTATTCACTGAGAGGCATAGTGAGTTCATAGAAGATATTCTTTTTTTTGTCACAAGTAAGCGGAAAATGACACTTTGTGACAAAAAAAAAGTTTCCATTTCTTCTAACTCGCGACAAAAAAAAATGAAATCTGCCACGGACTCACCATGCTCCTCTCTGAATACCTTGAAGTGTCTACTTTCCAAAATGGGGTTATTTGTGGGGTGTGTTTACTGTCCTGACATTTTGGGGGGTGCTAAATTGTAAGCACCCCTGTAAAGCCTAAAGGTGCTCATTGGACTTTGGACCCCTTAGCGCAGTTAGGCTGCAAAAACGTGCCACACATGTGGTATTGCCGTACTCAGGAGAAATAGTATAATGTGTTTTGGGGTGTATTTTTACACATACCGATGCTGGGTGGGAGAAATATCTCTGTAAATGACAATTTTTTCATTTTTTTTACACACAATTGTCCATTTACAGAGATCTTTCTCCCACTCAGCATGGGTATGTGTAAAAATACACCCCAAAACACATTGTACTACTTCTCCTGAGTACGGCGATACCACATGTGTGGCACTTTTTTGCACCCTAACTGCGCTAAGGGGCCCAAAGTCCAATGAGTACCTTTAGGATTTCACAGGTCATTTTGCGGAATTTGATTTCCAGACTACTCCTCACGGTTTAGGGCCCCTAAAATGCCAGGGCAGTATAGGAACCCCACAAATGACCCCATTTTAGAAAGAAGACACTCCAAGGTATTCTGTTAGGAGTATGGTGAGTTCATAGAAGATTTTATTTTTTGTCACAAGTTAGCGGAAAGTGACACTTTGTGAAAAAAACCCAATACAAATCAATTTCCGCTAACTTGTGACAAAAAATAAAATCTTCTATGAACTCACTGTACTACTAACGGAATACCTTGGGGTGTCTTCTTTCTAAAATGGAGTCATTTGTGGGGTTCCTATACTGTCCTGGCATTTTAGGGGCCCTAAACCGTGAGGAGTAGTCTTGAAACAAAATTTCTCAAAATGACCTGTGAAATCCTAACGGTGCTCATTGGACTTTGGGCCCCTTAGCGCAGTTAGGGTGCAAAAAGTGCCACACATGTGGTATCGCCGTACTCGGGAGAAGTAGTACAATGTGTTTTGGGGTGTATTTTTACACATACCCATGCTGGGTGGGAGAAATATCTCTGTAAATGGACAATTGTGTGTAAAAAAATCAAAAGATTGTCATTTACAGAGGTATTTCTCCCACCCAGCATGGGTATATGTAAAAATACACCTCAAAATACATTATACCACTTCTCCTGAGTACGGCGATACCACATGTGTGGCACTTTTTTGCACCCTAACTGCGCTAAGGGGCCCAGAGTCCAATGAGTACCTTTAGGCTTTACAGGGGTGCTCAAAATGTAGCACCCCGCCCACTTGCCAGGACAGTTAACAAACCCCACAAATGACCCCATTTTGGAAAGAATACACAACAAGGTATTCCATGAGGGGAATGTTGAGGTCATTGAAAATTTTATTTTTTGTCACAAGTTAACGGAAAATGACACTGTAAAAAAAAAAAAAAAATTCTGCTAACTTGTGACAAAAACGAAAATCTTCTATGAACTCACCATGCACCTCACAGAATACTTTAGGGTGTCCTCTTTCCAAAATGGGGTCATTTGTGGAGTCTGTCCTGGCATTTAGGGTCTCTGCAATCATTACATGTATGGCCAGTATTAGGAGTTTCTGCTATACTCCTTATATTGGGTATACGGGTAATGCACTCTGGGCTGAAAGGAAAAATGAACGGCAAACATACCTTGCTCCACATCAATGGCAGATCTTCCTCCACATTAATGGCAGTGATAACCTCAGGAGAGAGACACCCTGTGCCACCCTGCACTCAGGGTGAGCCACCAACTTATGTGACTGGGCCTCAGAACTTTAGTATACAGCATTATGCCTGTAGTATACAGCAATATGCCTGCCAATAGAGATGACTCTGTGTGGCATTAAAGGATCATCATAGGCCCAAAGTAAATCACATATAAACCGGGGTTGTCCACACTCAAGGGAAATTCAAACATGCCGTCTTATATCGCCAACCCAGTACAGATCAGCAATATCAAGCATGGAAACCGATCCTTCTTTTATGCTTACCTGTTTTTTTGGTTTTCAAGCTTACCTCTCCTCCCCCTGGGAAAGACCACTGAGTGTGTGCCTACTCCTGTGTCTGTAGTTCCCTAGGTTCTAATAGTGTACCTGCTCGTGGTACCTCTCAAAGCACTCCCCTACGCATAGGCCAGGATGGTCAGGACATTTGGGACAATAAAAAACGGTGTCAGTCCTTCTTCTAGCACTGCTGCAGACACGACAACGTTTTCTTCGGATGCGTTGACCTGGGGTACTCGGAATCTGATAGGCGTAATGCCTTCCATGCAGTCGGCTAGTTGCATCTGGGGGGGGGGGGGGGGGGGGCCTGGCACCTCCTGGATACAGGATGTCCAGAATGATCTGTTCCTGAAATTGAAGAAAAGATCCAGTTCTCCCAGCCTTACTGTAGAGAACAAAGCTGTTGTAAACTGCCAATTGAATCAGATAAAAAGACACTTTCTTATACCAGTGTCTTGTTTTCCGGTAAATTAAATAGGGCGCTAACCTCTGGTCATTGAAGTCCACCCCTCCCATGTTGACATTATATTCGTGGATGACAAGGGGCTTTTCAATGACCTGAGTTGCCCATTGAATTTGGCTTGTCGTGTCTGTGTGAATGGTGGACAGAAAGTAAACGTCCCTCTTGTCCCTCCATTTCACCGTGAGCAGGTCGTCAGTACGCAAGGCGGCCCTCTGCCCCCATTCAAGTCTGGTGGTAACGAGCCGTTGGGGGAAGCCCTGGCGACTAGGCCGCGCAGTGCCACAGCATCGGATTCCTTCTAACTTTAAGTGCTGATAGAGGGCCACACTTGTGTAATAGTTGTCCACATAAAGATGGTACCCCTTCTGGAACAAGGGTGACACCAAGTCCCACACAACCTTTCCACTGCTCCCCAGGTAGTCAGGGCATCCGACCGGCTCCAATTTTGGGTCTTTTCCCTCATAGACCCTAAAACGACATGTATAGCCTGTGGCCCTTTCACAGAGCTTATACAGTTTCACCCCATACCGGGCGCGCTTGCTTGGGATGTACTGTTTGATGCCAAGGCGCCCGGTAAAGCGTAAGAGGGACTCGTCTATGCAGATGTTCTGTTCAGGGATATAAGCATCTGCAAATGTTGATGACAGGTGGTCTATGAGGGGCCGAATTTTGTGGAGCCGGTCATAAGCAGGGTGGCCCTTTTCATGACAGGTTTTGTCGTCGTTGAAGTGCAGGAAGCGCAGGATGGACTCAAATCGTGTCCTGGACATGGCAGCAGGGTACAAGGGAACATGATGTACTGGGTTCGTAGACCAATACGACCGCAATACATTCTGTTTCATTAGTCCCAAGTGAAGGATAAGGGCCAAAAAGATTTTAATGTCGGAAACTTGGACTGGTCTCCACCGGAAAGGCTGGGCATAGCTGCTCTCCGGGTGCTCGGTGATGAATTGTGTGGCTTTACGGTTGGTCTCAACCACAATTAAGTCCAAGAGAACCTGGGTGATGAACAGCTGCAAAAAGTCTAGGGCTGTTCCTTGATGAGCTGTCACCACCTGGACTCCAGACTGGGCGGTGAAAGGGGGCACTACGGGTGCGGCGGAATCAGGGGATTGCCAATCTGGATGTGCCAGCACCTCTGGGAGTCTATGGGTACTACGGGCCCGTCTTCTTCTTGGTGGCTGCGACGGGGGTACTACTGCACTTGTCACCGTACCAGTTTCAACTTCCATGCTGGCACTCACCACTTCACCAGGGTCTACGGAAGTACTGGTACCAAGTCCAGGAGATGCTGCGCTGCTGGTGCCTGCCTCACCAAGAAAACTCTGATCAGCGCTAGCACCACCCTGCTGCCCTTGAGGCGGATCCTGCGCCACCTGCGGTCTAACGACATGGGGTCTGGTACGCCTGGCTCTAGCCGGGACCAAAGCCTCGTCATCACTTTCGGTCAGAGAACCACTGCTTTCCACAGGTTCAAATTCGGACCTGGATGATTCGTCGGATGAGTCTTCCCAAAAGCTCTCATCCGACTGGTCCATGTACCTGTATACCTCCTCATCGGAAATCCCCCTTCTTGCCATTGTGGATTGCTAAATTTATGGGGTTTTCCTCCGAGACTACCCAGAAAAAAAGAGCACCTACCTAGCAAAAGGGAGTATTTGAGAGGTATTGGGGTTGGTGGGAAGTGGGGTCTCAGAGGCAATCAAACAATCACGGGACAATCAAATACAATTACAGCACAATCGACTCCAATCACAGCACAAGCAAATCTGATGCACTCGGAAGGTGGTGGTTGGAGGTGGTGGGGGGGGGAGGGGGGGTTGGTGTGGCGGGAAGTGGGGTCTCAGAGGAAATCAAACAATCACGGGACAATCAAATACAATTACAGCACAATCGACTCCAATCACAGCACAAGCAAATCTGATGCACTCGGAAGGTGGTGGTTGGAGGTGGTGGGGGGAGGGTGGGGTTGGGTGTGGCGGGAAGTGGGGTCTCAGAGGCAATCAAACAATCACGGGACAATCGAAGCAGATCACGGGACAATCAAATACAATTACAGCACAATCGAATCCAATCACAGCACAAGCAAATCTGATGCACTCGGAAGGTGGTGGTTGGAGGTGGTGGTGGGGGGGGGGGGGGAGGGGGGGTTGGGTGTGGCGGGAAGTGGGGTCTCAGAGGCAATCAAACAATCACGGGACAATCGAAGCAGATCACGGGACAATCAAATACAATTACAGCACAATCGAATCCAATCACCGCACAATCAAATCTGATGCACTCAGAAGGTGATGGGGGGTGGTGGTGGGGTGGGGGTTGTTGGGAAGTGGGGTCTCAGAGGCAATCAAACAATCACGGGACAATCGAAGCAGATCACGGGACAATCAAATACAATCGCAGTTAGGGTCTGCTCTGATGGGTGGGGGTGCTGAGAGGTGATGGACAGGTGATCAGAGGGGGATCAGGGGGTAAGCTAGCTGTATACAGATGTATACAGTATACAGGGGGGTAGTCTGGGATGGGGTCTGGGGGTGATCTAAAGGTAGGGGGGGGGGATCAGGGGTGATTAGGAGGCAGTTAGGGACCTAATCTAAGGGATAGCGTCAAAAGTTAGTGACAGGTGGGGGGGGGTTTAGAGGGGCGCAAGGGTGCTGGGCAGGGGTCTGCAGGGGTGATCAGGGGGGGTATGAAGCCTGGGGTGGGAGATCAGGGCTGCTGTGGACAAAAAACACAACTGTGTGCTGTATACTTAGCTTAGCTTCCTCCTCGCTGGTGGTCTCTGGAACAATGAGACCACGAGGCGAGGAGGAAGCATGTATAAGGCACTTTGTTTACCTAACAAAGTGCCTTATACCCACTGATTGGCTGGATTTTTATATTCCTCCGCTCGCCGGCGCTGCTAAGTGGCCGGCAAGCAGAGGCGAAATTCCCGGCCACCGATCCCCGGCGGAGGATCGCGTCACGGATGACGCGATCGCTCCGCCCATGCCCCTACAAGGACCGCCGCCTTTGGGCATGAGCTGGTCCTTGCGGGCTCCACTTTCCGGCCGCCTCTGTGCGTTAGGCGGTCGGGAAGTGGTTAAGGATGATCAATGAGATGCAAATAAATCCACATTGATGCAGGTCTATGCAGATTTTGTATGGAAATTTATGCACTCCCTTTGCTCATGAAATTAATTTGATAGGTTGTTAAAATTGGGTTTGGTGACTACGAATTATGTTACACAGTAGTACTGTTCTCAACAAAGGCACTCCCCGCAGAGCTGTTGTGAATCCACTGAGAATGTTGTGCACATTGAATGCAAGGGTGTTGAATATCACCAGTAAGGGCCTTTTTCCACTACCCTGCGTCTTGTGATTTGATTCTGATCGCAAATCAGAAGGTACATTAAACGAATGGAAACTGTAGCATAGGGCTGAACGATTTTCGATTTAAAACCGAAAATCGTGATCAGGGGCATGGCGATCTTAAGATCATCACAGCGGCGGTTTTTCTCTCTTCGGATCTATTTCAATTGAATACAGGGACCCAGCTGGCAGTTCTCGGAAAGTCGGGAAACGCTAAAGCAGCATCCCCGCTGTTGCTATGGCGCTGCATTTCCACGAAGCGCACAAAAGTCTCTTCACCTGCCCCCATAGCTGCATTTCCATGCAGCGCACAAAAGTCTCTTCACCTGCCCCCATAGCTGTGTCGGGGCAAAGTTACCCGAAAACGGAGGACATTGGAGAACATGTGAAGCTCCGCCCCCACATGCTGTGCCTTGCCCGCTGCTCTCTGACTTCATGGATGCCGGGAGGCTTGATCCCTGCTCCTGCGACAGCCTGCCCGTGTCCCGGGGTCGGGAGAAATCAGGATGGAGAGCGGCAAAAGGAACACACGAGAGCAGAGTACAGTCACCACGGGGCATGCTTCCTATACAGGGCTGGATTTAGGCCAAAGCCACCTAGGCCATGGCCTGGGGCACCAAAGCAGCAGGCTGAACTTATGCAGCATTTGCAAGCTTGGAAATGCTGCAATGCAGGGAGATCAGGTGAGCGCCTGACCATGTTACTCTGCTGCCAGCAGCCTGTGCAGCAGCCACCTTGCTCTCTGTGCACGTTTGCATTGTGTTGGGCAGCTACAGACTTGGGCAGCATTGGAGACGGAAAGGAAGAGGAAGCTTCTGCTCTGAAGATGAGCGGTGAAATGAGTGACACTGATGGCTGCTGCAGTGTGATGGCAAGCTGGCTACCTATACTGAAAGGGGGGGAGTGAGAAAAGGAGGGATTAAGGGAGTCATCTGGCTACCTATACTGGAGGGAAAGAGAGTAGGAGTCATCTAGCTATCTATACTGGGGGTCATCAGGTTACCTATACTAGAGGGGATGGGGTCATCAGGTTACCTATACTGAAGGGGGTGGCTAGCGACAGCGGCCTTGGGCGGTAAAGAGTACAAATCCGGCCCTGATGATGGGGGGCATTGTATATTAACGTGGTGGAATGTGTGAATGTACAGTACTTTGTACTGGTTGAACTCGATGGACGTATGTCTTTTTTCAACCAACAATAACTATGTAACTGGGGCGGAGGTTCACCTTCCAGCAGGACAACGACCCTAAACATAAAGCCAGGGCAACAATGGAATGGTTTAAAACAAAACATATCCATGTGTTAGAATGGCCCAAAGTCCAGTTCTAAATCCAATCAAAGAAGAATGGGCAAGGATTTCAGTCTTTAGATGTGCAAAGCTGGTAGAGACATACCCTAAATGACCCACCCAGCCAGGGAGGAATGCACTGCCTCTGCTGTAATAGGGAGAAGTAATGCACGCCCCTGCAGGCTCTGTGTGCTTTGTTTATTTCTCACAGACAGGTCTCTGCTCTCAGTTTCAGCTTGTAAGTGATGCAGTTTGTGAGGCTGAGGGGAGAGGGAGCTGCCTGTCACATGCTGAAAAACTGTGACTAATCCTAAACTGGAGTGCAGATAATTCACTATGTAATAAAAACTTGTAGTATACTGTAACATGGTGTGTGTGTGTGTGTGTGTGCGTGCGTAGAGAGAGCAAGCAGACCAAAAGTTTGGACACACCTTCTCATTCAAAGAGTTTTTTTTATTTTCATGACTATGAACATTGTAGATTCACACTGAAGGCATCCACACTGTGAATGAACACATGTGGAAGTATAGTACATAACCAAAAAGTGTGAAACAACTGAAAATATGTCATATTATAGGTTCTTCAAAGTAGCCACCTTTTGCTTTGATTACTGCTTTGCACACTCTTGGCATTCTCTTGATGAGTTTCAAGAGGTAACCACCTGAAATGGTCTTCCAACAGTCTTGAAGGAGTTCCCAGAGATGCTTAGCACTTGTTGGCCCTTTTGCCTTCACTCTGCGGTCCAGCTCACCCCAAACCATCTCGACTGGGTTCAGGTCTGGTGACTGTGGAGGCCAGGTCATCTGGCACAGCACCCCACCACTCTCCTTCCTGGTCAAATAGCCCTTACACAGCCTGGAGGTGTGTTTGGGGTCATTGTCCTGTTAAAAAAATAAATGATGGTCCAACTAAACGCAAACCGGATGGAATAGCATGCCGCTGCAAGATGCTGTGGTAGCCATGCTGGTTCAGTATGCATTCAATTTTGAATAAATCCCCAACAGTGTCACCAGCAAAGCAACCCCACACCATCACACCTCCTCCTCCATGCTTCACGGTGGGAACCAGGCATGTAGAGACAATCCGTTCACCTTTTCTGCATCGTACAAAGACATGGTGGTTAGAACCAAAAATCTCAAATTTGGACTCATCAGCCCAAAGCACAGATTTCCACTGGCCTAATGTCCATTCCTTGTGTTCTTTAGCCCAAACAAGTCTCTTCAGCTTGTTGCCTGTCCTTTGCAGTGGTTTCCTAGCAGATATTCTACCATGAAGGCCTTAATCACACATCTCTAGAACAACTGTTAAGAGGAGACCGTGTCTGCTGCTAGAACTCTGTGTGGCATCGACCTGGTCTCTAATCTGAGCTGCTGTTATCCTGCGATTTCTGAGGCTGGTGACTCGGATGAACTTATCCTCCACAGCAGAGGTGACTCTTGGTCTTCCTTTCCTGGGGCGGTCCGCATGCGAGCCAGTTTCTTTGTAGCGTTTGATGGTTTTTGAGACTGCACTTGGGGACACTTTTTCAAAGTTGACTGACTGACCTTCATTTCTTTAAGCAATGATGGCCACTCGTTTTTCTTTACTTAGCTGCTTTTTTCTTGCCATAATACAAATTCTAACAGTCTATTCAGTGACTATCAGCTGTGTATCCACCTGACTTCTCCACAACGCAACTGATGGCCCCAACCCCATTAATAAGGGAAGAAATCCCACTTATTAAACCTGACAGGGCACACCTGTGAAATGAAAACCATTTCAGGTGACTACCTCTTGAAGCTCATCAAGAGAATGCCAAGAGAGTGTGCAAGGCAGTAATCAAAGCAAAAGAACCTAGAATATGCCATATTTTCAGGGGGGGGGGGGGGGGATGTTAGTTTGTGTGTGTGTGTGTGTGTGTGTGTGTGTTATACACACACACACATCACTTCCTGGTTAGCGGCCATGTTTTTGTTTGTAAACACTACCTAAAACTGGCGACTAAAAGCCAGGATCGCGGCGAGGGGCAGCGGGAACGGCAAAGAGGGATCCAGGAGATCACAGTGACTCGATTGGTATGTTTTTTATTGTACAAATCGGACAGTACAGATTCTCTTTAAAGGCGAGGTGGAGACAGCAGGACAATTTACTGTGTCACAGATGACTATGAACAAAGACAGTGCAGAGATGTTGGGTAATAATTATATTTATTTACACATTGTTTTGTCTCTAATCTGCCTGCCACTCCATTCCCCTCCCCTTTGCCAGAGTCTCTTTCTAATCAGTCTCATAGAATATATTTACAAAGCAAATTGCATAAAATATATATCTAGGCATGTTTGTACAAATATCTTAGGAACTGGGACACTTTCACAAGAGGAAGTCCATAAACCACTGCTGTGCAGATTGCATCTCACTTCCTGGAGAAAGGGTCTGACCACACCTTCAGGCCTGAGGAGTAAAAAAAACAAAAGAGAACTGGTGAAAGATCCACTGTTTGCTTTTATAACAGGATTAAATGTAAAAAGGAAGAAAGGAGGGAAAAAAAATAGGTGTGGGAAATTACATATGTAACTATAACTCTGTACAGCCCAACTCAAGCAAAACTACATTTGTAGTTGAAACACTAGGAGTCCGTTACACAAAAGACTTTCATCGGAATTCACGGGCCCTGATTTGTAAAGCATATTAAAAGTTGTTCAAGCATCTCCAGTGGGAGGTCATTAGGGATCCACTAAACCTGGTCTGTATTAGTTCAGAATTATCTGCCATTAAACCTTAAGTCGAGTAAAACATCTTTGTGCATATTGACAAGACTATTCTACTACAACACATTTCAGTTGTATTTAATGCCTGGTACACTCCATCAGATAGGCGGAATAATATGTGATTGGAAGTCAGAAGAGGATGCTGGGAGTACAGCGCCACAGGTGGATGAAGAGAGGAAGCTGGTCCAGCATCCGCAACCGGTAACTATGAACGCTCCCTGCGCCGCTCTGCATGACCTCATTTAGCAGAATGAGTTCTGCTGGCCAAGGTTCAAATGAGTGCAGCATCTTTAACCACTTCCCGACCGCCGTATTGACAATTGGCGGCCGGGAAGTGCACCCCGCAAGGACCGCCGTATTGACAATTGGCGGCGGTCCTTGTAGGGGCATGGGCGGAGCGATCGCGTCATCAGTGACGCGATCCTCCGCCTGGCGCCGCAACATCCCGCCGGCTATACGGAAGCGCCGCATACAAAGTGTATAATACACTTTGTAATGTTTACAAAGTGTATTATACAGGCTGTCTCCTGCCCTGGTGGTCCCAGTGTCCGAGGGACCACCAGGGCAGGCTGCAGCCACCCTAGTCTGCACCAAGCACACTGATTTCCCCCCCTGCCCCAGATCGCCCACAGCACCCATCAGACCCCCCCCTGCCCACCCCCCAGACCCCTGTTTGCACCCAATCACCCCCCTAATCACCCATCAATCACTCCCTGTCACTATCTGTCAACGCTATTTTTTTTTTATCCCCCACCCTGCCCCCTCCTGATCACCCCCCACCCCTCAGATTCTCCCCAGACCACCCCCCCTGTTTACTGTATGCATCTATCCCCCTGATCACCTGTCAATCACTTGTCAATCACCCGTCAATCACCCCCTGTCACTGCCACCCATCAGCCAGCCCCTAACCTGCCCCTTGCGGGCAATCTGATCACCCCCCCCACACCAATAGATCGCCCGCAGATCCGACATCAGATCACCTCCCAAATCCATTGTTTACATCTATTCTCTCCTCTAAACACCCACTAATTACCCATCAATCACCCCCTATCACCACCTGTCACTTTTACCTATCAGATCAGACCCTAATCTGCCCCTTGCGGGCACCCAATCACCCGCCCACACGCTCAGATTGCCCTCTGACCCCCCCTTATCAATTCACCAGTGCATTAATTACATCTGTTCTTCCCTGTAATAACCCACTGATCACCTGTCAATCACCTGCCAATCACCTATCACCCATCAATCACCCCCTGTCACTGCCACCCATCAATCAGCCCCTAACCTGCCCCTTGCGGGCAATCTGATCACCCACCCACACCATTAGATCGCCCGCAAACCCGCCGTCAGATTACCTCCCAAATGTATTGTTTACATCTGTTATCTTCTCTAAACACCCACTAATTACCCATCAATCACCCATCAATCACCCCCTATCACCACCTGTCACTGTTACCTATCAGATCAGACCCTAATCTGCCCCTTGCGGGCACCCAATCACCCGCCCACACGCTCAGATTGCCCTCAGACCCCCCCCCCCCCTTATCAATTCGCCAGTGCATTAATTACATCTGTCCTTCCCTGTAATAACCCACTGATCACCTGTCAATCACCTGCCAATCACCTATCACCCATCACCCCCTGTCACTGCCACCCAACAATCAGCCCCTAACCTGCCCCTTGCGGGCAATCTGATCACCCACCCACACCAATAGATCGCCCGCAGATCCGACATCAGATCACCACCCAAGCGCAGCGTTTATATCTATTCTCTCCTCTAAACACCCACTAATTACCCATCAATCACCCCCTATCACCACCTGTCACTGTTACCCATCAGATCAGACCCTAATCTGCCCCTTGCGGGCACCCAATCGCCCGCCTACACGCTCAGATTGCCCTCAGACCCCCCCTTATCAATTCGCCAGTGCAATATTTACATCTGTTCTCCCCTGTAATAACCCACTGATTACCTGTCAATCACCTATCAATCACCCCCTGTCACTGCCACCCATCAATCACCCCCTGTCACTGCCACCCATCAATCACCCGCTGTCACTGCCACCCATCAATCAGCCCCTAACCTGCCCCTTGCGGGCAAACTGATCACCCACCCACACCAATAGATCGCCCGCAGATCCGACATCAGATCACCACCCAAGCGCAGTGTTTCCATCTATTCTCTACCCTAAACACCCACTAATTACCCATCAATCACCCCCTGTCACTGCTACCTATCAGATTAGACCCCTATCTGCCCCTAGGGCACTCAATCACCCGCCCACACCCTCAGAATGCCCTCAGACCCCAGCCCTGATCACCTCGCCAGTGCATTGCTTGCATCTATTCCCCCCTCTAATCACACCTTGAGACACCCATCAATCACCTCCTGTCACCCCCTAGCACACCTACCCATCAGATCAGGCCCCAATTTGCCCCGTGTGGGCTCCTGATCACTCGGCCAATCCCTCAGATCCCCCTCAGACCCCCTTCCGATCACCTCCCCAGTGCATTGATTGCATCTATTTTCCCCTCTATCCACCCCCTGAGACACCCTTCAATCACCTCCTGTCACCCCCCTAGCACTCCTATCCATCAGATCAGGCCCAATACAACCTGTCATCTAAAAGGCCACCCTGCTTATGACCGGTTCCACAAAATTCGCCCCCTCATAGACCACCTGTCATCAAAATTTGCAGATGCTTATACCCCTGAACAGTCATTTTGAGACATTTGGTTTCCAGACTACTCACGGTTTTGGGCCTGTAAAATGCCAGGGCGGTATAGGAACCCCACAAGTGACCCCATTTTAGAAAAAAAGACACCCCAAGGTATTCTGTTAGGTGTATGACGAGTTCATAGAAGATTTTATTTTTTGTCAAAAGTTAGCGGAAATTAATTTTTATTGGTTTTTTTTCACAAAGTGTCATTTTTCACTAACTTGTGACAAAAAATAAAATCTTCTATGAACTCGCCATACACCTAACGGAATACCTTGGGGTGTCTTCTTTCTAAAATGGGGTCACTTGTGGGGTTCCTATACTGCCCTGGCATTTTAGGGGCCCTAAACCGCGAGGAGTAGTCTAGAAAACAAATGTTTCAAAATGACCTGTGAATAGGACGTTGGGCCCCTTAGCGCACCTAGGCTGCAAAAAATTGTCACACATGTGGTACCGCCGTACTCAGGAAAAGTAGTATAATGTGTTTTGGGGTGTATTTTTACACATACCCATGCTGGATGGGAGAAATTTCTATGTAAATGGACAATTGTGTGTAAAAAAATCAAACAATTGTCATTTACAGAGATATTTCTCCCACTTAGCATGGGTATGTGTAAAAATACACCCCAAAACGCATTATACTACTTCTCCTGAGTACGGCGGTACCACATGTGTGGCACTTTTTTACACCCTAAGTACGCTAAGGGGCCCAAAGTCCAATGAGTACCTTTGGGATTTCACAGGTCATTTTGCGACATTTGGTTTCAAGACTACTCCTCACGGTTTAGGGCCCCTAAAATGCCAGGGCAGTATAGGAACCCCACAAATGACCCCATTCTAGAAAGAAGACACCCAAAGGTATTCCGTACGGAGTATGGTGAGTTCATAGAAGATTTTATTTTTTGTCACAAGTTAGCGGAAAATGACACTTTGTGAAAAAAAACTATTAAAATCAATTTCCGCTAACTTGTGACAAAAAAATAAAAACTTCTATGAACTCACCATACTCCTAACGGAATACCTTGGGGTGTCTTCTTTCTAAAATGGGGTCATTAGTGAGGTTCCTATACTGCCCTGGCATTTTAGGGGCCCTAAACCGTGAGGAGTAGTCTTGAAACAAAAATGACCTGTGAAATCCTAAAGGTACTCATTGGACTTTGGGCCCCTTAGTGCAGTTAGGGTGCAAAAAAGTGCCACACATGTGGTATCGCCGTACTCAGGAGAAGTAGTATAATGTGTTTTGGGGTGTATTTTTACACATACCCATGCTGGGTGGGAGAAATACCTCTGTAAATGACAATCTTTTGATTTTTTTTACACACAATTGTCCATTTACAGAGGTATTTCTCCCACCCAACATGGGTATGTGTAAAAATACACCCCAAAACACATTGTACTACTTCTCCCGAGTATGGCGATACCACATGTGTGGCACTTTTTTGCACCCTAACTGCGCTAAAGGGCCCAAAGTCCAATGAGTACCTTTAGAATTTCACAGGTCATTTTGAGAAATTTCGTTTCAAGACTACTCCTCACGGTTTAGGGCCCCTAAAATGCCAGGGCAGTATAGGAACCCCACAAATGACCCCATTTTAGAAAGAAGACACCCCAAGGTATTCCGTTAGGAGTATGGTGAGTTCATAGAAGATTTTATTTTTTTGTCAAAAGTTAGCGGAAATTGATTTTAATTGTGTTTTTTCACAAAGTGTCATTTTCCGCTAACTTTTGACAAAAAATAAAATCTTCTATGAACTCACCATACTCCTAACGGAATACCTTGGGGTGTCTTCTTTCTAAAATGGGGTCATTTGTGGGGTTCCTATACTGCCCTGGCATTTTAGGGGCCCTAAACCGTGAGGAGTAGTCTTGAAACGAAATTTCTCAAAATGACCTGTGAAATTCTAAAGGTACTCATTGGACTTTGGGCCCTTTAGCGCAGTTAGGGTGCAAAAAAGTGCCACACATGTGGTATCGCCATACTCGGGAGAAGTAGTATAATGTGTTTTGTGGTGTATTTTTACACATACCCATGCTGAGTGGGAGAAAGATCTCTGTAAATGGACAATTGTGTGTAAAAAAAATTAACAAATTGTCATTTACAGAGATATTTCTCCCACCCAGCATGGGTATGTGTAAAAATACACCCCAAAACACATTATACTACTTCTCCTGAGTACGGCAATACCACATGTGTGGCACTTTTTTGCAGCCTAACTGCACTAAGGGGTCCAAAGTCCAATGAGCACCTTTAGGCTTTACAGGGGTGCTTACAATTTAGCACCCCCCAAAATGTCAGGACAGTAAACACACCCCACAAATGACCCCATTTTGGAAAGTAGACACTTCAAGGTATTCAGAGAGGGGCATGGTGAGTCCGTGGCAGATTTCATTTTTTTTTGTCGCAAGTTAGAAGAAATGGAAATTTTTTTTTTTTTTTTTCACAAAGTGTCATTTTCCGCTTACTTGTGACAAAAAATAATATCTTCTATGAACTCACTATGCCTCTCAGTGAATACTTTGGGATGTCTTCTTTCCAAAATGGGCTCATTTGGGGGGTATTTATACTATCCTGGAATTCTAGCCCCTCATGAAACATGACAGAGGGTCAGAAAAGTCAGAGATGCTTGAAAATGGGAAAATTCACTTTTTGCACCATAGTTTGTAAACGCTATAACTTTTACCCAAACCAATAAATATACACTGAATGGGGTTTTTTTTTATCAAAAACATGTTTGTCCACATTTTTCGCGCTGCATGTATACAGAAATTTTACTTTATTTGAAAACTGTCAGCACAGAAAGTTAAAAAAATCATTTTTTTGCCAAAATTCATGTCTTTTTTGCTGAATATAATAAAAAGTAAAAATCGCAGGAGCAATCAAATAGCACTAAAAGAAAGCTTTATTAGTGACAAGAAAAGGAGCCAAAATTCATTTAGGTGGTAGGTTGTATGAGCGAGCAATAAACCGTGAAAGCTGCAGTGGTCTGAATGGAAAAAAAGTGGCCGGTCCTTAAGGGGTAGAAAGCCCTAGGTCCTCAAGTGGTTAAACAAAAACATTTGTTTGAAGATGCTAAAGGGTTAAACCTGTCAGTTTTTTCCGGTTTCAGCCAATCCAGTAAGAGTGAAGAAAGGAGGCAAAGTAGAGGCTATCCTTTCGAAGGATCTGCTTTTATTACCTTGGTTTTAGTTGAATTTAAAGCCAGTGGATACCAATTTAAAAATAGAAAAGTCAGATACTCACCTAAGGAGAGGGAAGGCTCGGTCCTAATGAGCCTTCCCTCTCCTCTCCCGATGCCCTCGGTGCTGCGCTGGCTCCCCCGTTCGCGTCCGCCGCAGGGACTTCGGAGGTCTTCGGGAGCACTCGGGCTTCCGAAGACGGACCGCTCCATACTACGCACGCGCGAGTGCGACATAGAGGGCGCTCGCGCATGCGTAGTATGGGGCGGCCCGCTTTCGGGAGCCAGAGTGCTCCCGAAGGCTTCCGAAAGCTCCCTTCGGTTGCGGAAGTGGCAGTATTTGACCGAACTGGTCGAATACTGCCACGGGGGATCCTGCGCGGGACCGGGCACCGGGAGAGGAGAGGGAAGGCTCATTAGGACCGAGCGTTCCCTCTCCTTAGGTGAGTATCTGACTTTTTTATTTTGAAGTTGGTAAACATTCACTTTAAGGTACCTGCTGACTATCCATGATATCCCTGTAAATGTTTACACATGGTTGGCTAAATTCCATTTACTTTCCCTGGAGATGATAGAGCAGTGTGTGGGCATTCATCTTTTCAAACCAAAGTGTCATTCTTGAGATATGGGCCTCAAATCACTAAACTTTATCAAACACTTTATCAAACGTTTGATAATTTACCTCATGGATACAATCTAATTTTGAATTCACTAAGGTGTTATAGATTTATTGAATGTCTTATCGATAAAACATTTGATAAATATATAACACCTTAGTGAATTCAAAATTCGTTTTTACCTATGAGGTAAATTATCAAACGTTTGATAAAGTGTTTGATAAAGCTTAGTGAATTGAGGCCAAGGTCATTTACACATAAGCCATTCTGAATTGCTGTTAACCGCTCATATTTTCAAACCTTAACCTATTTTGGTTCCTGGACGTAGAAACTACGTCCAGGAACCATGCGCGCTCCCGCGGCCGATCGCGCGCGTGCACGCGCGCTCCCGGCCCGCGGTTCGTTAACCAGGCAATCAGTGAATCGGGCTATGGTGCCCGATCACTGATTCCTCTCCCCCGCTGAAAAAGCGACAGCTTCTCTCGGAAGCTGTGCTTTTTCTGGCCGTTGCCTGCCCCCTGCGTCACTCTAAGCGTGTGTTACGCTTAGAGTGACGTCATGTAAACAAACTCATGGCCGCCATCTTGTGGCCAAAAAGTAAAACTACAGCTAAAAGTAAAAAAAAATTAAAAACAACACACAATTACATTATAAAACTATAGTTTACATCCCACCCTCCCAAAAATACCCAAATAAAATGTTTAACCACTTGAGGACCGTGGGCTTTAACCCCCTTAAGGACCAGGCACTTTTTCCATTCAGACCACTGCAGCTTTCACGGTTTATTGCTTGCTCATACAACCTACCACCTAAATGAATTTTGGCTCCTTTTCTTGTCACTAATAAAGCTTTCTTTTGGTGCTATTTGATTGCTGCTGCGATTTTTACTTTTTATTATATTCATCAAAAAAGACATGAATTTTGGCAAAAAAATGTTTGTTTTTAACTTTCTGTGCTGACATTTTTCAAATAAAGTAAAATTTCTGTATACATGCAGCACGAAAAATGTGGACAAACATGTTTTTGATTAAAAAAAAACCCATTCAGCCTATATTTATTGGTTTGGGTAAAAGTTATAGCGTTTACAAACTATGGTGCAAAAAGTGAATTTTCCCATTTTCAAGCATCTATGACTTTTCTGACCCCCTGTCATGTTTCATGAGGGGCTAGAATTCCAGGATAGTATAAATACCCCCCAAATGACCCCATTTTGGAAAGAAGACATCCCAAAGTATTCACTGAGAGGCATAGTGAGTTCATAGAAGATATTATTTTTTGTCACAAGTAAGCGGAAAATGACACTTTGTGACAAAAAAAAAAAAAAAAAAGTTTCCATTTCTTCTAACTTGCGACAAAAAAAAATGAAATCTGCCACGGACTCACCATGCCCCTCTCTGAATACCTTGAAGTGTCTACTTTCCAAAATGGGGTCATTTGTGGGGTGTGTTTACTGTCCTGACATTTTGGGGGGTGCTAAATTGTAAGCACCCCTGTAAAGCCTAAAGGTGCTCATTGGACTTTGGACCCCTTAGCGCAGTTAGGCTGCAAAAAAGTGCCACACATGTGGTATCGCCGTACTCGGGAGAAGTAGTATAATGTGTTTTGGGGTGTATTTTTACACATACCCATGCTAGGTGGGAGAAATACCTCTGTAAATGACAATCTTTTGATTTTTTTCACACACAATTGTCCATTTACAGAGATATTCCTTCCACCCAGCATGGGTATGTGTAAAAATACACCCCAAAACACATTGTACTACTTCTCCCGAGTACGGCGATACCACATGTGTGGCACTTTTTTGCACCCTAACTGCGCTAAGGGGCCCAAAGTCCAATGAGTACCTTTAGGATTTCACAGGTCATTTTTGTTTCAAGAATACCCCTCACGGTTTAGGGCCCCTAAAATGCCAGGGCAGTATAGGAACCCCACTAATGACCCCATTTTAGAAAGAAGACACCCCAAGGTATTCCGTTAGGAGTATGGTGAGTTCATAGAAGATTTTATTTTTTGTCACAAGTTAGCTGAAATTGATTTTAATTGGTTTTTTCACAAAGTGTCATTTTCCGCTAACTTGTGACAAAAAATAATATCTTCTATGAACTCACCATACTCCTAACGGAATACCTTTGGGTGTCTTCTTTCTAGAATTGGGTCATTTGTGGGGTTCCTATACTGCCCTGGCATTTTAGGGGCCCTAAACCGTGAGGAGTAGTCTTGAAAGCAAATGTCGCAAAATGACCTGTGAAATCCTAAAGGTACTCATTGGACTTTGGGCCCCTTTGCGCACTTAGGGTGTAAAAAAGTGCCACACATGTGGTACCGCCGTACTCAGGAGAAGTAGTATAATGTGTTTTGGGGTGTATTTTTACACATACCCATGCTGGGTGGGAGAAATATCTCTGTAAATGACAATCTTTTGATTTTTTTTTACACACAATTGTCCATTTAGAGAGAGATTTCTCCCACCCAGCATGGGTATGTGTAAAAATACACCCCAAAACACATTATACTACTTCTCCTGAGTACGGCGATACCACGTGTGACACTTTTTTGCAGCCTAGGTGCGCTAAGGGGCCCAACGTCCTATTCACAGGTCATTTTGAGGCATTTGTTTTGTAGACTACTCCTCACGGTTTAGGGCCCCTAAAATGCCAGGGCAGTATAGGAACCCCACAAGTGACCCCATTTTAGAAAGAAGACACCAGGTATTCCGTTAGGTGTATGGTGAGTTCATAGAAGATTTTATTTTTTGTCACAAGTTAGTGAAAAATGACACTTTGTGAAAAAAAAACAATAAAAATCAATTTCCGCTAACTTTTGACAAAAAATAAAATCTTCTATGAACTCGTCATACACCTAACAGAATACCTTGGGGTGTCTTCTTTTCTAAAATGGGGTCACTTGTGGGGTTCCTATATCGACTCCGCTCAAACCAAAACCGTGAGTAGACTGGAAACCAAATGTCTCAAAATGACTGTTCAGGGGTATAAGCATCTGCAAATTTTGATGACAGGTGGTCTATGAGGGGGCGAATTTTGTGGAACCGGTCATAAGCAGGGTGGCCTTTTAGATGACAGGTTGTATTGGGCCTGATCTGATGGATAGGAGTGCTAGGGGGTGACAGGAGATGATTGATGGGTGTCTCAGGGGGTGGTTAGAAGGAAAAATAGATGCAATCAATGCACTGAGGAGGTGATCGGAAGGGGGTCTGAAAGGGATCTGAGGGTTTGGCCGAGTGATCAGGAGCCCACACGGGGCAAATTAGGGCCTGATCTGATGGGTAGGTGTGCTAGGGGGTGACAGGAGGTGATTGATGGGTGTCTTAAGGTGTGATTAGAGGGGGGAATAGATGCAAGCAATGCACTGGCGAGGTGATCAGGGCTGGGGTCTGAGGGCATTCTGAGGGTGTGGGCGGGTGATTGAGTGCCCTAGGGGCAGATAGGGGTCTAATCTGATGGGTAGCAGTGACAGGGGGTGATTGATGGGTAATTAGTGGGTGTTTGGAGAAGAGAACAGATGTAAACACTGCACTTGGGAGGTGATCTGATGTCGGATCTGCGGGCGATCTATTGGTGTGGGTGGGTGATCAGATTGCCCGCAAAGGGCAGGTTAGGGGCTGATTGATGGGTGGCAGTGCCAGGGGGTGATTGATGGGTGGCAGTGACAGGGGGTGATTGATGGGTGATTGACAGGTGATCAGTGGGTTATTACAGGGAAGGACAGATGTAAATAATGCCCTGGCTAATTGATAAGGGGGGGGTCTGAGGGCAATCTGAGCGTGTAGGCGGGTGATTGGGTGCCCGCAAAGGGCAGATTAGGGTCTGATCTGATGGGTAACAGTGACAGGTGGTGATAGGGGGTGATTGATGGGTAATTAGTGGGTTTTTAGAGGAGAGAATAGATGTAAACACTGCGCTTGGGAGGTGATCTGATGTCGGATATGCGGGCGATCTATTGGTGTGGGTGGGTGATCATATTGCCCGCAAGGGGCAGGTTAGGGGCTGATTGATGGGTGGCAGTGCCAGGGGGTGATTGATGGGTGGCAGTGACAGGGGGTGATTGACAGGTGATCAGTGGGTTATTACAGGGAAAGACAGATGTAAATAATGCCCTGGCGAATTGATAAGGGGGAGTCTGAGGGCAATCTGAGCGGGTGATTGGGTGCCCGCAAGGGGCAGATTAGGGTCTGATCTGATGGGTAACAGTGACAGGTGGTGATAGGGGGTGATTGATGGGTAATTAGTGGGTGTTTAGAGGAGAGAATAGATGTAAACACTGCGCTTGGGAGGTGATCTGATGTCGGATCTGCGGGCGATCTATTGGTGTGGGTGAGTGATCAGATTGCCCGCAAGGGGCAGGTTAGGGGCTGGTTGATGGGTGGCAGTGACAGGGGGTGATTGATGAGTGGCAGTGACAGGGGGTGATTGATGGGTGATTGACAGGTGATCAGTGGGTTATTACAGGGAAGGACAGATGTAAATAATGCCCTGGCGAATTGATAAGGGGGGGTCTGAGGGCAATCTGAGCGTGTAGGCGGGTGATTGGGTGCCCGCAAGGGGCAGATTAGGGTCTGATCTGATGGGTAACAGTGACAGGTGGTGATAGGGGGTGATTGATGGGTAATTAGTGGGTGTTTAGAGGAGAGAATAGATGTAAACACTGCGCTTGGGAGGTGATCTGATGTCGGATCTGCGGGCGATCTATTGGTGTGGGTGGGTGATCATATTGCCCGCAAGGGGCAGGTTAGGGGCTGATTGATGGGTGGCAGTGACAGGGGGTGATTGATGGGTGGCAGTGACAGGGGGTGATTGATGGGTGATTGACAGGTGATCAGTGGGTTATTACAGGGAAGACCTAGATCCTGGCCCAACACAGCTGATGTTGAACTGCCCCGACCTGTTCGTACCGGTATTCCTAAAAATTGTTAACTGTTCCTTAAAATCAGGGATATTTCCTGCTTTACTGAAGGAAACAATCATCAGGCCTCTCCTCAAAAAACCCTCCCTGGACCCAGATGCAATGACCAGCTACAGACCTGTCTCTAACCTCCCCTTTCTGGGCAAGCTAATTGAAAAAGCTGTTTACCTCCAGCTAGAAGCCAAAATCCTACAAAACAACAGTTATGACCCATTCCAGACTGGCTTCAGGAAACACCACAGCACTGAAACTGCCCTCATCCAAATATGCAACCACCTGCTCATGGCAAGAGACAGAGGAGAGTGCTCGATCCTCATACTGCTAGACCTTTCTGCAGCCTTTGATACAGTTGACCATGACATCTTGATAAACAGGCTACAGGAATACTGCGGCATTGATGGCATAGTTCTTCAGTGGTTCCAATCCTTCTTGAGTGGCAGAACCCACAAAGTGTCTATGGGGCCCTTCCTGTCCACCCCTGTATCACTTAAGTATGGGGTGCCCCAGGGCTCAATCCTCTCTCCCCTGCTTTTCACGATTTACATGTTACCGCTGGGAAAACTAATCCAAAAACATGGCCTGACATACCACTGCTGTGCAGACGACACCCAACTATATCTTTCCTTCAAGCCTGGTGTGACAGACCCAACTCTAACTATAAACGCCTGCTTACGTGAACTACAGCAATGGATGAATGACAACTGGCTGAAACTAAATGCAGACAAAACTGAAGTCCTTCTGATAGGAGGGCAGAGCATGATAACAAAACAACTTAACTTGCAGTCTTCACCACTGGAAATAGGAGGCACGGATCTGCGCAGCTCTGATCATGTGCGTAGCCTGGGAGTTCTAATTGATTGGGATTTAAACTTCAGAACTCAAATATCTGCTGTGGTGAAATCATCCTATTTTCACCTGAAGAAGATTGCAAAAATCAAGCACCTCATACCCCCAGAAGATCTGCCAACCTTAGTCCACGCCTTCATCACATCCCGACTGGACTACTGCAATGCTCTCTACACTGGCCTTCCAAAAAAGGTCTTGTACCGACTACAGCTGATACAGAATACTGCTGCCAGACTGCTAACCAACCAACCCCGTCACTGCCACATAACGCCAGTCCTGCACTCCCTTCACTGGCTACCTATAGAATGGAGGGTCCTATTCAAGATCGGCCTACTGACATTTAAATCCCTGAATAATTTAGGCCCTGGATACATGAAAGATATGTTGCAGCTGCGTAGCAATCCCCGCATTCTCAGATCAACAGGTTCTAATAATCTAGTCATACCCAGAGTCTACTTGGAAACTTTTGGTCCCAGAGCCTTCTGTCATGCTGCCCCTACGTTTTGGAACTCCTTACCTCAACAGATCAGGACAGTTCCATCCCTGGACGTGTTTAAATCCAGACTGAAAACCCACCTGTTCAGTTTGGCATTTGCAGAAATATAACTTTTGTTGTGTGAATACTTCATCCTACTAATTACTGAATCTGAGAGAGCCTAAGCGCTTTGAGTCCTATGGGAGAAAAACGCTATAGAAATGTTATTGTATTATTGTATTAAAAGATGTAAATAATGCACGGGCGAATTGATAAGGGGGGGTCTGAGGGCAATCTGAGCGTGTAGGCGGGTGATTGGGTGCCCGCAAGGGGCAGATTAGGGTCTGATCTGTTGGGTAACAGTGACAGGTGGTGATTGATGGGTAATTAGTGGGTGTTTAGAGGAGAGAATAGATGTAAACACTGCGCTTGGGAGGTGATCTGATGTCGGATCTGCGGGCGATTTATTGGTGTGGGTGGGTGATCAGATTGACCGCAAGGGGCAGGTTAGGGGCTGGTTGATGGGTGGCAGTGACAGGGGGTGATTGACAGGTGATCAGGGGGGGGGATAGATGCATACAGTACATGGGGGGGGGGGTCTGGGGAGAATCTGAGGGGTGGGGGGGTGATCAGGAGGGAGCAGGGGGCAATAAAAAAAAAATAGCGTTGACAGATAGTGACAGGGAGTGATTGATGGGTGATTAGGGGGGTGATTGGGTGTAAACATGGGTCTGGGGGGTGGGCAGGGGGGGGGGGGGGTCTGAGGGGTGCTGTGGGCGATCAGGGGGCAGGGGGGGGGAAATCAGTGTGCTTGGTGCAGACTAGGGTGGCTGCAGCCTGCCCTGGTGGTCCCTCGGACACTGGGACCACCAGGGCAGGAGGCAGCCTGTATAATATACTTTGTAAACATTACAAAGTGTATTATACACTTTGTATGCGGCGATCGTCGGGTTAACATCCCGCCGGCGCTTCCGTATGGCCGGCGGGATGTTGCGGCGGGTGAGCGGAGTCGAGCAGTGGCGGAGGATCGCGTCACGGATGACGCGATCGCTCCGCCCATGCCCCTACAAGGACTGCCGCCTCTGTGGGTGAGCTGGTCCTTGCGGGCTCCACTTCCCGGCCGCCGCTGTGCGTTAGGCGGTCGGGAAGTGGTTAACCCATTCAGGTTCCGTCGTTTTCACGTGAGAAATGTTCACCTCCCATTCATTAGCCTATAACTTTATCACTACTTATCACAATGCACTGATCTATATCTTGTTTTTTCCGCCACCAATTAGGCTTTCTTTGGGGGGTACATTTTGCTAAGAGCCACTTTACTGTAAATGCATTTTAACAGGAAGAATAAGAAAAAAATGGAAAAATTCATTATTTCTCAGTTTTTAGCCATTATAGTTTTAAAATAATACATGCCTCCATAATTAAAACTCACGTATTGTATTTGCCCATATGTCCCGGTTATTACACCGTTAAAATTATGTCCCTATCACAATGTATGGCGACAATATTTTATTTGGAAATAAAGGTGCATTTTTTCCATTTTGCATCTATCACTATTTACAAGTTTAAAATAAAAAAAATATAGAAATATTTCATCTTTACATTGATATTTAAAAAGTTTAGACTCTTAGGTAAATATTTACATGTTTTTTTTTTTTTTATTGTAATGTTTTTTTTTTTTTTATAGTAAACATTTTATTTGGGTAGTTTTGGGAGGGTGGGAGGTAAACAATAGATTTATAGTGTAAATGTGTGTTAATTTGTATTTTTTTTTCTTACAGGTGTAGTATTACTTTTTGGCCACAAGATGGCGGCCATGAGTTTGTTTACATGACGTCACTCTAAGCGTAACACACGCTTAGAGTGACTCATCGGAGAGGGAACGGCCAGAAAAAGCGAAGCTTCCGAGAGAAGCTGTCGCTTTTTCAGCGGGGGAGAGGAATCAATGATAGGGCACCATAGCCCGATACATTGATTCCCTGGCTACCGAATCCGCGGCCGGGAGTGCGCGTGCACGCGATCGGTCGCGGTAGCGCGCATGGTTCCTGGACGTAGAAACTACGTCCAGGAACCAAAATAGGTTAATATATATATAAAAAAAAAACATTACAATAAAAAAAAACAAAAAAAAAACATGTAAATATTTACCTAAGGGTCTAAACTTTTTACATATCAATGTAAAGATGAAATATTTCTATATTTTTTTTTATTTTAAACTTGTAAATAGTGATAGATGCAAAACGGAAAAAATGCACCTTTATTTCCAAATAAAATATTGTCGCCATACATTGTGAGAGGGACATAATTTTAACGGTGTAATAACCGGGACATATGGGCAAATACAATACGTGAGTTTTAATTATGGAGGCATGTATTATTTTAAAACTATAATGGCTGAAAACTGAGAAATAATGATTTTTTCGGTTTTTTTCTTATTCTTCCTGTTAAAATGCATTTACAGTAAAGTGGCTCTTAGCAAAATGTACCCCCCAAAGAAAGCCTAATTGGTGGCGGAAAAAACAAGATATAGATCAGTTCATTGTGACAAGTAGTGATAAAGTTATAGGCTAATGAATGGGAGGTGAACATTTATCAAGTGAAAACGACGGAACGCGAATGGGTTAAGCAAAAATAAATGTGTGAGATGATTAATTGTATGTGTAGTACAGCTAAGAAATAGAACATTAGTAACAAAGAAAAGAGCCTCATATTGTTTTCCAGTACAGGAAGAGTTAAAAAAAAAAAAACTTCAGTTATCTAAACAAAAGAGCATCTCTGAGCTCTTTGACCCACTGAGTGGAATACAGTTCTGTTTTCTGAAGCAATTAAACAGCCAAGAAACAGTGAGAGACAGCTTGATTGAGGTTTTACTGAAGGAAGGTTCAAGGGGTCATTATATGTCTGCTTTGTTTTATAGCCCAAAAGACAGGGTGTGGTTTTAAAATGGCAACTGTGACAGAATGCTGCAATGTTATAAACGAAAAACCTATATAAATGAAAATAAAAATATGAGACTCTTTTCTTTGCTACTAATGTTCTATTCATTATCTGTACTACATATACAATATAATACAATACAATAACATTTCTATAGCGCTTTTCTCCCATAGGACTCAAAGCGCTTAGGCTCTCTCAGATTCAGTAGTTAGTAGGATGAAGTATTCACACAACAAAAGTTATATTTCTGCAAATGCCAGACTGAACAGGTGGGTTTTCAGTCTGGATTTAAACACATCCAGGGATGGGGCTGTCCTGATCTGTTGAGGTAAGGAGTTCCAAAACATAGGGGCAGCATGACAGAAGGCTCTGGGACCAAAAGTTTCCAAGTGGACTCTGGGTATGACTAGATTATTAGAACCTGTGGATCTGAGAATGCGGGGATTGCTACGCAGCTGTAACATATCTTTCAAGTATCCAGGGCCTAGATTATTCAGGGATTTAAATGTCAGTAGGCCGATCTTGAATAGGACCCTCCATTCTATAGGTAGCCAGTGAAGGGAATGCAGGACTGGCATTATGTGGCAGTGACGGGGTTGGTTGGTTAGCAGTCTGGCAGCAGTATTCTGTATCAGCTGTAGGCGGTACAAGACCTTTTTTGGAAGGCCAGTGTAGAGAGCATTGCAGTAGTCCAGTCGGGATGTGATGAAGGCGTGGACTAAGGTTGGCAGATCTTCTGGGGGTATGAGGTGCTTGATTTTTGCAATGTTCTTCAGGTGAAAATAGGATGATTTCACCACAGCAGAGATGAGTTCTGAAGTTTAAATCCCCATCAATTAGAACTCCCAGGCTACGCACATGATCAGAGCTGCGTAGATCCGTGCCTCCTATTCCCAGTGGTGAAGACTGCAAGTTAAGTTGATTTGTTATCATGCTCTGCCCTCCAATCAGAAGGACTTCAGTTTTGTCTGCATTTAGTTTCAGCCAGTTGTCATTCATCCATTGCTGTAGTTCACGTAAGCAGGCGTTTATAGTTAGAGTTGGGTCTGTCACACCAGGCTTGAAGGAAAGATATAGTTGGGTGTCGTCTGCACAGCAGTGGTATGTCAGGCCATGTTTTTGGAATAGTTTTCCCAACGGTAGCATGTAAATCGTGAAAAGCAGGGGAGAGAGGATTGAGCCCTGGGGCACCCCATACTTAAGTGTTACAGGGGTGGACAGGAAGGGCCCCATAGACACTTTGTGGGTTCTGCCACTCAAGAAGGATTGGAACCACTGAAGTACTATGCCATCAATGCCGCAGTATTCCTGTAGCCTGTTTATCAAGATGTCATGGTCAACTGTGTCAAAGGCTGCAGAAAGGTCTAGCAGTATGAGGATGGAGCACTCTCCTCTGTCTCTTGCCATGAGCAGATGGTTGCATATTTGGATGAGGGCAGTTTCAGTGCTGTGGTGTTTCCTGAAGCCAGACTGGAATGGGTCATAACTGTTATTTTGTAGGATTCTGGCTTCTAGCTGGAGGTATACAGCTTTTTCAATTAGCTTGCCCAGAAAGGGGAGGTTAGAGACAGGTCTGTAGCTGGTCATTGCATCTGGGTCCAGGGAGGGTTTTTTGAGGAGTACCTGTAAGTTTGCCTTTTTTTGAATAAAGAAGGTATTTGCAAATGCATCACTCCTGAATATGCAAATCATCTCTTTATGCCCCTGAAAGCCAGCCTCACATCCAGAACAGCTGGTGAATAGTGAGCCTATAGCGTATACATTTTACAGAGCCACACCAATCCAACATGCAGACAGCCTGTTTTGGACTTTCTGTCCCTCATCAGTGCATGCCATAGATTGATGTGGCTCTGTGGGATAGAGCTTAGACCAGTAATAAAGGACACCTAGATAGTTCATGGCCAAGAGCCATATTAATCTATGATATCCCCTGAGGAGGACCTGAAAGTCTGAAAAAGGCTGTCTGCATGACTGATTTATGTGGCTCTGTAAAATGTATAAGCTACAGGCTCACTATACACCAGCAGTTCTGATGGCTGGAACCCACTGGAGCGTTTTCAAGCATTTAAATGGATGGGACAGATTCCAGCGCGATTGTAATTAGGCAAATCGCAATCGCAGGACATGCAGCATTTTGGGAGTGTTTCCATTCTAATGTACTGTATAGGAGCAGGGAAATCGCTCCCAAAATTGCTTGCAATTGCTTTCTACTGATTGCAATAGCGCTTTCTAGTGGGTCCCAGGCCTGAATATGGGGCATAAAGAGATGATTTCTATATTCAGAAGAAATGCATCATGGAAAACCACAGTTCTTCACTTATTTTCGTAAATACCTTCTGTATTAAAGTGGAAAAATAATGTTCAGTGTTGAATAAGGGCTCGTTGAGACTATACGCACTGCCGTGCGCATTTTGGCAGCGCGTATAGTGTGCGACAAGCAAGAACGGTAGAAGGGCAAAGACAGCCCTTCTACCGTTCCCATCATATGCACTGCGCAGCAGCGCGATTGCGCTATCGCGTGCTGCACGCATTTTTGGGAATCGCAGCGCAGATCCCATTCATTGTAATGAATGGGATCCGCAGCGCAGCGCATAGTAGGGCAGATGGGGTGCGATCGGACGCGTTGCGTTCCGATCACACAGCCATCTGCGCTAAATGATGTGAACGAGGCCTACACATTAATTCATGCTGCCCTCATTTCACATAACAAGAAATGAATTAGATTTTCAGTGCCAGCTCCTGGAGACTGGTGCTCATGTCATACATACCTACAGGCTGTACATCCTCCTGTACGACTCCAGCTCTGTTTACTGCTTGTTCTTTCTCTGTGAGAGAAAATATGGCTATTACTCACACATACTGGCCTACATCTCACACAGGTAATCTATACACCAATGCGTAGGAGTATTGCCCACTACAAACAACTGTATGCAGACAGCTTAGACCATAAATAATTTATACTTTGTTATAGTTAGATGTTTACAATCACAATGTGTTACCCACTAGCCCCTATGTCTCTCCTCCCCACATATACAGAATCTTCTCAAAAAATTAGCATACTGTGATAAAGTTCATTATTTTCTGTAATATACTGATAAACAGACTTTCATATATTTTTGATTCAAATACACACAACTGAAGTAGTTCAAGCCTTTTATTATTTTAATATTGATGATTTTGGCATACAGCTCATGAAAACCCCAAATTCCTATCTCGAAAAATTAGCATATTTCATCCGACCAATAAAAGAAAAGTGTTTTTAAAACAAAAAAAGTCAACCTTCAAATAATTATGTTCAGTTATGCACTCAATACTTGGTCGGAAATCCTTTTGCAGAAATGACTGCTTCAATGCGGCGTGGCATGGAGGCAATCAGCCTGTGGCACTGCTCACGTGTTATGGAGGCCCAGGATGCTTCGATAGCGGCCTAAAGCTCATCCAGAGTGTTGGGTCTTGCGTCTCTCAACTTTCTCTTCACAATATCCCACAGATTCTCTATGGGGTTCAGGTCAGGAGAGTTGGCAGGCCAATTGAGCACAGTAATACCATGGTCAGTAAACCATTTACCAGTGGTTTTGGCACTGTGAGCAGGTGCCAGGTCGTGCTGAAAAATGAAATCATCTCCGTAAAGCTTTTCAGCAGATGGAAGCATGAAGTGCTCTAAAATCTCCTGATAGCTAGCTGCATTGACCCTGCCCTTGATAAAACACAGTGGGCCAACACCAGCAGCTGACATGGCACCCCAGACCATCACTGACTGTGGGTACTTAACACTGGACTTCAGGCATTTTGGCATTTCGCTCTCCCCAGTCTTCCTCCAGACTCTGGCACCTTGATTTCCGAATGACATGTAAAAGTTGCTTTCAACCGAAAAAAGTACTTTGGACCACTGAGCAACAGTCCAGTGCTGCTTCTCTGTAGCCCAGGTCAGGCACTTCTGCCGCTGTTTCTGGTTCAAAAGTGGGTTCATGCTTCCATCTGCTGAAAAGCTTTATGGAGATGAAGATTTCATTTTTCAGCACAACCTGGCACCTGCTCACAGTGCCAAAACCACTAGTAAATGGTTTACTGACCATGGTATTACTGTGCTCAATTGGCCTGCCAACTCTCCTGACCTGAACCCCATAGAGAATCTGTGGGATATTGTGAAGAGGAAGTTGAGAGACGCAAAACCCAACACTCTGGATGAGCTTAAGGCCGCTATCGAAGCATCCTGGGCCTCCATAACACCTGAGCAGTGCCACAGGCTGATTGCCTCCCTGCCACGCCGCATTGAAGCAGTCATTTCTGCAAAAGGATTCCCGACCAAGTATTGAGTGCATAACTGAGCATAATTATTTGAAGGTTGACTTTTTTTGTTTTAAAAACACTTTTCTTTTATTGGTCGGATGAAATATGCTAATTTTTTGAGATAGGAATTTGGGGTTTTCATGAGCTGTATGCCAAAATCGTCAATATTAAAACAATAAAAGGCTTGAACTACTTCAGTTGTGTGTATTTGAATCTAAAATATATGAAAGTCTAATGTTTATCAGTACATTACAGAAAATATTGAACTTTATCACAGTATGCTAATTTTTTGAGAAGATCCTGTATATGTAATTAAGGCGTCGGGAGATTTGGGCGCAGGGTAAAGCTGAAAAATGTCTCACCCTGCTCCTGCAAAAGTCCCGGCAGTGTTAATTACTATAAACCTTGAGTCCACTGAAAATCTATAAATACTAAGGCATTTATAATTGAAATATACATCAAATATGAATCGGGCATGCCTGTTCTTTTCTTGATGTGAGTGGGAGCACAGTGGTCCACAGGCCACAACAGTATGTGATGATGCAACTACAGCAGTGAGGTTGACATGTGACAAGGTTTCTGCTGAAATCCTTCATTATCTTTACCAATATGTACTGGTGCAAAGCAGTAAACCAATATCTAGTTGACAGTGATTGTTTACATGATCGACCCCAAAGTGTACAGCATATGCCTAGCATTTCAAAGCTCTGAACTTTCTGTGATCACATCCAGCTTTAGCAGATCGAGATTTTCAATGAGATGATTAGACTGAGATGAGATGTTTAGGTTCTCAACACATGGTGTACTTTAGTAAGGCCCAAGGGGTACTTAAAGCGGACCTAAACCAAACATTTTTTTAATTCAAAATATTTAGTTGCACCATTCTGACACATACAAAGATAAACACTCCTTCAAGCCTATGAGCATTTCAGTGCATGCTTTTCACCTTTCTCTTTTCATAACTAGGGTTATACAGGTGGCAGCCATTACTTCTGAGCTTAGTAGGTTTTAGATCATGGATGTTTGTCATCAGCTACCCTCCCTCACAGGGGCGTTGTCTATGTGAAATCTCACACAAGCTGAGATCAGCTCCCCTGTGACATCATCAGTAGCAGCCTGTGTTTTGTTTTTTATCTCCTCCACCAGTCTGCAGGATTCTGTTCCGGCAATATGAAAGGAAGGGAGGGGTTCCTCCAATAAATGTAAAATATTTTATATTTGTCATCATGCAGCTGAAAAAAGGATGCTATTTATTATTATAAGTTAGAAAATAGATTTTCTTTCTGAAAACTTGTATTTTTAATTTAACTTTAAACTTGTCATAGTTAATCCATTATAGTAGTGAGTTTAGAGATTTAGAAAAAAATATGAATCATACATAAATAATCCTGAATCAGGACTTCTAGTTAAATTGAAAGTATCAATTAATGTTTGAAAAAACATTTATACACAATTATAGAGTTCTCCTAACAAATATATATGTGACGAGTACACGAGACGATTTTTCCTACAGCAGGGGGTACATGGCCAACTAAGTCAATACGTGCTGTAATAATGTTGATAAACACTTACCTAAACCATACAGCTGGAGAGGCGGCGAGGTGTCAGAATGCCCTAGATTGTTAATGTCTCCGGCGCCATGACATAAACATATTGCATCATTACACTAGCGCCTCGTTACTCAAGAGCAATAGAACTTTAAGTCTCTAAAACAGCTGATCATCAGCAGATTTCAGAGAGATGCGCAGTTGCCTTATAATTTTGCACTGCCCTGTCCAGAAACCACAATGGAGGCTGCATAAAGGGCTACCCCTTTCTGCAGATGCACTGCCCCATTTTCCATAAAGACTGCATAGAGTCTGAAGTAAATACAGGAATCATGCATTTGAAAATGATTGCTTTTTCACAAACAGGAGAGGTACATGTTCAGTGCGCATGCACTTAACATTGGTCACCATGGAAATGGACTGCACCATTACTTTAGAACTACAGCAAGCAGGAGCCAAGTGATGTCTCCTCCTGACTCTTGGCTATTGCTTGCTGCGGTACTGAAGTAAAGGTGCACTCTGTACAGAGAATTTGGCAGTGAGTCAGCAGAAAGGTGCACCCGTACAGAGAATGGTGCAGTCCTTTACACAGCTTCCGGTGTGGTTTCTGGACAGGGCAAGTCAAAATTGTAATGGCACTAACTAATGTCCGGAATAACATTGCTGTCTCTTAACAACAAATAGCAGCACTAGTCTAGTTTAGGGGACCCAGCAGGAAATCTCATAGGGAACAGTTATCCAATCACAACACCCTCTACAGCACAAAGTGTTGTGACTGATCAAATAGCGTGGTGGTAGTTTACAACAACCTATTTGAAACCTAGCAGTTTGAGAGGGTGCCATCCACCCAATCACATCAGCTAAATTTCACTAAGGTTTGCTGCTGGGTCCCCTTAAAGTGTACCAGAGATGGCACACTAGAGCTTCCTCCAGCCCCTCAAGCACCGTGCTTCCCTCAGCCCCTCCGTTCTGATGCTATGTCTCCCGGTAATCCAGTCAGAAGCCCGTCAAGAGCTTCAGCACATGCACACAAGGCTACGACTGCCCAGATTACTGAGAGTCATAGTGGCATAACGGAGGGACTGAGGATGGCAAGGGAAGCCACGGTACTTATGGAGAAAGCCCCAGGTAAGTATAAATTAGCGCTAGTGAACCATCTCAGGTTCACTTTAAGTAGACTAGCGCTTAAAGGGGTTCTGTGGATATTTTTAAATCAAAAACTGACACTTACCTGGGGCTTCTACCGGCCCCTGCAGCTGGCCTGTCCCGCACCATCCTCTACAATCCTCCATTTCCCCGTCGCCTGTCACGGCCCAATTATTCATCTAATTAGACAAATGCAACTACGCCTGCATGGTTGCGCATGTCCTAGCTCCCACTCACGTCTCCGGGAGCTTACTGCGCAGGCACAGTACGAAGATCTCTCATACTGTGCCTGCGCAGTAAGCTCCCGGAGACGCGTGCGGCTGTAGTTGCATACGTCTAGTGAGACGAATAAGTGGACTGTGACTGCCAACAGGGAACGGAGAATCGTAGAGGACGGCACGAGACAGGACAGCTGCAGGGGGCCGATAGAAGTCAGTGGCTGGATGGTTAAGGGCTCTGCCTCTGACACAGGAGACCAGGGTTCGAATCTCGGCTCTGCCTGTTCAGTAAGCCAGCACCTATTCAGTAGGAGACCTTAGGCAAGTTTCCCTAACACTGCTACTGCCTATAGAGCACGCCCTAGTGGCTGCAGCTCTGGCGCTTTGAGTCCGCCAGGAGAAAAGCGCGATATAAATGTTATTTGTCTTGTCTAAAAGCACTAGGTGTCAGTTTTTTTTAATAAAAAATATCCACCCTTTTAAATGGCTATAATTGTCTCATCCCTATTGCACAGGCATAGCTGTACGTAATTCCCTTTCGACAAATGGATTATCCAGTTTGGTTTAGAGTACTAACCACTGTCGCTATACACTGTGTCGGGACAAACTGGAGCTTCTATATCGCCCCATAGGCAGATGGATTCCCCCCTTCTAGTATATAGTGACCGACCACACACAACACTTACTGTATTCATCTATGTGTGTCATGGGATGATAGACGATAGGATACAGAACTGCAGCTATGGCAGCAACAAACCCCCCAAATAGCAGCAGCCCCTTCTTGCCCCCAGCCATGACTGCACTGACTGCAGCGCTCAGCAAGGGCACACACACAGCATCATGCCGCTCCGGAGCCGGAAACCGCTCTGCAGCCGCCGCGCCATCTGATTGGAGGGAAGATGACACTGCTGGGAAACAAACTTTCCTATTGGCTCCTCTGAGTGTTGCCGGAACGCAGGAAGCCGGAAGCACCGTCACGTGATCTGTCTACAATGAACTGAACCGTGAACTGTTTACAATGTGGAATGCATGCTGTGGCATGCTTTGGGTGTCAGCGTCAGCGTTGACTATGCTCTGTCCTTTCACTGTGACACCAAGAACTATGAGGCAGCGATGATTGTCATCATCATCAAACAATACTAGTGAAAGATGATTTGTTAATATGGCAACACATTTATTGTTGATTGGCTATTGGCATTGATTTGTTACAGTGAATTAAATAAAATTTGGACGGCCATGGAAGAGTGGCCATCTCTTAAGAAATGCCATTCGAAACGCTGCGGCTAAGTTTCATTTCTGCCATCTGATCAGTCAGCGGGTCACTGCGCCTGCATGGCCCTGGTCGTGCAGATCCTCATATTCATGTCGGTGAGAGCGCCCTGCGCCAATGTGAACACGTAAGAGGATGCGCACGGCCAGGGATGCGCAAGCGCAGTGGTCCGCCGACTAATCAGTCGGCAGAAACACTAAACTTAGCCGCGGCTGGGGACCAGAGGTTCGGTTTGGCATGCCGCGGGCACAGGATGGCTGCATGGGCCCCAGGTGTGTGAAACTTTTTTCCTCATCTTCAGTGTAGGTTAATTTAAAGCGAAACTGAAGATAATATTATAACAAACAGTTTCACTTACCTGGGGCTTCTGCAAGCCCCCAGCAGCAGTCCTGTTCCGCGCCGGTCCTCCATGATCCTCCGTTTCCCCGCCACCAACTAGTTTCATTCCTCGACTTTTAGGTCAAGGGGCCACTATGCCTGCGCAAGTGTATCCTTTTTCCACATTCCCGTCTGCCATAGGGCTATTGCGGACTGGAACGCAAAGAAGAATACGCGTGGCCAGAGCCACGCAGGCGCAGTGGCCCATCAGCGAAACCTTAACTAGCTGGTGGTGGGAGAACGGAGGATCGTGGAGCACCGGCACAGGACAGGACGGCTCCTGGGGGCTTGCAGAAGCCACAGGTAAGTGAAACTCTTTGTTTTAGTATTATCTTCAGCTCTGCTTTAAAGATTCTCTTAATAAATTTCAAGCAAGATTTAGGTGCTTACGTATTAGGCCATCTATCAACAGCCCCTCTGTATTTCCCCAGCAGAAAAGTCTGCTTTCAAATAGAGATAGCAGCTGATTCATCACAAAAGCAAACTTTTTTAAGGGACCCAGCAGGAAACCTCGTAGGGAACAGTTCTCTAATCACAGTACAATGTGTTGTGATTAGCTGAATAGTGTTGGGCGTAGTTTACTACAAGCTATTAGAAACCTAGCCGTACAAGAGGGTGCCATCCACTCAATTGGGTTAGCTGATATATTCCACAGATGGCAGCTCTGTGCTGCCTGAAGGTGCGGAGTCTCAGTGTGGGGAACACTATCCATGCCACCAACTGAGTAGGTTTAGTAAAGTTGTGCGAGCAGAGGCAGTAGCCAAAGCAAGGCGCGTGCTCCAAGGACATGAGTGAGGGTCCTGGTGTGCACTGAGCTGTCATCTGTGGAATATACCAGCTGTGTGATGGAGACTTGTACCCACAGCAAAATCTCCAGTCATCTCTTCATAAGACTGCAGTTAAGAGAATACATTTTTTCTTTTGCTTATATGATTATATAACTTGGTCACTTTATTTGAAAACATCATTTTTGTGAATAAACAGTTCAACGTCCACAGGGGTCTTACAGTGGATTTTTGGGCATCACAGGGAAATGGTCCCAGGAGTTGTTACACTGCTGCATTAAAGCAAACCTGTGAGGGCCCTTTCTTACTACGGCGATTAGCAGGCGACTCCCGCTAATCGCCGAAGCACTAGTGCTTTTTAAAGCTCTAGTGCTATTCTAACCCTATGGCAGTGATCTCACTGCTGCAATTGGCGCCGATCGGTAGCGATTAGCGCCAATCGCATAACGTGTTACCTGCAGCATTTTTCTGCCATTTTGAAGCGATCGTGGTACAGTACTTAATAAAGTGCTGATCGCAATCGCTCTGAATCGCGGAAGTGTACAGGGATTTTACCGTGCTAAAATTACTTGCGGTAAAATCACTTACGCAAAACCGTTTTGCGCTTCCAAGTGTGAATGGGCCCCAAGACTCCAAAAAAAAAGAAAAAAAGCATACTCACCTAAGTGGAGGAGAGCCTACGCTGATGAAGGACAGAGTCTTCTTAAGTCTTCCTGGACCTCGCTGCCACTGGCCAGGACCCTCTTCTTGTTTGTGGTCGTACTTACACATGCAAAGTACAGCGGCGCTCATACACGGGGGGGGGGGGGGGGGGGGAATATGGCCATGAGCTCTTGTCATACATGTTCAGAATGACCCTGTGCAGCAGTGGTTGGCTCGTGGTCGGATCAGGAACCCTCTGAACTACGCAGTGTTTTTAATTTGTATTTGCAGAAAAAGTACTAAATACTGCAACTCCATTTCTCAAACGTTTCCCATTAGGTACAGGATATACCATAAAAACAACATGACAGAACAGATACAAGTGATACAGTGATAAGCATACAATTTTTTTTAGTTCAATCAGCTGTAGATCTACTGTATATGTGTGGGTGCTCTTATTCCTAAGCACTTATAACCCTACCTAATTAATATAAGAAAAATAACACAAAAAACGAACTCAAAGGCTTAGTGCACACCAGAGCGGTTCGGCTGCAGTTTGCGATCTGCTTGCGGGTGCGGATCTGCTTGGGTAATGTATTTCAATGGGCTGGTGCACACCAGAGCGGGAGGCGTTTTGCAGAAACGCATACTCCCGGGCTGCTGCAGATTTTGGATTGCGGAGGCGTTTCTGCCTCAATGTTAAGTATAGGAAAACCGCAAACCGCTCTGAAAAACGGCACTTCAGAGCGGTTTGCCAGGCGTTTTTTGTTACAGTAGCTGTTCAGTAACAGCTATACTGTAACAATACATGAAATCTACTACACCAAAACCGCTACACAAAACTGCAAAACACTAGCTGAAATGCTGCAGAAAAATATGAAAAAGCGTTTCAAAATCTGCTAGCATTTTGCGGATCTGCTAGCGTTTTTTGGTGTGCACCAGGCCTAAGGCCTGGTGCACACCAAAAACCGCTAGCAGATCCGCAAAATGCTAGCAGATTTTGAAACGCTTTTTCTTCTTTTTCTGTAGCGTTTCAGCTAGCGTTTTGCGGATTTGTGTAGCGGTTTTGGTGTAGTAGATTTCCTGTATTGTTACAGTAAGCTGTTACTGAACAGCTACTGTAACAAAAAACGCCTGGCAAACCGCTCTGAAGTGCCGTTTTTCAGAGCAATCAATTGGATAGCACCTATTGTGCTCTGCCAATGCTTTATTTGTTGCAACCTCCAAAAATCAATATTCTAGCCTTCTTCCGAAGCATGTAGCGTGCTGACTTGCCATTAAAGTGGACACAAGTTCCTGCCAGTGGCATGCCTTCTTCTGGTTACGGTTGTCCAATTGTAATTAGCAGGAGTGGTGTACCCGCAATAAGCATTGCAGTGGCCCAACTCTCCCTAGCAGAGGAATGATTATCACAGAGTCATTAGGTGCAGAAAGAGATTATTAGAGGATTCCTATAAATTACTTGCTACTGCATTAACACAGCCACACAACAACACAAGTTCAACAGCCTGATAAAAGACCCATTATGTACCATGGTGTTGTATCAACCAATGGTCCAAGTCATGTGGTCAACGTTAGGTCCTTTCAGGTCATAAAGTGGGGTAAAATAGAAGCTTGAAGGAAATATGCATCCTTATGCACTTAGCTTTGTCCATCAGGCCAAAAAGAAGGAGCCCCTAAAACAGGGAGGCTCCAACTACAGAGCTTAATACCTGATGGGAATGCTTTTCTACAATATAATAAATTACAGGAGGTGACATGGAAGGCACACCAGAGATTAAACACACCTCACTGCCAAATGACAAGCAGGTTAAAGGTTGTCAGCCATGAGCAGCAGCGCAATGCCAATAGCAAGCTGTATAGATGCTTAACCACTGGAGGACCGCAGTGTTAACCCCCCCTAAAGACCAGGCCATTTTTTAGTTAAATAGGCCACTGCAGCTTTAATGCCAAGCTGCAGGGCCGTAAAACTCAGCACACAAGTGACCCCCCCCCCCCCTTTTCTCCTCCCCACCAACAGAGCACTCTGTTGGTGAGGTCTGATCGCTCCCTCAATGTTTTTTTTTTTTTTTATATATATATAAATATTTATTTATATTATTTTTAAATAAAATGTTGCTTTTTTAAAATTATTTTTATTACCCTCCCTCCCCTGGTCAGCCTTTCAGCGCGATCGGCTGTGATAGGCTTCAGCCTATCACAGAGGATCGCTTCCCTGTGTCCCAGGGGGCATAGCAATGCAGAGCATGTCACGCTATGGGGCTAGCAGGAGACCACGCGCAGGCTGCGCATGCATCTCCTGCTTGGAAGGCGGAGCTCCGATCTGTTTTCAGTCTCCGAGCGGTGATCCCCGTCGCCGTCTAATTATGCTGTACAGATTCCTTCTCAAAATAAGAGAAGAGGCTGGCTCTGAGTTCCGCCCTCAAGAGCTGAGTCCTATATAAGCAAAGGACTGAAGTGTTCTTGCGAAACAGCTGGCTCGCTGTCTTTTTCTCACTTTAATTGTATAGTTAAAGGACCCCTGAAGTGAGAGTGATATGGAGGCTGTCATATTTACTTCCTTCTAAACAATACCAGTTCCCTGGCATCCTGCTGATCTTCCATGCATCAGTAGTGTTAGAATCTCACGCTTGAAACAAGCATGGAGCCAAACCAGTCAAACTTCAGTCAAACATCTGATCTCCATTCTTGAGGCTCATACACACATCAGACTATAGTCTTTGGAAAATGAAAGATCACAGACCAATCTTACCACCCTTCATGTAGTATGAGAGCCATACTCTACACAGTATTTTCTATGGAGCTGAACTCCACATCAGAAAAAAATCTTTGCAAGATGCTGCACACAAAGATGCTGTACACACGCAACAGATCAGTATCTGCAAAAGATCTGTTCCTGCCAAAAATCCATTCCTGCAAATTGCAATGATAGTCTATGAGATCTGCAGATCATCATACACACATGATTTAACTGACATTCATCTGCAGATCAGATCCACCAGGATGGATTTTCAGATCTGCGGATGATTGCTTGATCTGCAGATGAATGTCAGTTAAATCATGTGTGTATGATGATCTGCAGATCTCATAGACTATCATTGCAATTTGCAGGAATGGATTTTTGGCAGGAACAGATCTTTTGCAGATACTGATCTGTTGCGTGTGTACAGCATCTTTGTATGCAGCATCTTGCAAAGATTTCTGTCTGATGGGGAGTTCAGCTCCATAGAATACTGTGTAGGTATGGCTCTCATACTACATGGAAGGGGGTAAAATTGGTCTGTGATCTTTCATTTTCAAAAGATTATGGTCTGATGTGTGTATGTGGCCTTGTTCAGAGTCTATGGCTAAATTAGAGGCAGAAGATTAGCAAAACAGCCAGGCAAAGTGCATTGTTTAAAAGGAAATGAATATGTCAGCCTCCATATCCCACTCACTCGCTTTAAAGGCCCGTACATATGCCTAATGTGGTCGATAACGACCACCTCAGATAGGCGCGTGTCCAGCGGCGCTGACCCCCACCTGGCAGATAAATTTTCCCCCCGAACGGCCAATCGCATTGTCTGCGCCGCTCTCCCGCACGTGCCGCTCCATTGTACCTCCCCCACCTTTTTGCCCTTTGCATATCACCGGAACGTCTTGTCAGCTACACAGCTGACACACATCTGTACAAGCTGGCCAGCGATGTCGCCCAAGGGGATACGGTCCCAATCCCTGTAAGACGACATAAATCAAGAGTTGTGTAGGAACTAGAGATGGGCCGAACCTCCGATTTTAGGTTCGCGAACCGGGTTCGCGAACTTCCGCGGAAGGTTCGGTTCGCGTTAAAGTTCGCGAACCGCAATAGACTTCAATGGGGATGCGAACTTTGAAAAAAAAATAATAATTATGCTGGCCACAAAAGTGATGGAAAAGATGTTTCAAGGGGTCTAACACCTGGAGGGGGGCATGGCGGAGTGGGATACACGCCAAAAGTCCCCAGGAAAAATCTGGATTTGACGCAAAGCAGCGTTTTAAGGGCAGAAATCATATTGAATGCTAAATGACAGGCCTAAAGTGCTTTAAAACATCTTGCATGTGTATACATCAATCAGGGAGTGTAATTAAGGTACTGCTTCACACTGACACACCAAACTGTTCACTGAACAGAACAGGTATGCAGTGGCGGGTTCACTGAACAGAACAGGTATACAGTGGCGGGTTCACTGAACAGAACAGGTATGCAGTGGCGGGTTCACTAAACAGGTATACAGTGGCGGGTCCACTGAACAGAACAGGTATGCAGTGGCGGGTCCACTGAACAGAACAGGTATGCAGTGGTGGGTTCACAGAACAGGTATGCAGTGGCAGGATCACTGAACAGGTATGCAGTGGTGGGTGGGTTCACAGAACAGGTATGCAGTGGTGGGTTCACAGAACAGGTATGCAGTGGCAGGATCACTGAACAGGTATGCAGTGGTGGGTGGGTTCACAGAACAGGTATGCAGTGGCAGGATCACTGAACAGGTATGCAGTGGTGGGTGGGTTCACAGAACAGGTATGCAGTGGCAGGATCACTGAACAGGTATGCAGTGGTGGGTGGGTTCACAGAACAGGTATGCAGTGGCAGGATCACTGAACAGGTATGCAGTGGTGGGTGGGTTCACAGAACAGGTATGCAGTGGCAGGATCACTGAACAGGTATGCAGCCAGGAAAAGCTAAGCCTAACTAATCTTTCCCTATGAGAGACAGACAGCAGCTCGCCCTACTCTCTCTAATGCAGGCACACGAGTGGCCGTAATGGCCGCCGCTGCCTGCCTTATATAAGGGGGGTGGGGCTCCAGGGGCTAGTGTAGCCTAATTGGCTACACTGGGCCTGCTGACTGTGATGTAGAGGGTCAAAGTTGACCCTCATAGTGCATTGTGGGGCGAACCAAACTTCCGGAAACGTTCGCCTGCGGGAGGCGAACACGAACCACCGAAGTTCGCCGGGAACCGTTCGCCGGCGAACCGTTCAGCCCATCTCTAGTAGGAACCTTAAAGAGACTCAGTAACAAAAATTGCATCCTGTTTTTTTATCATCCTACAAGTTCCAAAAGCTATTCTAATGTGTTCTGGCTTACTGCAGCACTTTGTACTATCACAGTCTCTGTAATAAATCAACTTATCTCTCTCTTGTCAGACTTGTCAGCCTGTGTCTGGAAGGCTGCCAAGTTCTTCAGTGTTGTGGTTCTGCTATGAACTCCCCCTTCCAGGCCCCTCTATGCACACTGCCTGTGTGTTATTTAGATTAGAGCAACTTCTCTCTTATCTTTTACAAGCTGGATAAATCATCCTCTGAGCTGGCTGGGCTTTCACTTAGGCCTGGTGCACACCAAAAACCGCTAGCAGATCCGCAAAATGCTAGCAGATTTTGAAACGCTTTTTCTTCTTTTTCTGTAGCGTTTCAGCTAGCGTTTTGCGGTTTTGTGTAGCGGTTTTGGTGTAGTAGATTTCATGTATTGTTACAGTAAAGCTGTTACTGAACAGCTACTGTAACAAAAAACGCCTGGCAAACCGCTCTGAAGTGCCGTTTTTCAGAGCGGTTTGCGGTTTTCCTATACTTAACATTGAGGCAGAAACGCATCCGCAATCCAAAATCTGCAGCAGCCCGGGAGTATGCGTTTCTGCAAAACGCCTCCCGCTCTGGTGTGCACCAGCCCATTGAAATACATTACCCAAGCGGATCCGCTCCCGCAAGCGGATCGCAAACTGCAGCCGAAACGCTCTGGTGTGCACTAGGCCATAGTGAGGAATTACAGACAAGGGCAAAGCTGTTTGCAGGAAGAAAAGAGCAGCCTGAAACTTCAGTGCATGAGAGATGCAGGGGGAAAGAAACACACAAATGATCTCTTGAGATTCAAAAGGAAGGCTGTATACAGCCTGCTTGTGTATGGATGTATTTTCTATGTGTGGACATACTGTACATCAACCTACTTCCTGTTTTGGTGGCCATTTTGTTTGTTTATAAACAAACTTTTTAAAACTGTTTTTAACCACTTTTAATGCGGCGGGGAGCGGCGAAATTGTGACAGAGGGTAATAGGAGATGTCCCCTAACGCACTGGTGTGTTTACTTTTGTGCGATTTTAACAATACAGATTCTCTTTAAGTCACTTGGGAATTACTATGCAAATCATGAAAGCGACTTTTTTTTTTTTTTTTTATCTTTGCAGTGTCAAGTCAAGAGTCACCTGGGCTTGTGCATCAATAAATAGACTTTCTTTTTCATCTTTGCAGTGATTAAGGGCTTGTTCACACTATGAGCGTTTGCATATTTTTTTTAAAGCGGAACTGTAAATTCATTAAAAAAAACAGTTTCACTTACCTGGGGCTTCCCCAAGCCCCCAGCAGCTGCCCTGTGCCGCGCCGGTCCTGCACGAGTCTCCGTTTTTCCGCACCAGCTAGTTTCCTTACCGCTGACTTGCAAGTCGACGACAACTCCGCCTGCGGGCCCCAGGCTACGCGAAGCTTTCTTCACGTTCCAGCCCGCAATAACATCCTGCGCTAATAGCACAGGACGCTATAGCAGGCAGGAACACGAAGGAAGCTTCATGTAGGCCGTGGCTCGAAGGCGCGGTTGCCGTCGACGACAGTAACGAAACTAGCTGACACGGGAGAACGGAGGCTCCTGCAGGACTGGCGCGGGACAGGACAGCTGCTGGGGGCTTGGGGAAGCCCCAGGTAAGTAAAACTGTTTTTTTAATAAATTTACAGTTCCGCTTAAGTGCTGGCAATTTTAGAAATTGCCCTAAGGCTCCCTGCACACTACATGCAATTCCGATTTTTAATTGGTTTTTACATCCGATTCCGATTTTTTATCGTTACTGCATGCTGTGTTTTTTCCTCCATTTTTCTGTTGATTGCATTCAGGGAAAATCGGAATTGCAAATCGGAATCAGTAACGGAATCGGAATCGCAAAACGGATTTGCAGTGTGCAGGGAGCCTTAAAGAGCTTGTGCAATGATTCCCTATGAGAGTGTTCCCATATGAGCGTTTCGATTGCGATCCGCTTTCAAAAGCGCTGCCTGTACCATTTTCTGAGTGCTTTGGCTAAATGGAAGGTATAGGGAAATCACAAAGCGCTTGAAAAAGTGCTTTGTATAGCAATTACCCGAGCGCTTCTATGAACAAATACATAGTATTTATTCATTTCAGGGTGAAAGAGTTCACTTCCTGACTGACATCAGGAAGTGAAAAAATTAATCGCTTTTCTAACGCAAAGGGCAGGGAAAATGCTGACAAAACTCTCAATAAATTGCTCAGCGCTTGCGATAGCGCTGGCGATTTATAATTGGATCATAGCCTAATTGTGTATATAAGATAAAAGTCACCTGGACTTTACTGTGCAGGGACTTCTTTTCTTATCCTTGCAGTGGCAGCCTCCATTAATTGCACAGACAAGGCACGAGTCACCTGGGCATTACAGTGCATCATCAGCCAAGAGACTTATTTTTCATCTTTGCAGTGGCAGCCTTCATTAACTGCATAGTCAAGAAGACAAGAGTCACCTGGGCATTGCTGTGCTTGTCAGTGTGCTAAAAATAAAAAATGGGACGAGATGGCTTGTAATACACCCAGGCCACCAGCAGGGGGAGAGGAAGAGCAAGGGAGGGTCGCTGTACTGTAGCACCTGCCTAAGTACACATGTCTCGCCCTGCTACTACCTGGCATCTGTGCTCCGCCCCTGCCCGTAAGAAGACTCCCAGGCAAGAGGGGTGATCGGGAAGGACGAGAATGCTGGATAGACCCCGCAATCCCTGGCTGAGGATCGCAGCCTCTGTCTGCTTATGCATGGTGAGGGTAGGCGGGCACCGCTAGACATCTAATCCTCTTTCCCTGCGACTGTAATCAGCCTTCCTGTGATGCCCTGAGCACTGTCTGTGCTGCTTGTGGCTCTTCCTATGTCTGCTAATCCAGTGTGTGTGCAGGGAGGGTACACAGCCTGTGCTGTATAACTGTCATATGTGTGTATGTCACTCTGTACTACTTGCAGGAGTCATCCACACCCTGCATTAATGACCATGTACATTGGACTTTTTACAGCAGGAATGCCATGCCCACTTCTATTATTGATTTAGCTTGAGGAATGACTTTTTATATGATTATTACAGCTTAACTTTAGAGGCCAGCTGTCCTTTACTCCCAGGGATTGGTGTAGTTGTCACTATTTCTTATTTCTATGATCCTGGATTTCTCAGTGATGACGTACACACATGCGACTATAGTCGTTTGAAACGATCGTTCCCCGATCATTTCAAACGACGATCGTTTAAAAAAAAACCTCCAACGATCATTAAGTCAACCACCTGGGCGTTACGGACGAGCTTAGCTCGTCCAGTAACGCCGCGGTGGATTGCTCGGGCCCTGGTGGGCCGATTTGGATATTTAGAAAAAAAACACGCAGCTAGCACTTTGCTAGTTGCGTGTCTTACCCGATCGCTGCCGATGCGCTGCTACCCGCGAAAGTGGGCCCCCCGCAGACCCCTTGCACAGCCTGGCCAATTGCCGCCAGGCTGCGCTATGGGGTGGATCGGGACTCCCTGTGACGTCACTCCATTTTTCGCCATGGCGATGGGAGAAGCCCTAAGGGCCCTTTTCCACTAGAGCGATTGTGATTGCTGAATCGCAAAATCGCAAATCGCTAGTGATTTTTAAATCGCTAGAGTTGTTACTTTATCATAGAAATCACGAGAAGTATTTTCCACTACAGTGATTCGATTTGGAAATCGCTAATCGCAAATCGCAATCGCTTGCTGGAGCGATTTTTACAATGATAATACAATGCAAATGAAAATCGCAAATCGCAATCGCATAACAGAATTAATGAAAAATCGCAATCGCAATCACTGGCGTTTGTGATTTGTGATTGCGATTGCTAGTGGAAAAGGGCCCTCAAGGAAATCCCGTGGTCTTCACGCTGGCGGCGATCGGAAGGGTGGGAGGGAGTGAGCAGGGAGGGGGGGGAAAAAATTGGGCGAAAAAAACCCTCCCACGGCTACGGGAATCAAAACGCCAGGCAGGTTAGTTAAGTCAAACGATGGATGAGCTAGATCGTTAAAAACTAAATATCTACCTTGGCGAATTTTTTTAAACGACGATCGTTTGCACAATTAGTACAACGTTAGAAAACGGTCGTTCGTACTAGGCTTGACATGCACATTTCGTTATATCTCCATAGAATTTATCATTTTAATGCGCAAGTGCAACACGTGGTTTTCGTTATTTTACGTTCGTTCTATGAATGTGTCCTGTGACGCGTTAATTGCTCCACGATTATACCATAATTGTAATTTTAAAGGATACCAGAACCGTTCTGGTAAAAATGATAGCAGCACTGTGTAGATTGTAAAGAGCACATACCAACCGCTCCTCCTGCCCCCTTCCGTCTGCCGCCGTTCTCAGTGTATACATCCCATTGTGCGGCGACTTTATTGAACTTTGACCCGGACATACTGTGCCCTGTGCGCGCAGTATGTCCTTCCCTCTTCACTTCTGGCCGGCGCATAGTGCGAGGCTCAGAAGCACGCTGACTCATCTGTGCTGCGTGTGCGCTCCACTAAACCAAGCGTCACATGATTAGCATGTGATGCTTGGTTATTGAAGCGCACACGCAGCACAGAGGAGTCAGCGTGCTTCTGAGCCTCGCGCCTTCTGCGCCGGCCAGGAGTGAAGAGGGAAGGACATACTGCGCACACAGGGCGCAGTATATCCGGGTCAAAGTTCAATAAAATCGCCGCACATCGGTATGGATACAATGAGAACGGCGGCAGACGGAGAGGGGCAGCAGGAGCGGCTGGTATGTGCTATTTACAACCTACACAGTGCTGCTATCATTTTTACCTCCTTTAATGGATACGAAAACAGGACAGAGTGTTTTTTTTTTAATGTGTTTTCAATGCTGTGTTATCTAAATGCTCTACCTACATACCTAGAGTATGAGTTCTTGTACTGTAATGTAATGTACATAACGTTAGTTTTATAGTGTAACGTACCTTTTGTTCCGGATCATTCGTTAACAAACGATCAGATCGTTACATACTTTTAAAAACTACTTTTGCTTAAGTCGTTCTTTCATCACTTAAAAGTAGCTCAACTGTAAGCATAGTGACAGCAGCATTTCCTACCAGTAAACAATGTAACAAGGAATGATGAGAAAATGGCAATCTGATATCTCAATACACAGAGGCAACTAGCTGGCAAGTTTTGTGGTGGTGTAATTGTGTAATAGATGAAGAAATTATATAGTATAATAGGCAGGGGTCACACTTGCTCAAAATCGCATTTTAATTTTTTTTGCAAAGCGAAAACACATGCAAAAACGCACATAATGCTTTCCAGTGTACAATCGCAGTGCAGTGGGAGCAATATGTGTTTTCCCACAACAGTAAAAAAAAAAAAAGTACCAGCTCTGTTGTTTTTTTTTCTGCACATCGCATGCGATTCCCTATTGTTGTCAGTTAGATGTAATTTTTTGTGGACTCAAGTGTGATCCCTGCCTTAAAGTGGAACTGCCTTTTTGTTTTGTTTTGGATAGCCAATGGAAGCTTGTGTTTATTGTGCCTGATGCCCAAACTGATTGTTCAAGATCTTTTTGGGTAAAAATCTAACTTGTGTGTAGGTGCCCTCCCCCTCACTGATCAGCCAAGGGGGAGAAGCCTTAGTACTCAAAAACGAACCTAACTGCAAATACTGATGATAGCCAATATGAAAAGCAAGAACCTTAAAGCGAAATGAAACCCATCATTTCTTCTTTGCTCTAAAATATTATTTACAGCATATTATATACAACTAGCATTTTTTTTTTACTAGAACAGCATTCAGTTAGTTAAATACAGGAGTTACAACGCTCAGTGCAGAGAAAGCTGGATGCATCCAAACTGGAGATAATGTTATCTTGTGTTTACTTAATTGTATCAAGTTAGGAATATATATATATAGATGACAAATGAGTATCTATTCTTATGAATTTAAACAAAACACCTAGAGGTAATTTCACCCTGATTGCATTCTGATTTGCGCATCGTACGCAATTTTCCAGCTGCAGGGACACTGTGATTAACATAAAAATGCAGGGCCTTTTTTTTTTCTTTCGGAGTAAATCGATTTTAAGACAAAGGCTAAAGTAGTGCATGTGGGCATGTCAGTGGGAGAGCAAGAAAATCGCATAGCACCACATTTTGTGATCTCCCACTTAAAGAGACTCCGTAACAAAAATTGCATCCTGTTTTTTATCATGCTACAAGTTCCAAAAGCTATTCTAATGTGTTCTGGCTAACTGCAACACTTTGTACTATCACAGTCTCTGTAATAAATCAATGTATCTTTCCCCTGTCAGACTTGTCGGCCTGTGTCTGGAAGGCTGCCAAGTTCTTCAGTGTTGTGGTTCTGCTATGAACTCCCCCCTCTATGCACACTGCCTGTGTATTATTTAGATTAGGGCAGCTTCTCTCTTCTCTTTTACAAGCTGGATAAATCATCCTCTGAGCTGGCTGGGCTTTCACATACTGAAGAATTACAGACAAGGGCAAAGCTGTTTACAGGAAGAAACGAGCAGCCTGAAACGTCAGTGCTTGAGAACAGGGGGAAAGAAACACACAAATGATCTCTTGAGATTTAAAAGGAAGGCTGTATACAGCCTGCTTGTGTATGGATGTATTTTCTGTGTGTGGACATACTGTACATCAACCTACTTCCTGTTTTGGTGGCCACTTTGTTTGTTTATAAACAAACTTTTTAAAACTGTTTTTAACCACTTTTAATGCGGCGAGGAGCGGCGAAATTGTGACAGAGGGTAATAGGAGATGTCCCCTAACGCACTGGTATGTTTACTTTTGTGCGATTTTAACAATACAGATTCTCTTTAAAGTGAACCTAAAGTCACTTAAAAAAAACGAGATTAACTCACCTGGGGCTTCCCTCAGCCCCCTGCAGACGATCGGTGCCCTCGCAGCTCCGCTCCGATGCCTCTGGAGCCGCCGGCGAGCACTTCCGGTTTGGCCGTCACCGGCCGACAGGGATGGGAACGCGAGTGATTGTTCGCGTTCCCAGCCTGTATATCGCCCCCTATGCTGCTATTGCGACCTCCTGGCCGCAATAGCAGCATAGGGGGCGATATACAGGCTGGGAACGCGAACAATCACTCGCGTTCCCATCCCTGTCGGCCGGTGACGGCCAAACCGGAAGTGCTCGCCGGCGGGTCCTGGGACATCGGAGCGGAGCTGCGAGGGCACCGATCGTCTGCAGGGGGCTGAGGGAAGCCCCAGGTGAGTTAATCTCGTTTTTTTTAAGTGACTTTAGGTTCACTTTAAGATGACTTCCCAATTTTTTGGGGTTGTTGTTTTTGAGTAATTGTAATCGCACTGAAATTGCCTAGTGAAAATTCACCCGAATTCTTGTTAATTGCGGCTTAAAGGATACCAGAGCCAAACCCCTTAGGAGAAACGGATCTCCTCCTGGTGGCCACCATTCCCCCATTTTCTTGTGTCCCCCTCCTTCCTTATCTAAAGCTTTCTGGCAGCCTCGGTGAAGTCGGGCTTCACTGTGCAGGTGCTAGCCTGGCTTGCACGCGTCCCTCAGCATGCGGCCGGGAGCACAATGCGCATGATGTCACAATTACGTCATGCGCAGAGCGCTCCCAGCTGTGCTGAGGGTCGCGCACAAGCCGGGTTAGTGCCTGCACAGTGAAGCCCAACTCCAGTAACCCGGACGAGGCTGCCGGGAGGCGTTAGATAAGAAAGGAGGGAGACACAGGAGAACAGGGGAAGTGGTGGCCATCAGGACAGCTCACCATACATGCCTGCTCCCCCCGTTTCTCCTAAGGGTTTCAGCTCTGGTATCCTTTAAAGTGGACCTGAACTCATTCACAGGACACAAGGATTTTTATTGTGGCATAAAACATAGACAAGAAATACTTACAAAATTCTCAAACAAGCATTGTATCTGAAAGCACATATAAAAAGCACATATAAAAAGACTGGTAAACAGTATCATAGGTGACATTACGGATATCTAAAATTCACAGCAAGAAAAACTCCTTCAGCTCCTGTTGCTATTCCCGTAAAGTTCTAAATCTTACTCAATAAGTGGCAGTAAGATCATGCCAGCATGAAATAACCGTGTATCTTGTGAATTCCAGTATTCTTATCCTATGATTACCCCATATCTACCGGTACTTTAATCAGGCTCATCACCATTCAGTCGATTAAGATCAAAAGAGAGGATCATCACCTCTTATATCATATTTCTGGTACAGGAAAGGTATTAACAGCTCATTCTACTCAGTATAGCATAACTTTCCGAAACACCATGTTTATGTTTAGCGTGAAGAGCCTGTCTAACTCCCCCTCAGCTGCGAATAATCACAAGTGTAATTTGATCACTCAGCGGTGTCAATTCAGCAGTCCTCAGCAGAATAGCTAATTTGTAAACACAGGATGTTAACCCTTTCTGCTTCCATGAAAGCAGGAAGTAGACACTGCAGATGTATTGCAGGCGTTCTGTGGGCTACAACAAATGTTTTTCTGTAAAGGTAGTTATGCTGTTACTTATCTTTTAGAGCAGAGAGCAAGTTCTCAGTTCACGTCCACTTTAATGCACGCTGTGCGAATAGAGAAAATCGCAGCATATTTTTGATACTGATCGGGCCATAAATCAAGGTAATGCCTAGTTATTGGCAATGGCTATCATTCATAAAAGCATGTGCGGTAAAAAAAATCTAGTCGAGAAAATACTGCATACGGTATTTTAGACTTTTGTGTGCTGCTAATTCATAAACTTTTTCACAGCTGCGATAGAAGTGCGGTGTTTTGCCGAAGCCCAACTGTCGCTAACATTGTTACAACATTGCTACATTCCTGTTCTCCATGCAGAGACAGCATTACAATAAAAGAGGTATTCCCAACTTCCCTTTAGATGTGCATCTTTTGTTATACTGCCTCTGCTTGCTCTGAATCTGTCTATTAGTCTTTCTTAAAGGGAAGGTTCAGGGAGGGTGGGGAAAAAATAAAAATCAATTTCCACTTACCTGGGGCTTCCTCCAGCCCGTGGCAGGCAGGAGGTGCCCTCGCCGCCGCTCCGCAGGCTCCCGGTGGTCTCCGGTGGCCGACCCGACCTGGCCAGGCCGGCTGCCAGGTCGGGCTCTTCTGCGCTCCAAGTCCTTGTACTTCTGCGTCCCACGCCGGCGCTCTGACGTCATCGGACGTCCGCCGGTCTGTACTGAGCATAGTGATAGTTATCTTATCCCTTCATTCCTTAAAGAGACACTGAAGCGAAAAAAAAAAAATATGATATAATGAATTGGTTGTGTACTATGAATAATTTCTAGAAGATTAGCAGCAAAGAAAATATTCTCATACTTTTATTTTCAGGTATATAGTGTTTTTTCTAACATTGCATTATTCTATAACATGTGCAGATTACACAACACTCAGCATTCAAAATGATTCTTTCAGAGCGGTCTGTGAAGTAATGACCTCTCCTCTAGCAGAGAAAAAGTAAACAGTTCACTTACAGTTGAGATAATAAAAGTCAGATAACAGCCCTCTCCACGACTAACTTAAGGTGCGTACACACATGCGACTATAGTCGTTTGTAACGATCGTTCCCCGATCTTTACCAACGACGATCGTTACAAAAAACGAACCACCGACTATTAAGGCAAACGACGAACGAGCCAAATCGCTACAAAAGAAAGTTCTGTCTCGGCGGATTTTAACCAACGACGATCGTTTGCAAAAGTAGTACATCGTTGGAAACGATCGTTCGTTCTAGGCTTGACATGCGCATTTCACTATTTCTCCATGGAACTTCTCATTTTTATGCGCAGGCGCAATAGTTGCTTTCTGTGATGTAACGTTCGTTCTAACGATCAGATCGTTACACACATTTTAAAACTACCTTTACTTAGGTCGTTCTTTCATCAATTAAAAGTTCGTTCGTCGTTCTTAACGAACGACCGTTGTCGCATGTGTGTACGTAGCATTAGACTCGGAGAGCTTAATGGCTTGTTTGCATAGAGATAACAACTGGAGTTTCTCAACTCTTCCTGTACTGGAAACAATTAGACTGATGTATCTGATCTTAATGTTTTATTTCTTAGCTGTACTACACATACAAATCATAATATCATAATTTTTTTTTCGCTTCAGTGTCTCTTTAAGTTACCTCCTCTGGAGTTATTTTTACACGCAGTTAATTAACAGCCTGTTTTTAACTTTAGGGCTCGTTTCCACTATTGCGGTGCGGAATCGCCTGGATTCCATCGCTGATGAAATCGCATGCAGGTGCGTTTTTTTACGCGTTACTTTACACGATTACGCATGCGATTTCGCATAGGGAAGGCTATACGCGTTTTTAACCATGTCACTGCCTGTGTTCATTTACATTGGTTCCTATGCGGAATCGCACGGGTAATCGCGTAAAATAACACGTAAAAAACCGCATGTGATTTCCCTATTAAATACATTGCCTGCGATTCGCATGCATTCCACTCTTAGGCGAATTCGTTGGCTCTTTTGTGCGTTTTTTCACCGCTCAAAAAAACGCACATCACCAACGCGTGGAAACAGGCCCATTCACT